>NC_052619.1:65348312-65668715 GCF_016545825.1 Eucalyptus grandis | reverse complement strand
TAGATAAAATTTAGTTAATGTGGACACCATTGTAACAAAATTTAGTCTATGTAAACGACGTCAATGCACGATGCAGACTAGATTTAGTCTTTAGAAAACTCGTGTGAGAGTATTGGGAAAGTAAAAATGAAGTTTATCCCAAAATGTTGGTTTTAGGGCGATATAATCCAAGCTAATTTGACATAAAATAGTGCCAAACTCTACATAACAAACAATGTTAAGCCCACTGAGCCTCAATTTCAAAAAAGAAGAAGAGGGAAACATTCATGGCAAAGCAAAAGGGGAAAGAAAAGGCATTTGGCTTCTTGTGGCTGCCCAATTTCCCAATTTCCCAATTTCAATTTTTTTTTTCTATCTAAATAAGAGGAACGTGAACGGAATGTCTCCTAGCAAGGTGCAGAATCTGAATCTATGGTCGAGTCAACATCAAATAGAACAACTCACTCCATTTTTACCTTCTACTTTGCCAACTCAATTTCTGCAGGTCATGTTGTCATGTTCCAATCCGGTGGGCATCCCCCATCTCCAGACATTCCTGTCATCACAGCGGCCCAAGCCCAACTGTCCGCTGTCGTAAATAGTTCTAAAATTTGAAATGATTGGCTATACCACGCGACTGCATTGGAATAGCAAACATCATCAATTGCAGAAGTTAGGTTAAACTCTGTACTTGTTGAGGATAACAAATGTAGGCACATGTTTTCAGACTATTGAACACCGGGTTGTAAAGGAGGTGATCAAAAGGTGTGTTTTGGAGGACTCTTTTTTTGGTACTCCGGATATTGTTTCTGTTATCCCTCCTCATAAGAATTTAAATTTTCTCCATTTTTTTCACCCGAACATTGGTTCCCTTTTGACCTCTTTTCGTGACTGTAAGAGTTTACTCATTTGAGATAGTCATAGCAAAAAGTTTGATAGTAAATGGAAATTGAGATGGTAAGGTATTATGCATGAGTGAAATCGAGGTTGATAACGGTCAATAAATACGATTCAAAGATGGGGTACATAAATTGCGAAATTTGGCCTTTATATTCAAGCATGTCTCAGTGAAATTTTCCTCCTGTACATTTATACTCATATCTTGCATCGAAGTCGTAACATTCTCCTACCCTAAAAAATATAAGGGTTTTCTTCCCAAGTTCGTCCTTTCTCATTTTTAAAAGAAGCAGCACATTTCTCCAACCATGCCAATGATGACAAGTGTAGGCTGTACCCAATTGAGATGCTTAGGTTTAGTCAATGACCCAATAAAGAATTCACATGGATTAATAATACTAAGAAAACGAGTTTAGCTCGTTAATGCAAGAATATACTTGAAATTTAAAAAAAGAAATTAACGAGGAGGGTCATGAAAAGGCGAGCCCATGGGAATAAGCAGCTCTACCAAGAAGCACGCCAGGTGAGGGAGAGGATGTTCCTTTCAAAAGTCCTTAAATTTAATAAATTTTACCACCAATTTTTTTAAAAATAAATTTCGCAATTCCCCATCGCAGCCTGTGCAAAGGGAATGAATTGGAAAACCCGCCCTACCATCCCCCGCCACCCCCATGTGTTCCTAATTATTTTCTTTTAAACGACAAAAGATCTTTTGTTTTTCCGAACGAAAAACAATGATGGGAAAAGACAAAAATTGATCCAAATTCAATCATATCAGTCAATGCCATGTATACCCTTTTGTATATACAGCAAGATTCACCAGCTAATACCGTGTATAATACACAGGTGATTAAGCAAACTAAAACCTAAGCCATGTCCGAAATGGAGAAAGCAAGAAAAGGTTGAAGGGACGTGCGTTACATTATAGACTGTCCAATGCGCACCCCCAGCCACAGAGCGTAGGCCACAAGGAATATTTTTGTACTATAGAAAGAGAGAGAGAGACAGAGAGAGGGAGGCATTGTTTGCTGTAGGGCAAGGATGGTGTCAGTGGTACTGGCAACGGTTGCACAGTAGAGATTCCCCAAGCCCCACAGGCAGTGATCATCGCCGTCCCTCCGGTCCCGAGTTTTGAATCTCGTACGGTGTCACGGTCCGAGATTAGAGACACGGTCGTGTTAAGACCGATCGTAACGAGGATGCGGGCGGGAGCGAGGCTTGACCGACAGACCGACCGACCCATCGGACTCGCGAGACTCTTTCATGGCTCTAGGGCTTTGGGCATGCGCTCGATGCTTCGCGTCCTTCCCCCATCGCTTTCTGTCTTTCCTGTTCTCCTGTTCTTTACCACAGCCCACGTGCCCTGCGCCTTTCTCCTTTGTCCGAACTCCGCCACCTGCAGTGCATTCTCATCTCCCTCCCTCCCGCCCGATCCTGGAAGGCAGTAAAATTCAGACGGACTTTCTATTTCCGCAGATATGGTCCAAACGATGAACCCATCGTCCGTTTCCCTCTCTTTCTCTTGTTCTTTTCGCGTTTGATGCTATGTTTGGACAAGTAGACAAACGCGGAAGAGTTTTAAGGATCGTGGGTTTAAACGGGTTCGAGACTTAAGGGTAAAACCGACTCGAATCGAACGCGAGTCGATACTCCAGCTAGACTCCACTTTGAAGTTAAAGATTCGATGCTCAGCTCGAGCTTGACTGGGTCGAGTTTTTGATTTTGGCTTGATTTGATCTGCAATGAGCTTCTGTGTGCAAACCCTAATTAAATTGCAACTCGAGCTCGAATTCTGAGTATACGCCGTAACTGAAACTCTATGTATAAAGACATGTATGCATACATATGTAAGTATATTATCAAACCGTGTGAAACTTGATTGCTTGATCAGGCTTATGAGCTACTCTAGTCAGGTATTTTAAAGCTCTACTTTAATTAGATTAAGTACTGGAGCTACTTAGAATCTCACACTCGAATCGAGCTAATATTGAGTAATCCACGAGTCAGATCTAACTAGCTCATGCGTAACATAATCGGCTTGCTTCTCTAACAAAAGCATTTTGATTTAAAGTTACTGTATCGAATATTGATGTTGGGTCCGACACCTAACTCAGGCTTTCATGTTACCCAGCTCCCGCCACTCTTTCTTTTTCTAATCTTGTAAATTCCCATTTTTTACCATCGTACTTCAAAGTTCGAATCAATCATGCTGCATCGTGGATCATATCTACGAGTGCAATTTTGAAACGAATGCTAGGTATAAGTGTTACGTCTGAGAGAAAAACTTAAAATTTGAAATATCGAATATATTTATAAAAAGAATACAAAATGATGGTGCCACGCTTTTTCAAGCACTGAAGTTTTCGAAATAACCCCATTAACTGTACAAGAAAGTTCCGGCATTCTCTTTGGTAATCGCGTCCGTTTCTCGAGCCAGATCTGCTTCTTTGCTTTACTTTACTTTTTACCATAATAATCGCCCCTTTCGTCTCAAGAGATTGTTAATCAGTGTCTCGAGATAATCGACAAATATGTTTTGTTTAGGGCAAGTAGATTTTTCAAGATTCCGGGTGCCAAAAATAAAATAAAATCGATGGATTGAAAATTTTATAAATTTTCCTTAATCGATTTCTTAACAAGGGCTTTCATTAACGAAATCGTTTACTAACTAATCATCCCCCAGAAAAAGAAAAAAAGAAAAAGGAGAGAGGTTAATAAAAAATTAGTCCGGCCGTGATCTCACGCGCCGTCGGTGCGTGTACAGTATATCCAAGGAATTTCTGAAGAGCCCTGAAGAGCCCTGAAGAGCAGACACGCTGCCTCCCCAGCACTGGGCCCCGCTCCACCCCGATTCCCCACGCGCCGTGTCTCGGCCGTGGAGAACACGCCATCCTTCCTTTTTTTTTTATTTTTTGGGTAAAACGAGAATCGTCACACCCCCCAGCACGCGGCCCGAAAGTCCTTTTTCACATACTCATCTCAAATTACCAAGTAGCCCCAGGAAAGAAGAGGAAATTAACAAATGGCCCCAGAATTTCGTTTTTACTTCGGAATTTCCCGTCAAATCTCTCTCCTCTCTCTAGCCCAATTCTTCCTCTTTCCAATATAATTCCACAAATCTTCCACCCCAACACACACGCACACTTTCTCTCTCCATCTCTCTCTCTCTCTCTCTCTCTCTCTCTCTAGAGCGTGCTTGGTGGGGGAAAATATAAATCCCCTGATTGTCAAGCTTCAGCGAATCTCTGCCCACCGCCCAATCTTCTGGATAGGAGGCAGCAGCAGCAGCAGCAGCAGCGGCAGCGATCATGAGGGCTCCGAACATGGCCGCGATCACCGCGTCCCTCGAGAGGTCCCTGCAGAACTGCTCCCTCAGCCGCCACCGTCGCCGCGGCGGCGGCGGCGCCTCCTCCTCCTCCGGGGACGGCATCGGCCGCTCGTCCAGCTCTGACGATCTAGCCCAGTCGTCGGCCCACAATCCCGGCCACGACGACGCCGCCCTCGAGCTCAACTCCCACATTTCCCTCCCTTACCATTGGGAGCAATGCCTCGATCTAACGGTACGTTCCCCCCGCACACCAAAGATTTGATTTTTCTCATCTCCTTTTCTCTCTCCAGTTCATTAATTGCTTCTAGGGTTTCGCCTTCTTGCTCTCTCTCTCTCTCTCTCTCTATTTTTTTTTTTTTTTGGGGTTTTTGGAGTTTCGCCTGATCTGGGCATCAATAAAGGAGCGAACTTTTGGTTTTTATCAGTCGTCTTTGTTTTAGTCCCTTTCCTCTTACAGCTTTTAATAAATGCGGAAGCCGATGTTTCAGATCTCGCGCTTCCCTCGTTTGTGTCTTTGGCTTCTGTTGTTGTTTCGTGGTGTGTGTGTCCTGCATGCATTTATTGCGCTCGTTGATTCGCTTTCTGCACCACGTATGAGGGCTCCCCAGAGATCAGAACAGAACTAGGGTTCAGGAATAGGACATGGAACCCTAGAATTGGTCGACCTGAAGCTCACCTTTTCCCCTTGTTTTCGCTGAATCTGACCCCCTTTTTCCCTTCCCCAAAGGCCCGCTGCAAAGAGGAAAAAACCGTAGCTTTGACCGTCTACGGATAGCCATTTGATTAGCGGACTGATGCCCAGGGAAGAAAAAGGTTTAACTTTGAGACTTCCTGAGATCACAGTATGAAGAAAGGTATACAATTCGTCTCATCAGCCATGGCGCTTGTCGAGTTTTTTGGGAAGAAAACAAAATTTTTTCTGGGTCTAGCTCAAAAAAATATTGTCTTTCGTGATTACTTCTTATAATTGCGGCTTTAATCATCTCCCTTGATTTCCAAATGATACTCCGAGAATGTATTGACTTGCCCTACGGTCACGCGCTACTTCTCTTGTATTGTGAAAGAAACCTTTTACTGGGTCTGGATCTAAGTATTGTTTCTTCACGTCTAGTCTGAATGATATGTGCAGATACATATCTTCAGACTGGGGCATTTCATCATCAAACTATGATTCATGTGCTTGACCTTGTTATGCTTTTCTCTAGGAGAAGGAACAGCCTTCTGGGTCTGTATCAAAATGATGTTTTGCTGAGTTTTACAGCTAATTGACATTGATTTTTCCCGAACGAAATGTGCGAACTATTTATGTTTTCCAGACGGGAGAGATATACTACATCAACTGGAGAAACGGGACAAAAGCGAAAGAAGACCCAAGGCTAAAGCGGGACGCAGATGAAGACGAAAACGACGGAGGCTTCTATTCGACGGACGAGAGCTCCTACGACAGCGAGGAATCGTCGTCAGAGTCGTCGCATTCCACATCGAGGACAGCGGTGACAAGGGATCAGCAACCGCGGGGCGAGAAGGACCACGTCCTGGTCGTCGCGGGCTGCAAGATCTGCCTAATGTACTTCATGCTGCCGAAGCAAGTGGAGGATTGCCCCAAATGTGGCGGCCAGCTTCTTCACTTCGATCGGTCCGACAATGTCTCGGGCTCTCCTTGATTTGTCCTCATCTCGGTCATCTGTTTCTTTTCGCTCTTCGGCGATCCTTCTTTTATCTTGCTCCTTTTGTTTCTACTTTCTTCCTTTCTCTTGATTCCCCTTTTGTTCCATCCGTCACAAACCCTCCGGCCTGAAAGAGGTTTTGGTGCGGATTGATGAAAAGGGAGACGAGTGTCGCAAGTTTTATTACTCCCCTATTCCTTGCAGTCACGTTGCCTTCTTGTCATCCTCAGTTCATCTTCTTTCTTGCTTTTCTTGTTTATTTTACTCTTGTCTAAGTGTGGAGTTTATCTAGGGAGGCCCATTCGAGTTGCAGAGAGAGAGAGAGA
This sequence comes from Eucalyptus grandis, assembly GCF_016545825.1. Lineage (NCBI taxonomy): Eukaryota > Viridiplantae > Streptophyta > Magnoliopsida > Myrtales > Myrtaceae > Eucalyptus > Eucalyptus grandis. The sequence goes on along the minus strand of NC_052619.1, from coordinate 65,662,518 downwards.
GAGAGAGAGAGAGAGAGAGAGAGAGAGTTTTTCTGATAAGAAGAGCCAGCCAAGAAGAGGGTCAAAGTGGGAGAAAGAGGAGATGGGAATAACTTATTATTCGTAATGATTGCGACGCGTTGCTGGTACTGATGCTCCTCATTTCCTCGGTTTCTCAAATTTGTGTCCCTCATTTTCTTTATTCTCTTTCATCGTTTGTACTTTGGACACAGTTCATTTTTCATTTTTTTTTCTTCTCTTGCAATGCTTGTTTTTTCATAGTTCTTTTTTTTGGGGGGGTGACACTTGAGGAGTTGCAGCCGAATCGAAACCCGGGTCGTCGCATTTGCAGACATCCTCTCGATCGGTGAGCCTTTGTGAATGGCAGACGAGCAAGAATCTGAAGCTATATGCGATTCTTAATCTTCAATGGTGTTTTTCCTTTGTCTCTTCGATCGAGCTGGAGGTAGGAAAATGAAGAATCTCTTTCTCTCTCTCTCTCTCTCTCTCTCTCTGTGACCAAGTCCTTTTGCGAAGAGAAGAGCTACATTGTATCTATCCCCTTGGCCAGCATTTGATTCCAAGCTTCACGTGCCATTTTCTGTGTCCTGACTGGTCGAACAGCTCAAAGATGAATAAGTCTCCGGTGTTTTTTTCTATTCAATGGCTGTTGAGCTTTGCTATAGACTTTTGAAATTAGAACAATATAAATAATACCCAGTTTTCGTTAGGAGTTCATTTAGTGGGTGTAGCCGGATTAGGCGTTTGGCAATTAATTTGATTTCTCGCGTGATTTAAGTACATGCAATCACATGTTTGCAAGAGATTCTAGATTGTGGCGAAATTATTAGGTTGCTCATTTGCCCAACTAATCACCAAGCACGAAATATCGTAGATTTATACTTTCAAGAAAAACAATGAAAATTGTGATTGTTGGTACTTTTCATTTATTTTTTTACATACTGTCGAAACATGTAAAAGTCTCCCCGGAAACAACCATGACAACCCATCTTAGGTCTACACAATAGGCTTTCTAATTATCGAAAAATGGTTCTTTACTAAGACAAGGACCAAGAAAGCTGCAATGATGAGTTTTAAAGACCTAACAAGGTAACATGCTCGTGTTGATTTTCATCTTGGTAGGTGAACCTATTGGACTTTATTCATTTCAGAATCCTGATGGAACATGCATTAGAGGATACGCAAAATCAACGTTTGATTGTTCAAATGAGCGCGTTTGGCGACTTGCTTAAATAGTAACTGATTTTGTTTTTTTATTCTTGGAAGTAGATTTGGAACGGAAATCCGTTTAATAAATCTTTCGTTCCTAGGAACAAATTTGTTTTGAGAATAGATTTAGAATAAAATCAAAGAGTAAAAAAAAATTACTTTTTTGTTCTTGAGAATAATTTCAGAATTAAGCCAATTCGAATTTCTTTTTTTCTTCTTCTTCCTTATCTCTTCTTCTTCCACCAATGCCATTGGTGTCCATTGCCGCCAGTTGCTGACGACCGGTTGGGGGAGGTCTGGCAAACTCGCTGGAGGCTCGCCTAATCATCAGAAAGGCTTGGCCTTGTCGATGGCTAGGTGAGCCTCGCCTAGACCTCCACCAACACCGGCGAGCCTCGCCTGGTCGAGTGAGGCTTAGCCAATGAGGTGTGGTCTCGTTGGCCCTCGTTTGGCCAATCGCCGAGCTTGAAAAAGAAGAGAAAGAAAAGAAAAAAGAATAAAGAATAAAATCATTAAAAAATTAAAAGAAAAAGGTTTGGATTAGAAATTTTAAGAACAGTGCTGAGCATAATTCTATTCCAAGAATAGAAATTTTAGGCAGTTAGACTTTAAAATGTTTAGAAATTGTTTTTGGGAACATAATAAAAAAACATTTTTTTATCAGAAATTATTTTCAGGAATAGAATGATTACCAAACGCACTTTAAGCTTTATCTCTTCGCTCGTGGATGATACAAACATAACAAATACGTACCCCTTAATCTTACCAAGTTTCTTGTAAAATGGATTAGGGATGACGATAATGATATAAAGAAAGAGTAACAATGCAATTTTTTTTTTTGGGAAAACAATAGTAATGATTTCTAAATCTTAGTTAATTTGCGATGTCATTTTTGAACTTTTAATTCGTTTATTGCAGTCTTAAATTGTTTCTAAATGTAAATTCCTTTTGTTCGATCAAACAAAGGCAAAAGTTATCACAAGCCCCTAAAGTTGGTAATTTTACTCTTTAAATTAACCTGTGTAGATTCCTTTTTTGTTCTTTTTTTGGGGGGGGGGGGTGGTTGGTGATAAATGCTTCATTTTTCCACAAAGGAATTTGTGTGAAAGCGATGAACTCCATGTCAACATGGAAAAGGAATTGGAGGCGATGACGACAACGGCAATTGAGAAAGAGAGAGAGAGAGAGAGAGAGAGAGAGAGAGAGAGAGAGAGAGAGATTCATTCAATGTATGTGACCATATTCGGTACATGGTACAACATCCTTTTGATGCAATTAGGGCACATATCTTCTACTCGTACAGTGTTCTCCTTGGTGCTTCAATAATTCTCAGCCGTCAGCTCAAGGAAATGAGGCTTTTACCAACTGTTAAAATGTAAAATGTCTTGAGGTATCAACGGAAGCACCATCCGAGAAACAAAGGATCTTTATCCGTGCAACCGAACAACGATATGGCATTAACACGGTGTCGGGAGGATTCGTAGGCCGGGCCATACACATTATCGATTGTTCAGCCACAACAAAATAAATCAAAGTCGAACTCACGATGGAAAGCCAAAACCAAAACCACGTCAACGCATAAAAAGTCAACTCGTAGCGGGTATTGACACCAATAATGTCCATCGCACCGCACAAAATCAGCCAATGAGATAACCTCGTAACAACTGTATGCTCCCATACCATCGGCCTGCAAACCATGATTGATGATCATCTGTCAAAGAATTTGAAAATCGAGAGAGAGAGAGAGAGATTTCCACTTCTTGTCCAACGCATCACGTCTTTTATATGCACATGTTGCAAACTAATAAAGGGCTCTTACTAGATTTAATTTATGCTTTGTCATTTAATGAAAAGTCGCCAGCATCATTGATTTCTTTTATGGAACCGACAACTTTCGTTCGCAAGCCACTTCTTCCCAATCGAGCCGTGTGGCATAAGAACGCCATTATGTACGATTCTCCACCTTATAAGGAGGTAATCATGCTAAACTGGGTGATGTCAATCAAGTTTACGCCAATCATAGAGTTCCAAGGCATACGCAATAAATGCTTCTAACATTGTGCAACACTTTTGGCTCATCGTTTCGCAGCTCATGCACCTTGGCCAACGCCAGCTATGTTTTTTGACCCAATGATTGAATTACAAATGGGGCAAAATTGGTATCTAGAATTCTTAGCACCAATCGTTCTAACGCCAGTCTCATGAATCAATTGTATCCATCCGCTCTATATTACTCATTCTTCATTTTATAACCCCAAGCTCCACTCATGAGGGTATTCATGCTCCACTCATGAGGGTACACGAATACGGGAGGATCACAAATTGTGACATTCTCTCCCTCTCAATTCCGCAATGTCTTCGTTATGGGCTGCTCTGCTGCTTTCTTGGGTCGCTTCTGACCATCAATGCCACTTTTTCAGGACTTAAATGAGTGGTGGAAGCTCGCCCAACAGAACAAGCCACTCCATTGGTATCTTTTTTTTTTTTTTTTTTTTTGTAGCAATTCGGGTACCTTCATTCACTTGTGCGTTCTTTGACAAGTGTAGGGTCTAGGGCCAACTGCACCATTTGGCAGCACCATATCTCACCTACTACGTTTTTCTTGATCTTAGCAAACCAATAGCAATTTCTCACCTTGTTGACAACTTTGTAGCAGGACCATCTTGAGATTTGCCTATTGTGCCCCCATTGTCCTCCTAGAATTTGGTTGAGAGCGGCACCTTATTCGAGTACGTTTTGCCTCGGCGATTCATTTTTCGCCTTGACTAGATAGAACATAGATTTTCTCCGACTTAAACTCACCTACTAGAGGGATCTTACTCTGACATCATTTGTTATGGGTTGGGATTTCCTTGGTTGTGGAATAGCTTGTGTGACACTTGGTGAGATAATAGCAACAGGCCAGCCTTTCTACTATAGCTGTTCTAGAGAATAATGCTATGGATAATATCTTCATAATTGACCATACCACACTTGGCTTTGCTTAGACGTCGAGTCCATCGAACGAGAGAGGAGATCACTTGAGGCACAACAACTACTTCCAGGTTGCCATGGCCTCATCTAAAGAGTGACATAAACTCCCGAACAATTTGTGTATAGGAGGCAACTTCACCTTCATAGCTCCATAGAGATAAAATCTTTTTATCCTAGAACTCCTAATACCAACAGTTCGGACGCCACTTCCACGAACTAGCTGTACCCATCTCCTCTACGCCACTTATTTTTTACTTGATAACCTCAAGCTTCACTTCACAAGAGTGTGCAAGTAAGGGAGGATCATGGATCGTGACATATGCATGAATGATTAGTTATCTAGTATAGAAGCACACATGTTTCCAATCAACACTACTTGTACAATAAAAATTTTCCACCATTTTTTTCTTGATATGTATGTCACTTTTCTTTGAAAAATTAGTCGATAGTTATGAACATATTATATAAATGTCAATTTCGTCTTAAACTTTTCAATTTTGCCAATTCAATCCTAAATGTTTGCCCAAAATTCTAATATAGTCATTCCTATTAATTTTCACCAGAATTTACTTTGTAATTTGTATGACTGGACAACTACATTTGCAAAATTGAAAAAATTATGATTAAATTGATATTTTTATTATAGGTTTATGATTAATCAGGCAATTGCCCCCACTTTCTTTTTCCTTTTTTAGTTTGGTTTCCTTATTTTTAAGTCAAGAAATTCCTAATGGCCATTCGTTGATTATGAGTGAGTATGGTTCGGTTCGGCCTTATTTTAAAGGCAATAAATTCAATCGAATGAACAAAATACGTTTGAGGAAATCTGGTAGGCAAATTCGAAGGAGCGAAATATCAAATAATGACCGGATTTGGCTTGACAAAGACCGGACGCACACCAATGGCATGGAGGTAATTTTCTCCGAGCTTCGAGGGCACTTCCGGGTCGTGGGTAACTCGGACTTGTAAACGGTTCCTTTGCCCCAAGATGGAACTATCCGACGATTCGATGCATGCATGGTGCTCCTCTTCCGCCTTATCAGAGCAAAAAGATGGTCACAGAGAGAGAGAGAGAGAGAGAGAGAGAGAGAGAGATGTTGCAGTTGCTTGCTCTGTCTGAGGAAAAAGCGGGCCTCTGTTCTTAAAGATTCTATTTGTCAGACACCCACAGCGAGAGAGAGAGAGAGAGAGAGAGAGAGAGAGAGAGAGATGAACAGCTACGAGCTACAAAATGCAAACTAAAAGATGAGAATAGCGTGTCGAAAGGAACGTGACATGGAGAAGCCCTTCTTCCTCCTATCCTCCTCCCTCCTCCCTCCTCACCCAGCAACTCCTTTCCCCTTTTTTACTGTCTTTTGTCTTCGTTTCAAAAGAGAGCCAACCTTTTTTCCAATGGTTGGTTGGCACAAAGGAGGGAATCTATGCAGTCCGCCTGCTTCCGAAAGGGACTGATGGAAAGTGTGCTGCAGATTGGGACTACATTGTCAGTTTCCCCCCTCCCTTTTCTCCCCTCTCTCTCTCTCTCTGGGGCGTAATTCCATATTTATGTAAAAATGTGTAAGCTGTTTCCGTGGCTCTACATGATAACTCCAATCATTTCTCTTTTCCAAAATAGAAGATGAGAAAAGAAAGAAAAGGGCTTATCTGTTTCTTGATAATTAATTCAGTGCAAGTCACATCCCCCCTTTGTTAATTGATTTGAATTATCACAAGTGAGTTTCCCCTCTGAAAATATTCTCCCCTAGCGTTCCTGTTTTCCTAGACCTCGTCTTTTCTGTGTCTTTCTTTCAAATCAGTTTGGTCAATGACAAAAACCGCGACTGATGAGATGCGCCACTTTGCTTTCCTAAACTCTTTTTCTTTTTCGGTCGTGTATTGTTCATGGAAGGACGTTCCTGATGGAGAGGAATCTCTGCGCGCCGTGTCGGTTCCTTCGTCTTTATTCCCTTGTCTTTCCTTCCCAATTTGCATCTTTGTCTTCGGCATCTTAAAACTCGCAACGCATCGGTAGTGCGCTTTTTTTCTCACTGTGTTCTTGAGTTAATATGGTGAAACCAGTGACAGGGTCATCAGGCTTTCTTTTTCTCTGGGGATTTAACGGGTTTCAAAAGGTGGGGCTTTTTTCAGGGGCAGTCTCTAGCAGGCCTGTTCTTAATCTTCTTATGCTGGGCGAGATTATACTTAATGACCTCTGAAAATGCAAGCATTAGAGATTTTTTTAACAGCACTCGTTCTGAGACTCTGTCAGACAAAGTTAAGTGCTCTGTTCTTGCGTGCTGTCTGCGAGGTGAATCTGTTTGTTTAAGAACATTCCTGCCAAGTCTCTAAGTCCTAAACATTCGCTGTCCGGCGACTCTCATCTTTTTCCAGCTGACATGTCCCTGAGACATTAGAGAAGATCAGGTTCAAGCTCAAGTCTCAACAGTTATTCACATTTTATCCCGGCCCCGAGCTTCGGTTCGAATGCACCGGGCACAGCCATCCAAGTTCAGGCACGACAGTATTATGGAATCTTATCGTGTTCGACATGGGATTGATGGTTTAAATGGGTTTTGGTACATAAACCCTGCGGTGCAGTCTAGTAAATTTTTGCCTTTTGTCTCTTTTGCAGACAGACAGAAGAATGTTGTTGCATTGGGCTTTCCCATTGATTGTGCATTCTATCAAGGACCGGCCCAGTGAAGAACGGAAACTAGGAGGAGACCTTGGGCTGAGCTTCGGCCTTTCACCCACCTAAGTTTGAGTTACGCGGGCTTGCGCAAAATGCATAACCAGCCATGAACTCCCAAAGCAGAAAACGTTCATTTACTTTGCCTAGAGACAAAGAACATGAATTTCTCGGACAGAAGTAGTAAATCTGGTCCTTCGCGTTCGCCGATCACAGAGAAAGTAGGCATTATAACTTCACTTCTGCGGAACTCGTGGTTCATCGCATGAGTTATCCGTGTCCGAATTTCTACCCACAGTCCCTGTTGGGTTTGGATTGCATTCAACAGCATCACTTGCATATGGTTTTGAAAAAGTGCGTCGTTTATTAGAATTATGCAACCGCAAGCAAGTTTTATAGCCATAGACAAAAATGCATAGGTCTAATCCACTGTTATTACGAACAAGATTTACAACCAACATGAATGTGCATCTGTAACATAAGACTAAAGTGATGGGAAAAAAAGAGTAGCAACAAACAATGAAGCAATATCACACCCTCAAGACTGCTGTACACAATGTCAAAATTCGCTGCTCACAAGAACTGGAAAAGACGCAACAAACTGATGCCGAGCTCAAAATCAAGCCATATTCAACTAGTGTGCGACTTGGGGGACCAATCTGAACTCCGAGAGGCTATTCAGGAGGTGGTGCGACGCCTTGTCGAAATTAACAAATCCCATGAACCAGAAGTCGTGACCATCCGTCGTGACGATCTGGATGTACTTCTCGGGGGGGTTCTCCTTCATGACGACAGGATTGACTGTCCCGATGTTCGCCAAAGGAATCATAACCTGTTTGAAACACAAGCGATTAAATAGTCAGTGATGAAGATACAGTTTTATCAAAATCGGTTCCAGCAAACGAATTTATCTTGAATGTTTGATGATTTTGATCTTGTAGATATCAAACCATTGTTACCTTGTAGTAGCTCCAAGCCTCCTGACCTGACGGTGCAGTGAAGGTCAGGGGACGGTCGCTGCAGAAGGCCACGCGAACGGTGGACAGGTACAGCGTTCCCGCGACGGGACCCGTCGATGTCGAGAGGTAACAAGCGAAGGTCTTCTTCAGCTTCTCATTCGGATCGGTCGTGAAGATCTGCTTGAAAAGCGACTCAAATCCTCCTTCCGATATGGCTTTCACCGTCAGGTTCACCTTGCCCCACGCGGCTCCGGACACCGATTGCCCCGTTTTCACTGCAGATTTGTGCGCACAGCAATCGTCAATATCAATGAAGCAAAAGAACATTTTGAACTTAGTTTATCAATTCCTGACTCAATCTTCTCCTAGTTTATGCACAAAATTTTCGTGCAAGAATCAACATACGATTGTGGGAGAAGTGGCAGACTCGTGTCTCTTCCGGAATTTCAATCGCACAACAGCATCTTAAACTTCAACTAGTTCATAATTCAGCTCAGTTCTAGTATCTTGGCATGATTAGATTCTAAATTCAAAGCTTGCCCATCAGTACGTAATATTGTAGGAAAAGTTTTTGTGCCACGGCATGAATTTGGGTACTTACAATTGTGCCAGATGTTGCGGGCAATGGTCTCGGCCCTCTTGCTCCAGGTATTGAACATGTGGATCACGGACTCGAGCGGGCTGCTGCTCGGACGATCGATGGGCTCGTACTGGATGTAGGGCTGATGGCTGATCTGCTGGTGGTCGGCGGCGTTCCACGATGCGGCCTTCTGGTTGTCCGGGTGGACGGTGGGGACGGCGGGCTTGCCCATGACGTGGGTGCCCCATTTCTTGGCCTCCTCTTCGCTCGGCGGCTGCGACTGAGAGGCGGAGGACGGCGCCGGCTCGGCCGGAGGGAACGGAGAAGAGGGTTGGGGCGGTTCCGGCGCGGCCGCCTTGGGAGACGATGGTTTCTCGGGAGTGCCCGCCATGGCTGATGATCGCAACGAGGAGAAGCGGAAGTGATTCGGCTAAACTTCAGGATCCGGACACAAAAGATGGTATGTTTTGTCTGAACAATAGACAGGAAGCGATTTTATAGAGGATTTCAATGGGGACTCTCGTGATGCAATCTGCAGCTCTTTTTCTTCTCACGCGGTTCTGTCGATTTCTTTGCAATTAAGAAAGGGAATGGGCAACTATAGAATAATGATCAAGATGTTGAGATCGAGCTTGGCTTACTTCCGTTTCGATCTTCGAGAAGGTGGCAGGGGCATTTGAGTAAACGGATTGGCAAAAGACAAGAAGAAGCGTCTCGCCTGCGTGGCCCGTTGATCAGCGGCTGCTTTGTCCTTAGCAAGAGAATATGGAATAGAATGAAGCTTCCAGGAAAAAATATTGGGTGGTCCGGGACCACCACGTCAGCGTGGTCCCGGACCACTCACACGGCGCCACGTGTATGGGGAAGCCGGAAAAGGACGAAAATCGGGGCCCACTTTTCTGACGCTCTCTCTCCTCTTTCTCTCTTTTGTCCCCCTCCCCTCCTATGTGGCGCCATATGAGTGGTCCGGGACCACGCTGACGTGGCGGTCTCGGACCACCCAATATTTTCTCAGCTTCCAGGTGCGCCGCAGAATCGACGCCACGAAGTTCGGTGACGAAGTTCGGTGAGGAAGTGGTGAAATATTATAATTTATATGTTCACTGAGTCTCTTGAGTCCCTCCACATTTACATGCAAGTTTTGGGAGAGAGAAAAAATCACACAAGGATTATCCATCTTTTACTTATAATGTAAATCTTCTAGTTACTGCCTACTGGTTATAACCCAAATCTCTTTGCACGGGAAAGAATATAATCTTTTGGCTCTTTAGGCTATGATCTACATACTTTATGTTTTCAAAATAAGTACACTGGAGATGCGCATTACTCCTCTTTCATTGCAGTGCATGATTTTGTCTTCATTTAATCATGATCGGGATTTATTTTTCACTCAAATCAAATTGTTCTAGAAGGGCTCTCTAGTGACAAAAAATCAACACTAGTGATATCGATTATACATAAAACAAAGAAGTAGAAATTAACGAGCCTTTCTCCATAATTATGACTTATTCGATTACAAAATCCTACATCGATCGAAAGTTCAAAGTATCCAGGATAATTACATTCTTACTATTTCAATATTATCACTTTAATTTCCTTCTTCGAATAAGACAAGAAAATCGTTTTCTTTTTATTTTTAAATGAAAAATTCATTTTCGTATGATAAGTGGATCTCCTATTTTGAAGATGGAAAATGTGTGGCTAAGATATAGTCAATTAATCAAAACAAGTCGTCACCCGTCGTAAAAGGCGACGTTTTGGCCATTCTCTCGAAGTAAAAATCACAAGTCCATCTCTGACTTCAATCCAAAGAAAATTCCGAAACGCAACCGTCCCTTTCCACCCCTAATCCTCAGTCCCTCTCCCTCCCCACCCATTCACACTCGCACAAGGAACCACCATTATCCCTTTATATACCTATATCCAAAACCAAAAAATTTCAATCCAATCACCATTAATGGCACCGACCAAAAACAAAAAATCACCATCAATGGCTGTGGCTCCTCCTCCTCCCTCTTATTTCCCATCATCTCTCCAACCCACCCTCGGCCCGCCCGAATGCCACGACCCGCCACCTCCCCAAGCCCGGCCCGCTCCCGCCGACCCCTCCATCAAGCAGCTGAACTTCGCGCCGGTCGATCGATCCGTCATGAAGCTCCGTCTCCGATCTCTGGAATCCAGGGACGGAATCAAGCTCGACGTCCCCGACGCCTGCTCCCTCCCCCAGCTCCGCCGCATCCTCGCCGGCCGCCTCTCCCCTCCGCCCCCTCCCGGCTCCTCCTTCCGCCTCTCCCTCAACCGCACCGACGAGCTGCAGTCGCCGGATCCCACCGATTCCCTCCGGTCCCTGGGCCTCGTGTCCGGCGACCTCGTCTACTACTCCCTCATCCCCGGTCTGCCCGGGGGACCGCCTGGGGAGGTTGCGGATTTGGAGCCTGAAGATGCTTCCAGGAGCGCCGGGGATCCAGGTAATTCCGTCTCTGTTCTGGCTGCGGATGGGTCGGCGGGGGTCCGCTGTAAGTTGTCCGAGCCTTCCTTTCTGAGGAAGGTTTTGAAAGAAGGATTGGGTGGGGACGGTGGTGACCATAGGCTTCTTGTTATTGCGGTGCACGCTGTTATGCTGGAATCAGGTTTTGTCGTTGTCAATCCGGCGACTGGAAAGCTTGATTTCCCCGATCAAAGGCCGTTTACCATGTCGTTGCAGTACAGCCTGCCTGAGCTCGTGGATAGGGTGCAGAGTCCGAATGTGGCTGAGAGTGTTGCTCTGAAGTTTCACTGTATAGATAACTCAATGACTGTCGAGTCGGATTCGCGTGTGGTCCGTTTGGATAAGCGCAGGTTTGCTCCTATTATAGACGCGATGTGGGCAAAAGGCGGTGACAATGTGGAAGTGAATGAGGATGGTGGATTTTCCAATTCGAGTACTGAAAAAGAAGTGTTTGAGTTTTGGAAGATTGTAAAAGGTGATTTGGCATGGCCGCTGTTAATAGAACTAACTGATAGAGCTGGTTTGCCGCTTCCACCTTGCTTCACAAGCCTACCCACGGACTTGAAGCTCAGTATTTTCGAATTGCTTTCTGGAATTGACCTTGCAAGGGTAGCGTGTGTGTCTCCTGAACTACAGCGCCTGACGTCCACAAATGAGTTGTGGAAGCAGAAGTATGTTGAGGAGTTTGGAGAGCGGATAGAAAGCGGAGAGATTGATTGGAAGCAGAAATTCACACTCGAGGTGTTGGAGGAGCAGGAGAGGAAGAGGGACAGGGACATTAATTTGTGGATTTGAAGGCCGATGCTTATGTGAACTGGCCTTCCTCCTTCAAGGCCTTTCATTGTTCCAGGAGTCACCGGTGGAGATTATGACCGTCTACCCGATCTGGTCATTCCTCCTCTTTTGGCCTGCCCTGTCAGTGAGTTCAACTCCAGCGGAACGTCACCTCCCATCTGCAATCTGGGAGGACTTAATGGCTAATGTGAGGTGCGTTTTGGATGGATCTTGATTGACTGTCAAGCAATGGCTGCTGAGAAGTGGTGACTTCAAGGCATCTATAATGGCCACTATTGTATCCAGATCTATAGTCTTGGCAAGATAATAATGCGTTATCACAATAATGTAGAGGTTGTTGCTTTTAAGTGTGCTGGAGTTCTCCCTTTCAGTCTTCGAGAACTTCCAATGAAGATTTTGCTGCTGCTGTTGCTGTTGTTGTTGTTGTTGATTGGGATCATGATTTTCTGGTATACCCAGGCATATGCTTCAACAATTGCTTGATAAGTCATTCCTCGTGGACTGATAGTTGCTGGACCGCAAAATAGTAGATCTCAAAGGTTGATACCAAACTATTAAGATTTTTGCTTGTCATGATATGTTTTGCATCAGCATGAGGACTAAATGCATGTGTCCACAACTCACTAAGAGGATTGAGCATTTTAGCTCTAAGATTGACATGGCATCTCGATCACAACAAGGAGAATCCATCAATGAAGCGTTGAATCGACCTGGGGGTTCATGCACCCCTTCAGACTGAATATCGGTTTTTCCTAGAATATTGTCTTCAACTACATGAGATGCCAGAGGCCTTGTATCTTCCTTAGATTAAGAGAAGGAAGAGGTTGGACTCGAATCCGCAACCCATTGCTCCAACTAACCCATTCAAATCTCTTTTCCATCTTTGGCAAATTTCCCTTCTTCGGCGGAAGTTTTATCGTCCTCTTTTTGCAGTGAAAATTCGGAACTTTGAGGAGGGTCTACGGTAGATAAATTGCCATACATGGAAGTCTCCTTTGGAAGAACGAGCGCCACAGATCCTCGCTCAGCATCGAAATACTTCTCGTATACAGACTGGAGTTTACCTTCCCCATCTCTTTTCTTTCTCACGCGGTTCCGTCGATTTCTTTGCAAAAGGGAATCAGCAACTATAGAATAATGATCAAAGATGTTGAGATCAAGCTTGGCAACTATATATTACATCTGGCTCGTCCATCACTGGTTTATACGCTTTTTATACACACGTACGTGGTCCCATTCCACATATTAGTTTAATTCTCGGTCGATCTTTCTAAGTAGGAGTTTCTGAGTTCAAATTTTTTCAGATCCCTTATTGCCCTCCCTTATTATATACAGGTTTAGTCTTATATCAAGATCCAGTCTGTGCGCAAGAGATGCAAAAAATAAATTGCGTCGTTAGGGAAGGTTGCGTGTGTAGATTAGCTAGTAAATTGGGTTATCCAACCCAATAATACAATTGATGATCATGTTTTATTAGCAGAGTAAAGATATAATTTCAGGCTCTGCCTATTTTCTTACCAAATAAATTGATAAATCATGTCGTAATCGTAAAATATTATGTGGTATTGGAGTTAGATTCTGCCCAGATTATTTCAAGTTTTGTTCTTGATTTGGCTTACACATGACATGAGAGGCGTTAAAAAAAAACCTCACAATGCTTGTCCTAGGTTTATATGCTCTTCTTTTCACCTATTAACCTAAACTTTGAGGTTTGATTTTCTAATAAAATTTGTGAATCGATCAGAATATGTGAAGAGCCTGACGGTTCCTCACGATCTGTAGGGCCCGCCGCCGCCGCCTCCCCCGTCGGGTACTCCACTTGTTGTGTTTTATGTTAGCGAGTAGTACTATGTTTGCTAGGAATTTTCTTTGTTCGAGTTTAGGAAGTACAAGTGTGACTGTGTGGGGGAGGAGCTAGTTAGAGTAGCAGGGGCTTGATGCAATTGCTGAAGATTTCGGCCTCTGATCGTCGAAATTCAGGTCCTGGACCACCGTCTCCACTGCGGCCTGAGTACCCACCTCTGCCACCGCCGCCTGGATACCCGCCTCCGCTGCTTCCTCCTGGTGGATACCAAGGATACTTCGATCCTCCGTTGCCACCACCGGAGCCTCCACAGGAGGATGAGCGAGATGATTTCTACTGCGGTTGTACTAGTCTCATTAAAGGATGGTATGCATAACTCTGTCGTCTAAAGAAAAGGGATTACTATGAATAAATTTATCCAATCAATTGTGTTTCGTTCCGTGTTGCGATTTCTTAATGTTATTGGCTTGATCTAGTCAGAGTAGTCTAGACAAAAATCTCCCCTCTGCATCTGTTTTTCCACTTACAGACGACGGTATTTATATTTCTGCAAATGGTTGGTACAAGAGAGAACTTAGCTACTTCATTTCGCTTCCCTGTCCGATAAATGTTGAACCAAACATGCTTGTGGTTCAGTTTGAGAGCCAAGGTTTTCAAAAAAGGCCACCTTAAACTGAATCAAATCGTGAAAATCCTCACTTGATTTGGTTCAATTTGGTTCCTCCTTTTTAGCGATTTGTCGGCTTGCTGTCAAGATTCAACTAAGAGATTCCATATGTCTCGATGTACTAAGACTCTGATTGCCTCTTAGTGTCATCCTACTTGTGGAAAATGGAATTTATTACCGTCTCTTCCGCATCCAGGAGCGTCTGATTTCTCATATGGGTGCTTTTGCAGTTTGGCTGCACTCTGCTGCTGCTGCGTGTTGGAGGAGTGCTGTTTCTAGGCGAATTTTGCGTCTTTCCCAGTTGAGACTGCCTCCTTTAGACTAATTCCCTTCAAATCGAGACCAACTGTTAGACTTCTTGGGCTATTGGCTAGTGTATTTTCATCTGCTGTTCAGCAGCACTACCATCTGGAAAAAGATAATGTCCTGTGTTTGTTTCTGATGATGCATCCTTCAGCATTCATACGAACTATCTTCTTTTCTGCAGAAGCAAACAGAACCTGCATTTTAAGCACATATATTGCAATGTACGAGATGTTTAGTTTCATTTGGATCCTCATATTGTGGAATGAGTCCATCATGAGTCTAAGATCAGATACTCTTGACTACTAGATTTTTATTTTTTTGGAGATGGGCATATTACTTTTTCTAAGCATTTCCGCGTATCCTACTTCTAGAAAACATCGGACGATGACTTTGGACTATTCAAATACTCTTGACTACTAGATTTTTATTTTTTTGGCTGATCTGCTGGTGGTCAGCGGCGTTCCACGACGCGGCCTTCTGGTTGTCCGGGTGGACGGTGGGGACGGCGGGCTTGCCCATGACGTGGGTGCCCCATTTCTTGGCCTCCTTTTGGCTCGGGGGCTGTGACTGAGAGGCGGAGGAGGACGGCACCGGCTCGGCCGGAGCGAACGGAGAAGAGGCACGGTAACCTTGGGAGACGATGGTTTCTCAGGAGTGCCCATTGTAGGAAAAACATTGACGAGAATAAATAAATTTGTCTGAAGCGTGCAAGCATAAGAACTATCCTTAAGGATAATTCCGCTCCTCGGAGTGCAAAACTCGGTGCGATAGGTTTCTAATGACTATCCTCCCAAGATACAACAAACATTTTTTTATATTTTGCACCGAATATTAGAAGGAACAGAAACATGTGTATAACCCAACAAGGAAAATGAAATGAAAGATTTCAAAAAGAAAAAATATTTTTTGTTTCATTCAGTGTATATTTTAAGATTGGCTTATGAGATTTTATATTAAGACAAAATAGAGCTGTTAAAAGAGTCGTTGTAAAATAATGAAGGATTTATTTGAGAAATAAATTAAACGTTACAAAATAATTGAAAAGTCGTTATATGACTGTTAAGAAATCGTTATGTGACCGTTAAAAATAATGATGGTCTTTAATAATGTCATAAATTTTATCGAATCTATTATTGTAAATATTTCAAAATATTATTGAAATATCCAACAATCCCCCACATATTTCAAAATATTTTGAAAAAAAAGAAATTAATATAATGCTGGGTTATACACAACGTTGTTTCTATTCATTCTAATATTCAGTGCGGAATATATAAGAAGGTTTATTGTATCTTGGGAGGATAGCTGTCAGAAGCCTATTGCACCGAATTTCGCACTCCGAGGGGCGAAATTATTCTTAAGGACAGCGTGGGAAAAAAAAAACTGATGAGAATAAATAAATTTGTCTGAGGCGTGCAAGCATAAGCACTGCCTTTAAGGATAATTCCGTCCTTCGGAGTGTGAAACTCGGTGCGATAGGCTTATAATGGCTATCTTCCCAAGATACAATAGACCTTCTTCTATATTCAGCACTGAATATTAGAAGGAACGGAAATAGCGTTGTGTATAACCCAGCAAGGAAAATGAAATGAAATATTTCAAAAAGAAAGAATATTCTTTGTTTCATTCAGTATATATTTTAAGATTGACTTATGAGATTTTATATTAAGACAAAATAGAGCCGTTAAAAGAGCCATTGTAAAATAATGAAGGATTTATTTGAGAAATAAATTAAACGTTACAAAACGATTGAAAAGTACCGTTAAGAAACCGTTATGTGATCGTTAAAAATAATGATGGTCTTCAATGCGGTCATAACTTTCATCGAAGCTATTATTGTAAATATTTCAAAATATTATTGAAATATCCAACAATCCCCCACATATTTCAAAAGATTTTGAAAATAAAAAAAAATTAATATGATGCTGGGTTATTGGAGTGCAATGCATCGGAACTAGTACTTGTTAGGCTATGAACCAGCCCTAGAAAAAATGAAATATAATTCACGAAATTATTGGTGAAGTTTGAAAGTTCTATGAACCAAAAATTTCTTTTGTGAATTATAATTTTCATCAATTACATTGCACTCCCACAAACTTTGTTGTTCAATGCGGTTTGGCGTTAATAGGCCATGCGCATGCTTGGTTTATTCATAAGTGCTTTAGAGATTTTCACCAAAAATTCTCATAGGAGCGGCCCCTTTCCACACTTATAGATGATTTCATCAAGTGTATTCTTTAGCTTAATACACCACCAATAATGGCTATGGTCTTTTATTAAGAGTTTAGCTCAACCTCTTTTTTCTTGCAGTTTTGCACCATTCTCATCTTAGGATGGACAATAATTTTTAATAATGCATCACTAGAACAACAAGTGACTTGTTATTACCCATATGAACCTAATTAATGGGATCACCAATTACATAGGTTAGGTTACCATTACTGTTGCTTTTCCTCAATGGGCTTTAGTCCCATTCCCCTCGATGTGTCATAAATTAATTTTCTTCCCATAGGTTTAGTCAAAGGATCAGCCAAATTCACTTCTGACTTTACAAAATTGATGAATACAATTCCATCTTTAAGCAGTTGCTTTACTACATCATGTCTCAATCAGACGTGTCTATTTTACTATTGAAAATTCTATTTTTTGCAATGGCTATTGCCGCTTGACAATCACAGTGCATAGACACAGAAGGTGTCCGTTTCATTCCCAAAGGAATATCCGCTAAGAGGTTCCTTAATCACTCAGCCTCATTGCCAGCCAATTCTAGAGCTATAAACTCTGACTCCATGGTGGATTTAGTAATTATTGTTTGTTTGGCTGATTTCTAAGTTATAGCACCTCCACCAAGAGTGAACATATATCCACTAGTGGATTTTGTCTCATCTGAATCCGAAATCCAATTAGCATTACTGTATCTTTTTAATATAGCGGGAAATCCATTATATAAAATACCATAATCCATGGTTCCTCTCAAATATTTCATTAATATGCTCAAAGCAGTCAAATGATCATCATTGGGATTTTGTGTATATTTGCTCAGTCTACATATATCATAAGTAATATCAGGTCGAGTAAAATTCATCAAATGCATCAAACTCCCAATAATTTGAGCATACTTAGACTGAGCCACACCATCTCCTTTATTTTTCACTAATTGGATATTGGAATCATAAGAAGTATTTATAGGTTTGACATCAAAATAATTATATTTTTTAAGTAGCCTCTCCACATAATGCGCTTGAGTAAGCATTAGGCCACTATCACTATTTATGATTCTAAAACCCAAAATAATATTAGCTTCCCCCATGTCTTTCATATCGAATTTAAAAGTCAAAAAACATTTTGTTTTATTCACTACATCAATACACGTACAAAAAATAATCATGTCATCAACATATAAGCTAATAATTATAGATTCACCATCAACAGTTTTTGTGTATACACATTTATCTACGAGAAAAAACCATTATTAACTAGAACATCATGAAATTTCTCATACCATTGCTTTGGTGCTTGCTTTAAGTCGTATAAAGATTTAACAAGTTTACAAACTTTGTTTTCTTGGTTAGGAAATATACAGCCCTCAGGTTGCACTATGTAAATTTCCTCTTCTAAATAACCATTTAAAAAAGCTGTTTTAACATCCATTTGGTGAACAATAAATTTATAAGTAGAAGTAAAACAATTAAAATACGAATTGATGAAATTTTTGTAACTGGAGCAAAAGTGTCAAAATAGTCAACATTTTGTTTTTGAGTAAAACCTTTTGCAACTAATCTTGCTTTATATTGATCAATAGATTATATTTTCTTTTAAAAATCCATTTACAACCGATCGGTTTTGTACCAGGTGGTAAATCAACTAATTTCCAAGTTTGATTTTGTAAGATAGAATCAATTTCGATTTTTATAGCTTCTTTCTAAAAATTGCTTTATGAGGATGATATTGCTTCGGAATAGGTCAAATGATTATTATCAATAAGATAATTATAAAAATCATTCCCAAAAGAAGTTTCTTTCCTTATTCTTTTGCTCCTTCACAATTCATCATTTGAATTTTCGAAAACGTTTTTATGAAGAGGTGTAGGAGAAATAGTATCAACACTTACTAGAAAAATATGCTAAAAAAATTCTGCATTTTTTGTCTCAACTATAGTATTATTATCAAACACGTCACTTTTTAATACAAGAAATCTATATGCAGTACTATGTTCAATATAACCAATAAACATGCAGTCAGATGATTTAAAGCTTATTTTCCTTTTCTTAGAATTAGGAAACATAACCTTAGCAAGACACCTCCACACTTTCAAATATTTTAAATTATGACGACAACATTTCCAAGATTTATAGGGTGTTTTACCTGTTTTATTATGAGGTATTCTATTTTGGATGTGACATGTAGATAAAATAGCTTCATCCCATAAATTATTTAGAGCATTAGAACTAACAAGCATAGAGTTCATCATCTCTTTCAAAGCCTTATTTTTCCTTTCAGCTATGCCATTAGATTCGGGGGAATAAGGAGGTGTATTTTCATGAATTATTCCTTCATTTTCACAAAATTCGTTAAGCAATACATATTCTCCACTTCTATCCGATCTAATTCTTTTTATCCTTTTATTCAATTGGTTTTCTATCTTGGCTTTATACAAAAGGAACATATCAAAAGCTTCATCTTTATGCCTAAGCAAATAAACTATAGTAAATCTAGAATAATCATCAATGAAGGTCACGCAATATTTTTTACCTCATCTAGTCATAGTTTGTTTTAAATCTCCTAGATCAGTATGAATTAAACTCAAAAAATCAGATTCTCTATTTACAGAAATACAAGGCTTTTTTGTTAATTTTGTTTCGGCACATATTATACATTTATTAAAACGTGGGTTTTTAATTCTAGAAATTAAATCTTGTTTTTGCATTTTCTTAATATAAGAAATACTAACATGACCTAATCTACCATGTCATAAATCAACAGATTCAACCAAGTAAGCGAAAATAGTAGCATTTTCATTGATAACATTGGAAATGTTAAAAACAAAAAGTCCTTGATTACAATAACCCTTTCCCACAAAGTTGTTATTTTTTGTCATTATAATCTTATCATATTCGAATGACATTTTCATCCTAACCTTTCTTAAAAGCGCTACTCAGACCAGGTTTGCCCTTATATTAGGGACCTGTAATACATCATTCAGGGCTAAAGTCTTGCCAGATGTGAGCTCGAGAAGAACATTTCTTTTCTCAAGAACTTGAGCTGTTCTTGAATCACCAAGATAAATAATTTCTTCTCCTTCCCCTATTGGTGTGTAGGAGGAAAATGCATTTTTGTTTGCACAAATATGTCTGGTAGCACTTGAGTTTACCACCCACTCTTTCACATTGGCCACAATGTTGGTCTGGAAAATAACCGCAATAAGTATATCATTAGAGTAATTTGCTTTAACCAAATTGACTCTTAGTTTAGTAGGATTGTTATTCCCACTATTCTCTTTCTGCAGTGCGCTACATGATGACCTGATTTTTCACAAACAAAGCAAGTGTCTTTCTTTTTGAAGGTGGGGGTGAGCAATCTTGGGTTTGTAATAAAGTTTTTTGTTATAATACATGTTTTGGCGATGTTGAAATTTGTCTTGCACCAAATTTGCCCTGGTAGCAATTTCCCTAGCTTTGGCAGCTTTGATCTCCTTGCAAGTTGTATCCTCAATGATAATATGCATGATTAGATCAGCTAATGACAATTGCTTGTCCTTGTGCTTGAGTTGTTGCTTATAGTTATTCCAAGACTCAGGCAACTTTTCAATCAGTAGGCCCGCAAGAAATTCTTCTTGTAAATTGATGTTTTCTATCATCAAGTCCTCCACTAACTTTTGATATTCATTGATTTGTGTCTTGATTTCCTTATCATCGGACATTTCCCATCGATAATAATTTCCGATTACAATTTTTTGTCTGCCTACATCTTTGGCAGTGTAATTTGCAGTCGTGGAGTCCTATATTTGTTTCGTTTCCTTGTATGGATAGTAGACATCAAACAATTCATTAGAAAGAGTACTAAGAATTGTGTGCCTACATACCTTGTTAGCGTGTATCCATTGATCTCGAAGCTTGTTATCAGTTGGTTCGACTTCCATAAGTGTGAAAGCCACGCCGTGCACATCTAGGATAGAGAAAATCCTTTCTTGCCACCTTCTGAAATTGTTGCCATTGAAAACTTCGATCTTCAATATGTCGGGGAATGGTTTGGCATAGGACATATGTGGTTGTGGTGGTAGTGCAACTGGACTGGTGGAGATTGAGGCATCAGCAGCAATATCAACTTGATGCTCCATGGGACTTATCCTTAAGATTGTAGGAAAAAAATTGATGAGAATAAATAAATTTGTTTGAGGCGTGCAAGAATAAGTACCGTTCTTAAGGATAATTTTGCCCCTCGGAGTACGAAACTCGTTGCGATAGGTTTCTGACGGCTATCCTCCAAAGATACAAAAGACCTTCTATATTCCGCACTAAATATTAGAAGGAACATAAACAACGTATAACCCGGCAAGGAAAAGGAAATGGAATACTTCAAAAAGAAAGAATATTCTCTGTTTCATTCAGTGTATATTTTAAGATTGGCTTATGAGATTTTATATTAAGACAAAATAGAGCCGTTAAAAGAACCGTTGTAAAATAATGAATGATTTATTTGAAAAATAAATTAAACGTTATAAAACGATTGAAAAGCCATTATATAAATGTTAAGAAACCATTATGTGACCGTTAAAAATAATGATGGTCTTCAATGCGGTCATAACTTTTATCGAAGCTATTATTGTAAATATTTCACAATATTACCACCGCCCGCGGTGGCCGCGCTGGCTTAGAGCTTAGTACCTACCAGGCGACCCCAGGTCATGGGGAGGAGTTCGAAACCCAGCGTGCACCGGGTATTTCAATGTACAACTGCGTGATTCACCTGTGGCTGGGCCAGCGGTGGGGGCCCAGTTCACCCCAAGGTTTACTCTGCCGCGAAGCGGCGTGCGGGGGTTCCCTGGGTTACAAAAAAAAAAATATATTTCACAATATTATTGAAATATCCAACACCCGCCATGGCTGATGAACGCTACGAGAAAAAGTGTCACGCCCCAAACCTCGAGCGCGCCAATATCCTACCATGGCCATGCGAATGCGACATTCCCAGGTAGTGTTGCCGACCCCATTCATTTATTATTGTGCAAGCAAAACGTATTATAAAACCCCGGACAATGAAATACGGGATAGAAAAGCATGAAGCAAAATCACAACATAACACTTTCATAATTCAACATAATTACAAACCGAAGTCTACGGCCAAAAGTCTACAAAAGACAGGCTCTTAAAAAGGAATTGTCCTACGACCTACAAGTCAGACACGTTCTTCAATCCTTATGACTTCACCTCTGCAACTTCTCAAGGCCAACCAAAGTTATCTGCCTGCTCCGTTCACCAGGGACCTGAAATTTTAATCCCACAACCGGGATGAGACATTGTCTCAGCAAGTTCAACCCTCTAAACCCTTATTAGAAAGAAAATACGCCCCGGGCGGCCTAGCCACAACATCAAGAAGACTTACCTCGCATTAGTCTTCATCTGCAGGTTAGCACAGTTTATATAATTCAACCACGTGCAATTATGATAACCAAACAACTGTGGCACAATCACATTATCAGAACAATTCAACTACTTAGATCGTCTCAGCGATCAATCGACTCGGCCGATTACATGTCATTCTGGCAAATCAACCGCTGCTTCCAATCACGACCCTATAGGAAGGTTTAACAACCAATGGCAATCACGGCTCCACTCGGCACGACCTTTAATTAGGTGGTAGATCTCAGCCCGATGAGCACGACCTCTAATAGGTGGTCAATCACGACCCTATTGGGCATGACCTCTAATAGGTGGTCAATCACGGCTGAACTGGGCACAACCTTTAATAGGTGGTCAAATATGGTCGTTCTTCCATCAAATTTTGACACTTGTGATTTTATAAAAAGAATTCCTATTTATCGTAATCACACTCCATTTGCCACAATCAATCATCAAATTCAAATTCTAAATACACAGCAGCGATCGGCACGAAATTCTGAGCAATTGGGGTCACAAATAATTTTTCTGTTTTTATTTTTTATTTTTTAAATAATTTTGGAATATAATATAATATTATAAATTCCAGAATTTCGAAACAATTAAATAATTCAAAATTAAAATCCTATTATGTCCCATCAAGGCTTATCATTAATTAACCTTCTCTTAGCCTTAATTAAGCGCCATTTAAATTAAACAAATCTCTTAATCCAATTCATACTTAAATATACTAAACTACCCACCTAAGCTCACTTAATTTAAACTAAACACACTTAGGGCATCATTAACACTCTAATCAAAGTTTATTGAGTTAAACTCACCAGATTAGCGAGCCGAGCAAACCAAAACGACGAGGGGATCGACTTTTCTCAAGGCGGGCTGAGCATCCGGGGCTGGGAAGCCGGCCAAAACGGGCCAGAACTGGGCTGCCATACCCATTTTCTTTGGTTGCTGGTTAGGGTCGAACGGAGGTGGTTTGGCGGCGGTTCGGGCGGAAGAATGGCGGGGGAGAGACGGCAGCAGCTTGGGGCGGTGTCGGACAGCGTCTCCGGCAGTGGCGAGTAGAGGCGTGGGTGGCAAGTAGCTTCTCCGACAGTGCTGCAAGCTTCGTTGGTCTTCAGTCAATCAGGCGAGCGGATGAGGCATGCGGGCGACGCAGGGCAAATGCACGGTGGCAGCGGTGACGGCGACGACGGTGTGCGAGCGGGAGCGGAAGGCCATGGCTGCTCCAGCTTCTTCTCTGCATTTTTCTGGTCTTCGCACAATGGAGATGGAGGAGAGAGGTGACGGGAGAGAGCGAGGGAGGAGAGAGAAGGAAGGGAGCCATTTTTTTTTCTTTTTCTCTTTCTTTAATCCAACAAAATAGTCCACCATGACATCATCAAGTGATGTCATACTCCACTAACTTCAAATCTCCCACAACAATCTTCAATGGGTCCAATTCCATCCTCCACCGTGGCACACGAATTCTTAAACTCTGTACATCACATTCTTCAATTCTCTTCTAATTGAACCAAATTGAAATCTATAAAATTAATCCAATGTTACCACACTTCAATTCACACAATCACTTGACTATAGAACCATCTTAGATCTCAAAAGCACAACCAAAAGCAGGCCTACCAATTTTCCGAACCAAATTAACCATATCTTGATTATTTTGCCGAAAAACTCGACTTTCATGAAAAATCTTCCAAAGATGAGTCAATATTCCTAAAATGATTTGTGACACATCCAGACTTCCAATTTCTGAATTTGATCTCAATTCCACGGTTAATTTCACTTTGGCATGATACTAGCGCGGCCCAACCTACCGAGTAGCCTTTAGAAATTTTCATCTCAAGCCACAATGTACATTTTTGAAACATTGGTGACTTTCGGTTGTTGGGGTAATCTCAAGATTTCAAATACGAATACAGGGTACCCAATCGACAGAAAAGTCAGTCCAGTGCCGATCGACAAGAATTGTGCAATCTGGTGGAATCACCTACACCTAATCACATGCCTCTGTCGAGTCGACCTATCTCCGATCTCTAATCGATTTTTAATTGTGCTGTAATGACTCTTGTAGATTAGCTTGGTCGAAAGATCGCTTCCTAGTCAAATTCTCGAGTATGATGTATTAGAATTTCTTAACGGCTTCACCTGATAGACTAGTTTTCACATGAGTGGCCGACTCAAGGAAAAGAACTATATGCGTGCCAACGAAATGCCCGTCTCAATTTATTGAAAATAGAATTGGAAAATCGGGATATCAAAAAAAGCAGAAGCGATTCGGCCAATTTCAGACACAAAAATGGTATGGTTTGTCTGAACAAAAGACAGGAGGCGATTTTATAGAGGACTATATGGGGACTGTTGCGATTGAATCTGCAGTTCTTTTCTTTCTCACTCGTTTCTGTCGATTTCTTTGCAATTAAGAAAGGGAATCGGCAACTATAGAATAATGATCAAGATGTTGAGATCAAGCTTGGCTTACTTCCGTTTCGATCTTCGAGAAGGTGGCAGGGGCATTTGAGTAAACGGATTGGCAAAAGACAAGAAGAAGCGTCTCGCCCGCGTGGCCCGTTGACCAGTGGCTGCTTTGTCCTTAGCAAGAGAATATGGAATATAATGAAGCTTCCAGGTGCGCCGCGGAATCGACGCGACGAAGTTCGGTGAGGAAGTGGTGAAATATTATAATTTATATGTTCACTGAGTCTCTTGAGGACCGTAGAGTGATCCCTCCACATCCACATGCAAGTTTTGGGAGAGAGAAAAAAATCACACAAGGATTATCCGTCTTCTACTTAGAGATGTAAATCTTCTAGTTACTGCCTACTGGTTATAACCCATATCTCTTTGCATGGGAAAGAATGTAATCTTTTGACTCTTTAGGCTATGATCTACATACTTTTATGTTTTCAAAATAAGTACACTGGTGATGTGCATTACTCCTCTTTCATTGTGGCACATGATTTTGTGTTCTTTTAATCATGATCGGGATTTTTTTTTTTTTAATGTGATATGCCACAAGTGCACAATTATATTTATTGTTCACTAAAGAGGCGAACAAAATCGATCGCATAACATGTGCATGGGGGCTAGTTTCTATCATTTAAAAAAGAAGTAATTTAGGAAATCTAAAAGGGAAGTGAATGTCACTTTTGGCATAATAATATAGATGGATAGATAGTATAATACTATCTCTCTTAGTCGTTAAAAATTACGTTCGATGGTTTTCATTATTTATGGACATAAAAATTAGAAGAAATTCAACGATAGAAATATTATGTTAATAAATAAAGAATGATAATCTCTTGAGGAAGAATTGAATAACCGACAATTTTGTTGTCACCAAGCTCTTAAGTGACTTACATAAATATAGAAACAAAAGCAAGACTTTCCTGCAATGCTACGAGGAAGTGCAAGAAACGCTTGCATCTTGAAATTCCTCTTATACATCAATAACATCAACTATAGACTAAGTCCATTTAATGCAATTTTGAAACTTATTAAATTATTTCACCTAACCGACCAATTTATATATTCCACCTTGCTCGTCCATCACTGGTTTATATGCTTTTATATATACATATGTGGTCCCATTCCATTTATTAGTTTAGGAATTCCCGATTTTTTGCCCAAGGGGCAGTGTTATACTATGTAACTAAAAAATTGTGTCGTTGTTAGGAAAGGAATTGTGTGTGCAGATTAGCTAGCAAAGATAATGTCCCGGGCTTGTTTCTGATAATGCATCCTTTAGTATTCATCTGAACTATCTTCTTCTCTGCAGAAGGAAACAGAAACTGCATTTTAACCACGGATATTGCAATGTACGAGATGTTTAGTTTCATTTGGATCCTCTGTATTGTGGAATGAGACCATCATGAATCTAAGATCAACCACTCTTAACTATTAGATTTTTATTTTTTGGGAGATAAGCGTGTTACTTTTTCTACGCATTGCCGCGTATCCCACTTCTAGAAAACATCGGACGATTACTTTGAAATGTTCAGTAGGAAAACATATATAACAAAAGTGGAGCCGACAACTAACGCGTATTCACAAATTTTCGCACTAACGGAGCAAAAAAAGTAAGGGAGACGGTATAATGGTGAAAGGCCAGCCACAAAAAGGAAAGTGGGGAGGGAGGGAGGGTTGGAAATTGTTGAAAAAGTCATAAATTTATTATATTTTTATCAATTCAGTACTAAATATTTTAATTTTGCCAATTGAGTTTTAAATATTTTCGCATTTTGCCAATTGAGTCCAAACAATTTCTACTAAATAATTTTATATTTTTTTAAATCAATTTTTTGCTTCCCTTCTCCCTGATTCGGCTGGTCATCAAGCCTCCGTGACTGGCTAGAGGCGAGAGTTAGCAAAGTTGACCTTGCTGGACATCACCTCTTGCCAGTTGCCAAGGCTTGACGATTGGCTAGAGAAGGAAGAAGGGAAAGGAAAAAAAGACAAGAAAAGGGATAAAAAAGGAAAAAAATATTAAAATATTATTAAAAATTATCCACATAAACGATTTTCAATCACAATTGGTCGGATAAATTCAATTGACAAAACATGAAAAAGTTTATGACTCAATTGACAAAATTTAAAAAATTAATGATCGCATTGGTAAATGTATAATAGATTTCGGACTTTTTGGAATAATTTCCTTCGTTTTGAGGAAACCAATAGGCTTCTTGAACCGGTTTTGATTTTTTGACTCTATGTTTCTTTTGAGCAAGTAGAAAATTTTTGTCAATTAATAAAAAGAAATCCTTAATATCATTATAAAGATCTATCGAATTAAAAAGTGAAAAAACACTTGAAGCGGTTGACTTTGTAACTAATGATGAATTCATTGTCCCATGAATTCATTTGACTCAAATCAAATTGTTTTAGAATGACTCTCCAGTGACAAAAATTTAATACAAGTGATATCGATCATACATAAAACATAGAAGTAGAGATTAACGACCTTTCTCTATAACAATGACTTATTCAATCATAAAATTCTACAATGATTGGAAGTTCAAAGTATACAGGATAATTACATTCTTATTATTTGAATATTATCACTTTAATTTGTTTCTTTGAATAATGGATTTTCGTATAATTGAAAAAGAGAAACCCGATAAGTGAATCTCCAATTTTGAAAATGAAAAATGCGTGGCTAAGATTTGACGGCTATGTAAGCATTTTATTTTTAAAATAATGAATATTATTTTCTGGTCAAAGAAAAATGTTTTGTGGATATTGCTCATAAATAGAAAAAAAAACTTAATAAGTCAAAAACATGGAGTAAATTAATTAAAGCAACTCATCACTGATTATGGAAGTTGACGGTTATGATCATTCTCTCGGAGCAACGGTCCAAATTCAATCCAAAGAAAGTTCACGAAACGCGATTGTCCCTCTCCATGTCGTCCCAAGTCGTCGTCCAAACTCCAAAGAAAGTTGGCAAAACGCGATTCTCCCTATTAAAGTCGTTCCAAATCGTTGAGGTTTAAGTGAACCGCTGCCTGTACTCTAAGTCTAAGTCTCCAAAAACCCAAGCCCTTCAACCCAATCTTCATCAAAGTAGCTGAACATGGCGCCGGCCCATCGATCCGTCGAGAAGCTCCGTCTCCGACCTCTGGAAGCCAACTCCAAGGACACCCTCAAGCTCGACGTCCCCGACCCCTGCTCCCTCCCCCAGCTCCGCTGCATCCTCGCCGGCCGCCTCTCCCCTCCGCCCCCTCCCGGCTCCTCCTTCCGCCTCTCCCTCAACCGCACCGACGAGCTGCAGTCGCCGGATCCCGCCCGTTCCCTCCAGTCCCTGGGTCTCGCGTCCGGCGACCTCCTCTACTACTCCCTCATCCCCGGTCCGCCCGGGGGGCCGCCTGGGGAGGTTGCGGATTTGGAGAGGGTCCCTTTGGTGCCTGAAGATGCTTCCAGGAGCGCCGGGGATCCAAGTAATTCCGTCTCTGTTCTGGCTGCGGATGGGTCGGCGGGGGTTCGCAGTAAGTTGTCCGAGCCTTTCTTTCTGAGGAAGGTTTTGAAAGAAGGATTGGGTGGGGACGGTGGTGACCATAGGCTTCTTGTTATTGCGGTGCACGCTGTTCTGCTGGAATCAGGTTTTGTCGCTGTCAATCCGGCGACTGGAATGCCTGCTGATCGGCTTCGTCTCCCCGATCAATGGCCGTTTACCATGTCGTTGCAGTACAGCCTGCCTGAGATCGTGGATAGGACGCAGAGTCCGAATGTGCCTGAGAGTGTTGCTCTGAAGTTTCACAGTATAGATAACTCAATGACTGTCGAGTCGGATTCGCATGCGGTCCATTTGGATAAGCGCAGGTTTGCTCCTATTATAGACGCGATGTGGCCAAAAGGCGATGACAATGTGGAAGTGAATGGGGATGGTGGATCTTCCAATTCGAGTATTGAAAAAGAAGTGTTTAAGTTTTGGAAGATTGTAAAAGATGATTTCGCACGGCTGCTGTTAATAGACCTAATTGATAGAGCTCGTTTGCCTTGCTTCACAAGCCTTCCCACGGACATGAAGCTCAGTATTTTCGAATTGCTTTCTGGAATTGACCTTGCAAAGGTAGCGTGTGTGTCTCGTGAACTACGGCGCTTGACATCCACAAAATATTTGTGGAAGCAGAAGTATGTTGAAGAGTTTGGAGAGCGGATAGAAAGTGGAGATATCGATTGGAAGCAGAATTTCATACTGGAGAAGGAGAAGAAGAAGCGTCAATGGTGGTTTTGGTGGCAGAAGCCTACTTATGGGAACAGGCCTTCCTCCTTCAGGAGGGTTCCGAGGCCTTTCGTTGTTCTAGGAGTCATAGGTGGAGATTATGACCGTCTACCCGGTCTTGGCATTCCTCCTCCTTAGGCTTGCCCTGTCATTGAGTTCAACTCCAGCGGAACGTCACCTCCAACTGCAATCTGGGAGGACTTAAAGGCTAATGTGAGGTGGGTTTTGGATGGATCTTGATTGACTGTCAAGCAGTGGCTGCTGAAAAGTGGTGGCTTAAAGGCATCTATAACGGCCACTATTGTGTACAGATCTATAGTTTTAGCAAGATAATTATGTGTTAGCACAATCATGTAGAGGTTGAATTTAAGCTGTTGCTTTTTAAGTGTGCTGGAGTTCTCCCCCTCCACCACGCATCTAACGCGCGCTTTTCCTTTCAGTCTTCGAGAACTTCCAATGAAGTTGATGAAACCTAACCTGATTTTCTTAGTATCCCTAGTTGTTGATTGTGGTTGTTGGAGGTAATGTAATTATGCAGGCTTTTTATTGAGGTGGTGTTGTTCTCATGGGAACGTGATATCTGCATGGATCCATACAGGTGAAGCAATATCATCCGGTATTGAAATTTATTTGGACAAAGGCATAGAGAGTTAGGATCATGATTTTCTGGTATCCCCGGGCATATGCTTCAACAATTGCTTGTGACAGAAAATGAAAAGAAGTGGAGAGGAAAACTAGAGCTTTGTATTTCAGTATGTTTCTTGTACATGTTCATTACAGTATTTGTAATACAAGGGTAAAGTGTAAAACAAGAAAGAAATATACATCGATTCTAATTCCTATTTTACCAAGTCAATTACCGATTGGATGAAACAATCATTGATACTCAGGATTGGTATTTCCTAAGTTATCAAATCATATTTCCAACACTCCCCCTCAAGTTGGTGGCCTATATATATCGAGGACACCAAGCTTGCTTAACAAATATGCATGTTGTCTTTGGCATAATGGCTTGGTAAATATGTCCGCAAGTTGCTCCGTAGTTCTTATTCCTCTCGTTGTGATGATTCATTCTCGAATCTTGTCTCGAGTGAAATGACAATCGACCTCCATATGTTTAGTCCTCTCATGAAACACTAGATTGGCTGCTAACTTGAGTGTAGCATCATTGTCACAGAATAATTTACTAGGCCCATCGACTTGTACTCCAAGATCCGCAAGCAATCCTCGTATCCAGATTATTTCACAAACGGTCTTTGCCATAATCCGATATTCTGACTCTGCTGATGATAGTGATACGGTTGATTGCTTCTTTGTTTTCCACGAGATAAGAGATTTTCCAAATTTGATACAAAAATCAGTGATAGACCTTCTCGTCATCGGACATGTGGCATAATCCGTATCACAATATGCCATCATTTTCATGTCGCAATCTCGAGATAGAAAAATGCCAAGTCTTGAGCATCCCTTCAAGTATTTCACCACTTTCAATATCGCATTCATGTGGGACTGCTTCGGCTTGTGCATGAATTGACTGAGTATTTACACAACATAACATATATCTGGTCTTGTCATCGTGAGATAAATTAGTTTTCCAACAAGTTGTTGATATATTGATGGATCTTCAAGTAGAGAATCCTCAATGGAAGAAGATGAGCTCGAATTATATTCATGTGTTGTTAACTTTGCATTATGCTCGATCGGGATAACTACTGGTTTGCATCCTGACAATCCTGCTTCAGAGACTATTTCCATAATGAACTTTCTTTGACTAAGAGATATTCCTTTGTTAGACCGAGCTATCTCAATGCCAAAAAAATACTTAGGAGATCCCAAGTCTTTGATATAGAAAGTGGAATGCATATAGCTTTTGAATTTTTCAATGGCCAATTCATTATTCCTATGATAAGAATGTCATCAACATATATTAAAAGATAAATTGATGAAGTACCTTCAGTCCATGTGAACAAGGCATAATCGTGTCTGGAATGCTGAAAACCTGTGTTGGTTAAAGTAGTAGTGAACTTGGCATACCATTGCCTAGAAGCCTATTTGAGTCCATATAGGGATTTGCAGAGATGACACACACGAGACTCCCCCTGTCTACGTAATCCCTGTGGAAGCTCCATATAAATCTCTTCATCTAGATCTCCATGTAAGAAAGCATTATTGACATCCATTTGATGTAGTTGCCAATTGTGAAAAGCAGCAATGGATAAGAAAGAGCAAACAGTAACTTCTTTGGCCACATGAGAGAATGTTTCATGATAGTTGAAGCCTTCTCGTTGCGTGAACCCTTTCGCAACTAAATGAGCCTTGTATCGCTCCATGGATCCATCTGCCTTAAATTTGATTTTATAAATCCATTTGCAGCCAATAGGTTTTTGTCCTGTCGGTAATGGAACAATGTCCCAAGTGTGATTCGCATCGAGAGCCTTGATTTCATCTTCCATAGCATGTTGCCATTTAGGATCATCCCTGCTTCATAGTACGATGGCGATTCTTATTCTTCGGAAATTCTACTATTCAACACATGTGTTTTGATGATAGTCTACTAAAAGAAACATAAGATGATATTGGGTACTGCGCACCTGGACAATCCAAACGTAGGACATATATAATCTTTTGTCAATGCAGGAGGTGAGTGTGGCGTCCAGAACGTCGAGGTTGCTCAATTTTGGTTTCTTCTAATAATACGGGAGACAGACTCTGGTGAGTCATTAGCGAAGAGGTTGCTGATGGAGAATTTGATGAAGGATATTTCTCAAGTGAATAAACTAGTGAGTCGATGGCTCGATTTGAATCATTTGTCATTGCTGGCACATGCTGTTCTGGTGCAAGAAATACATACTGATGCTGGACAGTGAGATCTTCTTCTGATAAGAAGGGTTGATGATCTGACTTTGAAGTGGAAGTCATTGACGCAGTTTCTTGAAAATGAAAAATATCTTCATGGAAGATAACATCCCCGCTGACATATTCCCATGTAGAAATCTCCATGACTCGATAGCCTTTTTGCAGTGGAGGATATCCCATAAAAACACACCGAATGGCACAAGGATCTATTTTACTTTGGTGGCCCAGATTCGCCGCATAACACAAACATCCGAAAACTCGAAGATGATCAATTACTGGTGTCTTTCCAAAAAGCAATTCAAAAGGGGTCCGCCCATTGAGAATTCTAGTTGGCATGCGATTGATCAAATAAGCTGCCGTGACTACATAATCACCCCAAAAATCTTCAGGTATAGATGCTTGATATTTTAGGGCTCGAGTTACCTCTAGGAGGTGGCGATGTTTTCTTTCGACAATCCCATTTTGTTGGGGTGTTCAATTACATGAACTCTCATGTAAAATTCCTCAAGAAGACAAGAAAGAGTCACATTCTGCAAAAAAAAAACTCACGTCCATTATCAGTATGAATCTTCTGGACAGGTTTGTCAAATTGATTTTTAATGAGGGATAGGAAATTCGACAATTTTGGAAAAGTCTAGACTCTTGGATTGGATAAGGAAAACCCAAGTAGCCCGAGTATAGTCATCAACAATGATCAAGAAAAAACAAGACCCATCACGATGTGGAGTGTGATAAGGTCCCCAAATATCCATATGAAGTAAGGAAAAAGCACTGGTGGATCTAGATGTGCTAATTGGAAAATGTGTTCGAGACTATTTTGCCAATGGGCAAATTGGACATTTAGGATAAGGGAATTTTGTAGTATGACCCAAGCGTTGATGAAAAATAAGATTTTTATTACTAGTAATGACATTACAAGAAATGCTTTTATTGAATAATTCAAAATTCTTGTGAGGATCAATCCAAAAATATAGCCCTTTTGCAACACTACCCAAGCCCATCAGTCTGCCAGTCAAAAAGTTCTGAAAGAAGCAATCATTGCGATTGAATATGGCACGACAAGAATTATCCTCACAAGCTTTTGAGACTGATAAGAGATTGAACTCGAAATCAGGAATGGATAGAACATTTTTGAGAATAATATCTGGACTGAGGTGGACAGTACCAATTTTGGTAACATGAGTGGTATTTTCATTGGGGAGGCGTATAGATACTGAAGAATGTGGCCTCTTTTGAATACTAGAAAATAACCGCTCATTTCAAACTATATGATCACTGGCACTAGTATCAATTATCCCTACATCAATTGATATTGAATTTTCCTTGTATAAAGAAGTACCTGAGAAATTCGCAGCCTTATCATTTGTTGCCGGCTGATTTAATGCCTTGATTATATTATGGTACTGATCTTGGATAATTATCTGATTTACCCCATCAGTCCTTCATTTCGAGACTTGGTAAGCAACAATTTCTTTTTCCTTCGTATCACCTAGCTTTCCATGTAATTTCCAGCAAGTATCAATAGTATGATGATGACGTTTACAATATTCACAGTATTTACCCTAATTTTTTTAATTTTGCCTAGAATTTTTGGTGGATGACGTGGCATTTCGAGAGCCTTCGAATGCCCTATATGTGGGTACTGTTGTGGCCGAATAAGGGCCGTTGGATTTAGTTGGGCTGGCGAGCAAGTAAGAGCCGTCCGATCTCCTCTGACTTGAGCCGTTGGATTTTGATGGGCGGATCAAACCACAGCCGTCCATCTTGCTTCCATCCTAGCCATTCATTGTAGGGTTTCCTCCTAACCCATTTGTAGTCCCAAATTGCCCGCCCCCTCCTTGCCCGTAGCCCTTGACTCCTCCAGCCATCCCACGACTGCCATGGACTCTGTGCGGCATTTCTCCAGATCGGAAGCTAGTCTGGAAGCCAGTCTGAAAGGCAGTGAAGGCGACTCCTTCGACGGCTCTGTTGTGCTCGGTCGTGGCTTGTCGTTGGCTTTCCTCTTGGACCGCCAGTTGGTAGATCCGGCCGAGCGAAGGTAATGGGTCCATCGCCAAGATTTGTGATCGAAAGGGTGAGTATGTGTCGTTCAAAATAAGTAGAAACCAAGTCATTTTCTCCCGTTCCTTAATTTTTCGGTATTGTTGCAGCGTTGCTTTAGGTCCCTCGAGACGTTCCTCGGCCGCCTTGAGCTCATTCCAGAGAGTCGAGAGTCGATTGAAGCAGGTAGTGACTGATTGATTTCCTTTTCTCAGTTCTGAAATGGCCTAAGTGATAGTAAAGAGCTTCGCCGGATCAAGATGCCCATACATCTCTCGAATGTTCGCCCAAAAGGTCTTCGAGTCCTCAGTTGGCGGTAGCCTAGTTGCAACTTTCGGAGCGAGACAATTTCCAATCCAGGTATGCACTAATTGGTTGCATTTTCTCCAAAATCGTTGCAATCGTTCGTCAGTCGGATAGGGGACGGTGCTATCAAGGAAACCGTCCTTGTCCTTTGTTACAAGCGCTTGCCGGAGGTCTCGAGCCCAAGCATTGTAATTGTCCTGTTTGGTGAGCTGCAAGTTGATGAGTCAGAGCTCCGGTTTGTCGGCCGTCAACGTGTGAAGAGGATCTCCAGGCTTGGGATGGCCGCCGTTGAAAGGGGTACCGGCCGAGATGAGGCCATTGAGTCGGTCCCTGTATTGGTCCTTGTATTGATGGAACTGTAACAAATGGTTGAGCAGGCATCGATGAAGTCGTAACTGATGATTGAGCAGGTATCGCGCCTTCTTCTGTTGGGTCGACTAGTGCTGGATTCGAGTTTTGATGGGGTGAGTTGGGGGTTTCCTCCATTGTTTGTTTTTATCAAGGTTTTTTCTGAGCACAGAATAGAAAATTCCTGTTCGGTGGCTGGTTTGTTTTGCAGGGTTGAGATCACAACAACAGACGAGAAAAGAACCGAAAGGCAATTTGAAGATGCGGAAGCTTAGGCTAGAATAGAGTGCTCTGATACCATGACAGAATATGAAAAGAAGTGGAGAGGAAAACTGGAGCTTTGTATTTCAGTATGTTTCTTGTACACATTCATTACAGTAAGGGTAAAGTGTAAAACAAGAAAGAAATATACATCGATTCTAATTCTTATTTTACCAAGTCAATTACCGATTGAATGAAACAATCATTGATACTTAGAATCGGTATTTTCTAAGTTATCAAATCATATTTCCAACAGCTTGATAAGTCATTCCTCGTGGACTGATAGTTGCTGGACCGCAAAATAGTAGATGTCAAAGGTTGATACCAACTATTAAGATTTTTGCTTGTCATGATATGTTTTGCATCAGCATGAGGACTAAATGCATGTGTCCACTACTCACTAAGAGGATTGAGCATTTTAGCTCTAAGATTGACATGGCATCTCGATCACAGCAAGGATAGAGCATTTTAGCTCTAACCCATTCGAATCTCTTTTCCATCTTTGGCAAATTTCCCTTCTTCGGCGGAAGTTTTATCGTCCTCTTTTTGCAGTGAAAATTCGGAACTTTGAGGAGGGTCTACGGTAGATAAATTGCCATACATGGAAGTCTCCTTTGGAAGAACGAGCGCCACAGATCCTCGCTCAGCATCGAAATACTTCTCGTATACAGACTGGAGTTTACCTTCCCCATCTCTTTTCTTTCTCACGCGGTTCCGTCGATTTCTTTGCAAATAAGAAAAGGGAATCGGCAACTATAGAATAACGATCAAGATGTTGAGATCAAGCTTGGCAACTATATATTACATCTCGCTCGTCCATCACTGGTTTATACGCTTTTTTAACACACGTACGTGCTCCCATTCCACATATTAGTTTGATTCTAGGTCGAACTTTCTAAGTAGGAGTTTTCGAGTTCAAATTTTTCCAGATCCCTTATCGCCCTCCCTTATTATATACAGGTTTAGTCTTATATCAAAATCCAGTCTGCACGCAAGAGATGCAAAAAATAAATTGCGTCGTTAGGGAAGGTTGCGTGTGCAGATTTAGCTAGTAAATTGAGTTATCTAACCCAATAATGCAAGTGATGATCATGTTTTATTAGCAGAGTAAAGATATAATTTCAGGCTCTGCCTATTTTCTTACCAAATAAATCGATAAATCATGTCGTAGTCGTAAAATATTACGTGGTATTGGAGTTAGATTCTGCCCAGTTTATTTCAAGTTTCATTCTTGATTCAGCTAACACATGACATGAGAGTCGTTAAAAAAAACAACCTCACAATGCTTGCCCTTGGTTTATAGGCTCTTTTTTTCATTTATTAACCTAAACTTTGAGGTTTGATTTTCTGATAAAATTAGTGAATCGATCAGAATATGTGAAGAGCCTGCCAGTTCCTCACGATCCGTATGGCCCGCCGCCACCACCTCCCCCGCCGGGTACTCTGCTTGTCGTGTTTTATGTTAGAGAGTAGTGCTATGTTTGCTAGGAATTTTCTTAGTTTGAGTTTAGGAAGTACAAGTGTGACTGTGTGGGGGAGGAGCTAGTTAGAGTGGCAGGGGCTTGATGCAATTCCTGAAGATTTCGGCCTCTGATCGTCGAAATTCAGGTCCCGAACCACCGTCTCCACCACGGCCTGAGTACCCGCCTCCACTGCCTCCTCCTGGTGGATACCAAGGATACTTCGATCCTCCGCCTCCTCTGCCTCCGCTGCCACCACCGGGGCCTCCACAGGAGGATGAGCGAGATGATTCTACTGCGGTTGTACTAGTCTCATTAAAGGATGGTATGCATAACTCTGTCGTCTAAAGAAAAGGGATTACTATGAATAAATTTATCCAATCAATTGTTTCCTTCCGTGTTGCGATTTCTTAATGTTATTGGCTTGATCTAGTCAGAGTAGGTCTAGACAATAATCTCTCCTCTGCATCTGTTTTTCCACTTACAGACGACGGTATTTATATTTCTGCAAATGGTTGGTACAAGAGAGAACTTAGCAACTTCATTTCGCTTCCCTGTCCGATAAATGTTGAACCAAACATGCTTGTGGTTCAGTTTGAGAGCCAAGGTTTTCAAAAAGGCCACCTTAAACTGAACCAAATCGTGAAAATCCTCACTTGATTTGGTTCAATTTGGTTCCTCCTTTTTAGCGATTTGTCGGCTTGCTGTCTAGATTCAACTAAGAGACTCCATA
The DNA here is from genome assembly GCF_016545825.1 of Eucalyptus grandis. Lineage (NCBI taxonomy): Eukaryota > Viridiplantae > Streptophyta > Magnoliopsida > Myrtales > Myrtaceae > Eucalyptus > Eucalyptus grandis. The sequence continues at coordinate 65,625,731 of NC_052619.1, read as the reverse complement.
TGTCTCGATGTACTAAGACTCTGATTGCCTTTTAGTGTCATCCTACTTGTTGAAGTCGGCGAGCTCGAGGCTCGCTTGGCCGGTCACTAGCCATCGTCGTGCTGGCGACTGGAGGAAGAAAAAAAAAAAAAAAAAGAAAAAGAAAATTATAATTTCGATTTTTATAAAAAAAAATTGTAAAGTTAAAGAGAGAATAGACTTACTGGGTTCATCTTTAATAGGTTGGTGAATGGGTCTTAAATGGGTACAGAGTAGACCCATTTAAGACCCATATATTTTAGCTCTTTTATTTTTAAAACTCATCATGAATGCCTTGAGAAATAAGGCTCGACCATTAACAATTCATTTAAGCAAACATGGATCCATAATTGGGTTGTGTACCCATTTTAACACCTCTAACGTTACCACAGTTTCACTAACCTTGTTATTTATGCGGTGAATCGATTTTTGCATTCTTTCCAGGATTGATCTCATTTGTTACCCGTGTTTATAAAAGTAAAACCTCTTGTCACTCGATTGCTTACTCAGCTCGCTCAGCCCTCGCTAGCCTCGTGTCCTCCGGAGCTCCTTGGCCTATGAGTTACCAGCTGATTCCTCACGATCCGTACGGCCTGCCGCCGCCGCCGCCTCCCCCGCCGGGTACTCCTTTTGTCGTGTTTTATGTCAGAGAGTGGTGCTACGTTTGCTAGGAGTTTTCTTAGTTCGAGTTTAAGAAGTGCAAGTGTGACTGTGTGGGGGAGGAGCTAGTTAGAGTAGCAGGGGCTTGATGCACCGGGCTTCAGTTCGAATGCACTGGGCACAATCATCAAAGTTCAGCCACGACAGTATTATGGAATCCCATCGCATTCGACATAGGATTGATGGTTTAGATGGGTTTTGGCACATAAACCCGGGGTGCAGTCTAGTAAATTTTCACCTTTTGTCTCTTCTGCACAAACAGAAGAATGCTGTTGCATTGGGCTTTCCCATTGATTGTGCATTCCATCAAGGGCCAGCCTCATCTTGCTCAGAAACTAGGAGGACACCTTGGGCTGAGCTTTTGCCTTTGCCCCGCCTAAGTTTGAGTTACGCCAGCTTGTGCATAATGCATAACCAGCCATGAACTCCCAAGGCAGAAAACGTGCATTTACTTTGCCTAAAGACAAAGAACATCCGTGTGAATTTCTCGGACAGAAGTAGTAAATCTGGTCCTTTGCGATCGCTGATCGCAGAGAAAGTAGGCATTATAACTTCACTTTTGCGGCACTCCTGGTTCATCGCATTGCATGAGTTACATCTGCCCTTGTCCAAATTTCTAGCCACGGTCCCTCTTGGGTTGCATGGCATTCGACTACATCACTCGCATATGCATATGCTTTTGAAAAAGTGCGTCGATTATTAGAATTATGCATTCGCAAGTAAGTTCTATACCTTAGAAAAAACTGCATAGGTCTAATCCACTGTTATTACGAACAAGATTTACAACCAACATGAATGTGCATCTATAACATAAGACTAAAGTGATGGGAAAAAAGGAGTAACAAACAATGAAGCAATATCACACCCTCAAGACTGCTGTACACAATGTCGAAATTTGCTGCTCACAAGAACTAGAAAAGACACAACAAACTGATGCCGAGCTCAAAATCAAGCCATATTCAACTAGTGTGCGACTGGGGGGACCGATCTGAACTCCGAGAGGCTATTCAGGAGGTGGTGCGACGCCTTGTCGAAATTAACAAATCCCATGAACCAGAAGTCGTGACCATCGGTCGTGACGATCTGGATGTACTTCTCGGGGGGGTTCTCCTTCATGACGACAGGATTGACTGTCCCGATGTTCGCCAAAGGAATCATAACCTGTTTGAAACACAAGCGATTAAATAGTCAGTGATGAAGATACAGTTTTATCAAAATCGGTTACAGCAAACGAATTTATCTTGAATGTTTGATGATTTTGAACTTGTAGATATCAAACCACTGTTACCTTGTAGTAGCTCCAAGCCTCCTGACCCGACGGTGCAGTGAAGGTCAGGGGACGGTCGCTGCAGAACGCCACGCGAACGGTGGACAGGTACAGCGTTCCCGCGACAGGGCCCGTTGATGTTGAGAGGTAACAAGCGAAGGTCTTCTTCAGCTTCTCATTCGGATCGGTCGTGAAGATCTGCTTGAAGAGCGACTCAAATCCTCCTTCCGATATTGCTTTCGCCGTCAGGTTCACCTTGCCCCACGCGGCTCCGGACACCGATTGCCCCGTTTTCACTGCAGATTTGTGCGCACAGCAATCGTCAATATCAATGAAGCGAAAGAACATTTTGAACTTAGTTTATCACTTCCTGACTCGATCTTAGTTTATGCACAAAATTCTCGTGCAAGAATCAACATGCGATTGTGCGAGAAGTGGCAGACACGTGTCTCTTCCGGAATTTCAATCGCACAACAGCATCTTAAACTTCAACTAGGTCATAATTCAGCTCAGTTCTAGTATCTTGGCATGATTAGATTCTAAATTCAAAACTTGCCCATCAGTTCGTAATATGTAGGAAAAGTTTTTGTGCCACGGCATGAATTTGGGTACTTACAATTGTGCCAGATGTTGCGGGCAATGGTCTCGGCCCTCTTGCTCCAGGTATTGAACATGTGGATCACGGACTCGAGCGGGCTGCTGCTCGGACGATCGATGGGCTCGTACTGGATATAGGGCTGATGGCTGATCTGCTGGTGGTCGGCGGCGTTCCACGATGCGGCCTTCTGGTTGTCCGGGTGGACGGTGGGGACGGCGGGCTTGCCCATGACGTGGGTGCCCCATTTCTTGGCCTCCTCTTCGCTCGGCGGCTCCGACTGAGAGGCGGAGGAGGACGGCGCCGGCTCGGCCGGAGCGAACGGAGAAGAGGGTAGGGGCGGTTCCGGCACGGCCGCCTTGGGAGACGATGGTTTCTCAGGAGTACCTGCCATGGCTGATGATCGCAACGAGGAGAAGCGGAAGCGATTCGGCTAAACTTCAGGATCCGGACACAAAAGATGGTATGTTTTGTCTGAACAATAGACAGGAAGCGATTTTATAGAGGATTTCAATGGGGACTCTCGTGATGCAATCTGCAGCTCTTTTTCTTCTCACGCGGTTCTGTCGATTCCTTTGCAATTAAGAAAGGGAATCGGCAACTATAGAATAATGATCAAGATGTTGAGATCAAGCTTGGCATACTACTGTTTCGATCTTCGAGAAGGTGGCAGGGGCATTTGAGTAAACGGATTGGCAAAAGACAAGAAGAAGCGTCTCGCCTGCGTGGCCCGTTGACCAGCGGTTGCTTTGTCCTTAGCAAGAGAATATGGAATAGAATGAAGCTTCCAGGTGCGCCGCGGAATCGAAGTTCGGCGACGAATCCTGTATTAAAAGCCAGCTCACATGGGTTCTCGCCACGTGGCCGGTGAGATTAATGTGGTCGGCCCACGTGTCACGAGCTACGATATAGAAATAATTATAAAGAAAGCGTCACAAGCTGAGAATATGATGGAGAATATGGTTGCACAAGTTGCTGTTAGAAAGTTGGGCCAGCTCAGGCCCGGCCCGGATCACAAGGACGCAAAGGTTTTTGAGTGTGGATAACTATATTTTAATTGGAAAGCCCGGCCCAAAGATTTGCATGTGAAGTTTTTTACAATGAGCCGGCTTGGCCCAAATATTTTTAGACTTTACTTGGGCCGGCCCAGACTCACCCTCGATTGCCTCTATTGTAAATCGAGTTAGGAGTGAATTAGGATTGAGGCACGCGCTATGCACGTGTTCATACTTGGGCGGTTGCACATCGGAAAAATGTGAAACATTGTACCTTTTCATACTTTCCCCTCGAGTAAACACTAGGGGTGGCAAATGGGTGGATCGGGTCGGGTATGGGTCGGATCGAAAATGAGTCAACTCATATTTGACCAATTTAATCCGTTTTGACTTATATTCTTTTAGTGTAAATTTAATGACCCATACCTAACTCGACCCGTATCGACCCATACCCGACCCGACCCGTATCGTTAAAACCTACTTATTGTTAAAATATTTTTATGCAATATTATTTTTTAAATAATTTTTATGTAATACAAATTTAATGGAAAATTTTTATAATTCTTTTTAAAATAATTTTAAAAATCAAAATTTTAATTTTTAAATATATATATTTAATTATTTTAAATTTTTTAAGGATAAGTGCTTCAGAAATCCTATAAGCACTAAGACGAAAATGCATTTGAGTCTTAAAACTTGCAAAAAGTGCAAATAAGTCCTAAAACTTGTCAAAATGTTTCATTTGAGTCCTAAAATTGACGCTGTTAACATTTTCCGTTAAAAATGCCGACGTGATTAAATTATTTTTATATTCTGCATGGATTTTTAATTATTATTATTTTTTAAAATTAGATTTAAAAACTAAAAAAAATAGATTTATTCATTCTATCTTATTTTCACCAAAAACTAAAAAGTAAAAAGAAAGAAATTATTTTTAAAAATTGTTTTAAAAAAAAAAAAAAAAATCAACGGCTCCTCACCCCTCCGTCACCGCCACCCATCGCCGGAGGGTCGGGCGCGATCGCCGGCCACAGGGCGGGGGTGGTGGCCCTCACTTGCGGCCGGCGAGGCCCGCTCGGGGCCGGTGACCGTCACCGGCCCCTCCGGCAATGGGCGGCAACGGCGGCGAAGAGGAGCTACGATTTTTATTTTAAACAAATTTTAAAAATAATTTTTTCTTTTTACTTTTTTAGTTTTTGGTGAAAATAACATAAAATAAATAAATCTAATTTTTAGTTTTTAAATCTATTTTTTTTAAATGAATAAAAAATAATTTAAAAATCCACACAGAAAATAAAAAATAATTTAAAATGCTACGTCAACATAATTAACGTAAAAGACTAACGGCATCGATTTTAGGACTCAAATGAAACATTTTGACAAATTTTAAGATTTATTTGCACTTTTTGCAAGTTTTAGGACTTAAATGCATTTTCGTGCCAAGTTATAGGACTTCTGAGCACTTATCATCTTTTTAAAATAAATTTTTTAATTATTTTTATTTTTAAAATATCATTTTTTATTATTTATTTATTTTTCTTCTTCTTGATTCGGCCGCCGGCCACGACGATGGCCGGCAACTGTCACAAGCGAGATCGAGCCTCGCCAATGTGGGCGGTGCTCGATCTCGCCGATTTGACGAGGCCAAGGCTTCGCCAACGCCGGCGAGCTCAAGCCTCGCAAGATCCGGCGAGTCTTGAGCCTCGCAAGATCCGGTGAGTCTCGAGCCTCGCCGGTCGTCGGCGAGGCTGAACCACGCCGATTTGGCGAGACTCAAGCTCACCGGCGTCGGGTGAGGCTTGATCTCGCCGATTTTGTGAGGCTAAGGCCTCGCCTGACGCCAGTGAGCTCGAGCCTCACTAGTCGTCGGTGAGGCCAAGTCTCGCTAGTTGGCGGCCTTCGAGGAGTGGCAAAGGCGAGCCACGGCGGCGGGCGGCGGAGGACAAGGTCGAAGGGCTGTGTTGCTTTGAGGATTTTCATGTTTTTAGGTTTTAAAATGAGTCGAAAATGGGTCAGAACGCGTGATCCATTTTCGACCCATATAAAACTGAATTTAAAATGGGTCGAATGTGGGTCATGGACCATTACAACTTCATAACCCACATTCGACCCATTTGTAAAAAATATGGGTGCAAAATGGGTCCATGACCTATTTTGCCACCTCTAATAAACACCTTAACCGGTAAAAAGAAGCCATTAAAAGCATGTTTGGAATGAGTATACTCGACATCTAGAGCGAGTCTATAACGGCTTTTCATTGTTGGATGGAAATGTGAAAACAAATCACATCCATTGAGGCTAACATCGGTTGGACGGTTGGGATCTGTTTCAATCCAATGGTGAAATATTATAATTTATATGCTCACTGAGTCTCTTGAGAACCGTAGAGTGATCCCTCCACATCCACATGCACGTTTTGGGAGAAAGAAAAAATCACACAAGTATTATCCGTCTTCTACTTAGAGATCTAAATCTTCTAGTTACTGGTTATAACCCAAATCTCTTTGCACGGGAAAGAATATAATCTTTTGGCTCTTTAGGCTATGATCTACATACTTTATGTTTTCAAAATAAGTACATTGGTGCTGCGCATTACTCCTCTTTCATTATGGCACCTGATTTTGTGTTCATTTAATCATGATCGGGATTTTTTTTTTAAATTTTTTTTATGTAATATGCCACAAGTGCACAATTATATTTATTGTTCACTAAAGAGGCGAACAAAATCAATCGCATAATGTGTGCATGGGGGCTAGTTTCTATCATATAAAAAAGAAGTAATTTAGAAAATCTAAAAAGGGAAGTGTAGGTCACTTTTAGCATAATAATATAGATGGATAGATAGTATGATACTATCTCTCTTAGTCGTTAAAAATTACATTCGATGGTTTTCAGGATAAATTCAATGCTAGAAATATTATGTTAATAAATAAAAGAATGATAATCTCTTAAGGAAGAATTTTTTTTTTGGTCGGTCTTAAGGAAGAATTGAATGACCAACAATTTTGTTGTCACCAAGCTCTTAGAGTGACTTACGTAAATATAGAGACAAAAGCAAGACTTTCCTGCAATGCGACGAGAAAGTGCAAAAAATGCTTGCATCTTGAAATACCTCTTATACATCAATCGCATCAACTATAGACTAAGTCCATTTAATGCAATTTTAAAACTTATTAAATTATTTCACCTAACCGACCAATATATATATTCAACCTTGCTCGTCCATCATTGGTTTTTATGCTTTTATATATACGTACGTGGTCCCATTCCATTTATTAGATTAGGAATTCCCGACTTTATGCGTGTGTAAATTAGCTGGCAAATTGGGTTATCCAACCCAATAATGCAAGTGATGATTAAGTTTTATTAGAAGAATAAATATATAATTTCAGGTTCTGCCCATTTTTTAATTAAATATATAAAAAAAAACACGTTGTAACCATAAAATATCATGTGGTATGGAAATCAGATTTTACCTAGTTTATTCCAAGTGTCGTTCCCGGTTCAGCTTGCACATGACATGAGAGGGGTGTTAAAAAACCTTGCAATGCTTGCCCTTGGTTTATATGCTCTTCTTTTCACCTATTAATCTAAACTTTTGGGTTTGATTATTCCTAATAAAACTAGCGAATCAATCAGGACAGATGAAGAGCCTGCCGGGGGTAGCTGGGTTGAATGTTTGGTGCACTTCAACCGAAGAGTCATCGTCGAGACGTGGGCATTGCAGTGTCTTCGTACCACTCAGAAGGAAAGGCAGGGCCAGGGTCAAGGCACGAACTTTCCTGCAGCCTTCCTACCGATAGGTACGTCGCGACAGTCTCAGTAACCTTGTTACTTACGCGGTGAATCGATTGTTTGCTTCTGTCTTTCCAGGATTTATCTCGTTTCTTACCTGCGTTTATAAAAGCAAAACCTTTTGTCACTCGATTGCTCACTCGGCTCGCTCCATCCTCGCTAGCCTCATCGTCCCCTGGAGCTCCTCGGCCCATGAGTTACCAGCCTGTTCCTCCCGATCCGTACGGCCCTCCGCCGCCGCCTCCTCCGCCGGGTACGCCGCTTGTCGTGTTTTATGTTAGAGAGTAGTGCTATGTTTGCTAGGAATTTTCTGAGCTCAAGTTTAGGAAGTACAAGTGTGGCTGTGTATGTGAGTTAGAGTAGCAGGGGCTTCACACGATTGCCTAAGATTTTGGCTTCTGATCGTTGAAATTCAGGTCCCGAAGGGCCCTATCCACCGCCGCCTGGGTATCCACCTCCGCCACCGCCACCTGGATACCCCCCTCCGCCGCCTCCTCCCGGCGGATACCAAGGATACTTTGATCCGCCGCCTCCTCCACCTCCGCTGCCCCCGGGGCCTCCACTGGAGGATGAGCGAGATGATTTCTACTGCGGTTGTACGAATCTCATTAAAGGATGGTATGCATAACTCTGTCATCTAAAGAAAAGGGATCGCTATGAATAAATTTATCCAATCAATTGTGTTTCCTTCCGAGGTTCAATGCAGCATGTCAGTATTGCGATTTCTTAGTGCTATTGGCCTGATCTAGTCAGAGTAGTCTAGACAATAATCACTCCTCTGCATCTGCTTTTCCACTTACTGACGACGGTATCTGTATTTCTGCAAATGGTAGGTACAAGGGAGAACTTACATGTAATAGCTGCTTTATTTCGCTTCCCTGTATCCAAATTATTCAGGATTAGCATATAAATGTTGAACCAAACTACTTGTCGGTTCAGTGTGAGAGCCATGGTTTTCGAAAAGGTCACCTTAAACTGAATCAAATCATGGAAAATCGTACGTGATTTGGTTCGACCTCTGTAGTCATTTGTTGGCTCGCGATCAAGATTCAACTAAGAGACTCAATACGTCTCGATGTACTTAGGAGTCTTGTTTTCTTCTTAGTGTCATCCTACTTATGGAAAATGGAATTTATTTTCCTAACCATCTCTTCCGCATTCAGGAGCGTCTGATTTCTCATATGGGTGCTTTGCATTTGCAGTTTGGCTGCACTCTGCTGCTGCTGCGTGTTGGAGCAGTGCTGTTTCTAGGCGAATTTTGCGTCTTTCCCAGTTGAGACTGCCTCCTTTAGACTAATTCCCTTCAAATCGAGACGAACTGTTAAGACTTCTTGGGCTATTGGCTAGTGTATTTTCATCTGCTGTTCAGCAGCGCTACCATCTGGAAAAAGATAATGTCCTGTGCTTGTTTCTGATAATGCATCCTTCCGTATTCATCTGAACTGTCTTCTTTTCTGCAGAAGAAAACAGAACCTGCATTTTAACCACAGATATTGCAATGTACGAGATGTTTAGTTTCATTTGGATCCTCTGTATTGTGGAATGAGACCATTATGAATCTAAGATCAGATACTCTTTAACTGTTAGATTTTTATTTGTTTGAAGAAGGGCATATTACTTTTCTCAGCATTGCCGCGTATCCTACTTCTAGATAACATCGGACGATGACTTCGGAATATATATATATATTTTGGTCGGTAACTTTGGAATATTCAATGGCAAGACATATATGACAAAAGCTTAGCCGACAACTAAATAGCACCAACGCCTATTCACAAATTTTCGCACTAACAGAGCAAGAAAAATAAAGAAGATAGTATAACGGTGAAACACTAGCCACAAATCCCTTTAATTTTGCTAATTGAATGCTATTTTCACATTTTGTCAATTGAGTTCATTCAACTAATTTTTAATTGAAAATTGCTTACATGGACAATTTGTAAAAATATTTTAATACTTTTTAATTCCATTTTTTCTTCCCTTCTTCCTAATCTAGCTAGTCTCGGGCCTCCCTGACTGGGTAGAGGTGTTGAGTTTTGACCTTGCTAGACCTTACCTCTTGCCGGTCGCCAAGGCTTGGTGATCAGCTAGAGAAGGAAGGAGGGAAGGAAAAAAGAAAATAAAAAAATAAGGATAAAAAAAAAAAAATATTAAAATATTATTAAAAATTATCCACATAAATAATTTTCAGTCAAAATTTGCAGAATAAATTTAATTAGGAAAAATGAAAATGTTTAGGGCTTAATTGACAAAATTAAATGAATTAATGATTGAATTGGTAAAAGTATAATGTATTTAGGATTTTTTGGATACTTTTCTTCAATTTGAGGAAATGGATAGGCTTCTTGAATTGGTTTCAATTTTTTTTTTTTGGTGAAGAAATTGGTTTCAATTTTTTGACTCTATGTTTCTTATATATATTTTTTCTTTTAACATCTATATTTCCTTATTGCAAGCTCAAATTTAGAGACAAAATTAGAAGATGACCCACATAATCAATTTTCTTGAATATGAAGAAAGAAAAGATAAATTAGACATTGGAATGTGAATAATTACAAGTAAAAAATTTTTTGTCACTTAATAAAAGGAAATCGTTAATATCATTATAAAGATCTATTAAATTAAAAAATGAAAAAAAAACATTTGAAACATTGCTTTGTAACTAATAATAAAATCATTGTGCAATGAATTCCTTTCACTCAAATCAAATTGCTCTAGGAGGGCTCTTTGGTGACAAAAATCAACACTGGTGATATCGATTATACATAAAATAAAGAAGTAGAAATTAACGAGCCTTTCTCCATAATTATGACTTATTTGATTACAAAATCCTACATCGATTGAAAGTTCAAAGTATCCAGGATAATTACATTCTTGTTATTTCAATATTATCACTTTAATTTCTTTGAATAAGACAAGAAAATCATTTTCTTTTTATTTTTTATATGAAAAATGCATTTTCGTATAATAAAAATAAGAACCTGATAAGTGAATCTCCTATTTTGAAGATGGAAAATGTGTGGCTAAGATTGGACGGTTATGCAATTTTTTTTTTTTTAAAAATAGTGGATATTATTTTCTAGTCAATGAAAAATGTTATGTGGATATTGCTCATAAATAGAAAAAAACTTAACAACTCTAAACATGGAATACTTAATTAATTAAAACAAGTCATGACACATCGTAAAAGGCGTCGGTTATGACCATTCTCTCAAAGGAAAAATCAAAAGTCTATCTTTGAATTCAATCCAAAAAATATTCCGAATCTCTCCCTCTTAAAGTCGGTCCAAGTCCTTGGTCTCCAAGGAACCACTCCCTATAAATCCTTTTAAAGTCGGTCCAAGTCCTTCGTCTCCAAGGAACCACTCTATAAATATAACTCTCCAAAACCAAAAATTTTCAATCCAATCACCATCAATGGCTCCTTCTCCTCCCCCTTGTTTCACATCATCTCTCCACACCCTCCTCGGCCCGCCCGAATGCCACGACCCGCCGCCTCCCCAAGCCCGGCCCGCTCCCGCCCCCGCCGACCCCTTCATTGACCTGATGGTTGCCAACTTCAACGGAGACGGCGACTTGCCTCGGAAGGGCTACACAGAAAACAACTCGGCCACGTTCCTGTCGACGGGCAACCCGTGCCTAGACTTCTTCTTCCACGTGGTCCCTGACACCCCGCCCGAGTCCCTGACCGAGAGGCTCGAGTCAGCCTGGGACCATGACCCGCTCACCGCCCTCAAGCTCGTGTGCAACCTCCGGGGCGTGCGCGGGACCGGGAAGTCGGACAAAGAAGGGTTCCACGCTGCGGCAAGGTGGCTATTCAAGAACCACCCCTGGACCCTGGCCTGCAACGTTGGGGCCTTCGCAGAGTTCGGGTACTTCAAGGACTTGCCCGAGATCCTCTACCGCCTCCTCGAGGGCCCTGACATCAGGGCGAAGCAGAAGAGCGAGTGGCAAGAGCGGAAAGGCACCAAAAGTAGGCGGCAATTGGAATCAGTTCCGGGGTTCAGCTGCCGCGATAAATCAAGAAGAAAGAAGGGGAGAAATAGCTCGAGAACGGCCACAGCTTCAGTGCCCAAGGAAGTGAGGGTCGCATACGCGGCGGCACGTGACCGGGAGCAGAAGCAGAAGGCGAGTGAGCTGAGGAACAAGAAGAGGATCGCCATGGCCAGGAAGCTCATGGAGCGGTATAAGCGCGATGGGGACTTCCGGTTCCTCCACGATAAGGTGTCTTGGCACTTCGCTCATTGCCTGATGGCCGACCTGGAGTTCCTGAAATCTGGGGAGATCAATAAGATTAGCCTCGCCGCCAAGTGGTGCCCATCGCTCGACTCGTCCTTTGACCTCGTGACTCTGCTCTGTGAGAGCATTGCGAAGCGGGTCTTCCCACGGGAGCGGTTTCCCGAGTACCAGGGCCTAGAGGAGGCGCACTACGCATACAGGGTGCGGGATCGGCTCAGGAAGGACGCCCTTGTGCCACTCCGGCGGGTCCTGGAGCTGCCGGAAGTGTACATGAGCGCGGGGCGGTGGGGCGACGTCCCGTACAACCGGGTCGCCTCTGTGGCCATGAAACTCCACAAGGACAAGTTCCTGAAGCACGACCGCGAGCGGTTCCAAACCTACCTCGCCGACGTGAAGTCCGGGAAGGCCACAATCGCTGCCGGTGCTCTGCTTCCTCACGAAATTGTAGCCTCGCTCTCCGACCCTGACACGGGCGAGGTCGCAGAGCTTCAGTGGAAGCGCATGGTGGAGGATCTATCCAAGGTGGGGAAGTTGGAGAACTGCATCGCTGTGTGCGACGTCTCGGGGAGCATGAGCGGTACACCGATGGAGGTGTCGGTGGCGCTGGGGCTGTTGGTGTCGGAGCTTAGCCAGGAGCCATGGAAGGGCAAGGTGATCACATTCAGCGAGTTTCCTCAGCTTCACGCGATACAAGGAGAGGACTTGCGCTCCAAGACCGAATTCATCGAAACGATGGAGTGGGGTGCCAACACCGACTTCCAGGCTGTATTCGACAGGATTCTAGAGGTGGCCACCGCGGGGAAGCTGAGGGCTGAGGAGATGGTCCGGAAGGTGTTCGTGTTCAGCGACATGGAGTTCGACCAGGCTTCCTGGAACCCGTGGGAGACGGACTACGAGGCGATCACGAGGAAGTTTGGGGAGCGTGGGTATGGGGCGGCGGTGCCGCAGATCGTGTTCTGGAACCTGAGGGACTCGAGGTCGACGCCGGTGGCGGTGAAGCAGGCGGGGGTGGCGCTGGTGAGCGGGTTCTCGAAGAACCTGATGAAGATGTTCCTGGAAGACGAGGGGAACATAAGCCCCCTGGCCATCATGGAGGCCGCCATCTCGGGCGAGGAGTACCAGGACCTCGTCGTGGTCGATTGATTGAATCAGTTCTTTCCTTTGTATATTTAGGACTCTTAGGAAAGAACGAAACGAATGCCAAAAAAAGGGTATTGTTTTTTTGGTAATCTTGCCAGCGAATACTTAGCTGCTTCCATGTTGTTAAATTATTTTCTTTATTGGCTAGATGATGAGATCACGAGTAATAGAATCCAAGAGGCAATCATAAATCGGAAGTGAAAACTGCTCCATCTTGAATCAATGGCTATAAGGAAGAGTCATACTCTACGTTATTTATTCTCATTTTAAAAAAAATATTTATTTCACATTATCATGAATAGCTAGGGCTGAGAAAGAAAGAGAGAGGATTCGGTTATGTAATCTTTTTAGGATCTCTAAAATTAAGCGAAAGCATCAACGTAAGAACTGCCAAATCGAGAAGCTTATGAAAAAGAAGGATTCGTCTAGTCAAACGGGGACCAGCGTGGCCTGCATCTGAGACCATGTGCATGGTGCTGCAAGCAACGAGTACTTTCAATAAACTATTCATTTTATCTTCAAGTAATTTCTGTTCCTTAATTTACTTTAATCGATCCATCAACATCGATGCAATTTCAAAAATCCTTAACTTGGTGCTGAAATGAACCTTGTTGAAAGTAAAATGAGAGAGAGAGAGAGAGAGAAGGAGGGAGGAGGTTCGGCTATCCAAGGGAGGAAAATGATGAGAGAGAGAGAAGAGATTTTCCAAAATTTTAAATATTACACAACAAATAAAATCCCTTAAAATCATCTCCTCCTTTCCTTTATTTTTTTTTTGTCCTTTAATCCATAAATGTAAGGGCATTTTGGACATTTCACACACTTATTGTCCAAACTTCCCAATTTTGCCCTTGGATCCGTTTGCTTGAATTGGGCTTGGCCCACTTGGGTGTCCTTGGCCGATCCACATGGGCGTGAGGCCCCACAGCCTTTGCTTGGCTTGGCTTCTTTTTTTATGTCCAATTTTCGTTTGATAATTCCATTTTCGAAAATTTTAGGCTTGTTGATAATTTGACGGACAATAAGGCGATGTCCAATAAATTAGTCTTGAAACCCTCGAAAGTTCAATATTTGAAATCTAATTAAATTTTATGGTTAAAATTGATAAAATGTAACTTTAGCACAACCCAAACTATCAAGTGGTTTTTAAGGGTTTTCGCGTGGTTGACTTGTGATTAATAATTTTCGATCAATGTTTGTGCCTCTTCGAATCGTGAATGACCTTTGATTATTATGTAATTGTGACTCTGAGTACAAAATCAATAGAAAATCGGTTTACCGTTGTTCAACATGAATATCGTAATCATGCGGAACCGCCCGCAAACCAACTACGTATTTCTATTGAATCGATTTATATCCATTTGTTAATTGACTTATAACAAAGTAATATTGACCCTTGTCAATCCTTATGATCGAGCATTCCCATTCAAATTTAGGGGCTACATGGGAACATTTTTGTTCCCTGAGTTTTCTGTTCTTTTACTTCCCGGAGTAGAAAAAGAACAGAAATCTGTTTAGTAACGTCAATTAATTTTTTCTATTCCTCGGAATAGAAAAATGGCCAGAGAATAAATTTGGAATAGAAATAAAAAAAAAAAAAAGTAATTTCTTGTTCTCATGAATAATTTCTAGAAATAAGCTGTGATCGGTGGCAATCGGTGGTGAGTGGCGACGACGAGCAGTGAGCAAGAAAAAAAAACGAAAAAATATACAAAAAATTTATAAATCGCACTAAACGCATTTCTATTCTTTTTTCTATTATAAGAATAGAAAATTTGTACAGTTACCAAACGCATTATTTTACTCAGAAATTGTTCTAGAGAGTAGAAATAAAAAAAAAATTCTAAAAAGATATTGTTTCGTGGAATAGAAATGTTACCATTTGCACCCTTACTTGTTGATATTTGAAATTCAGGTTCCAAAGCTCCCCATCCACCACCGCCTAGGTATCTACCTCCTCCTCCGCCACCGCCACTTGGATAACAGCCTCTGCCTCCTCCCATTGGTGGATACCAAGGGTACTTCTATCCTCCACCTCCTCCGCTTCTGCCGCCGCCGCCGCCTCCACAAGAGGAGGACCGTGATGATTTCGACTACGGTGGTACTAATCTGATTAAAGAATGGTATGCATATTTATGTTTCCTCCCGAGTATCAATGTGGCATATGGGTGTTGAGGTTTCTTAGTCTTATTGGCTTGAGCTAGTCAGTATAGTCTAGACAATAATCACTCATTTGCATCTGTTTTTCCATTTACACACGACAGAATTTGTGTTTGAGCAGAAAGGGCGTGTGCAAGAGAGAACATCCATACAAAGGAGTAGCTATTTGATTTTGCTTCCCTGTGTACATGATATTCAGGAGTAGTTGATAAAGTAACTCGTACTAGTCAGTTCGTCTAGAGAACCGAATTTTGAAATGGCCACTTTTCACTGAATCAAATCATGAAAAACTGTAGTTGATTTGGTTCAACCTTTTTAGTTATTTGTCAGCCCACGGCCAAGATTCAACCGAGAGACTCCGTGTGTGTCAATGTAATAGGAATCCGTTTGCTTCTTGGGGTCAATCTGGTTATGGATGATGATGCAATTTATTTTCCTAACCATCTCTATGCAGCATTTGCAGCTTGGTTGCGCTCTGTCGCCGCTGTGTATTGGAGGAGTGCTGCTTTTAATCAAAATTGCAGCAGTCTTTCGCCGTTGAGACCGCATCTTTCAGACTAATTTCCATAAAGTCATCTTTGTGCTCTAGAATTCATTCTTTTCATGTCAAAGAAAAGGTATTATCTCATAATCATTCTTTTCTTGTTCAAGAAACAGAATGCATTCTACTTTCTATTGATCCAAAATACTAAATTCGAAGTCTATTTCTCAAGCTTCTTCCGTTGAGCAGGTAATGCTTTGAGAAGGGTCCAATATTTTCTCCTCGGACAGCACCCAATATTTTCTCAAACCGAGCAACTCTCCCCATTAAAGTCGGTCCAAGTCCTTGGTCTACAAAAATTGCTCCCTATAAATATAACTTTCCTAAACCAAAACACTTAAATCCAATCTCCATCAATGGCTCCTCCTCCTCCTCCTCTTCCTCCTTATTCCCCATCATCTCTCCACCCCCTCCTCGGCCCGCCAGAATGCCACAACCCGCCGCCTCCTCAGGCCCCTCCTGCTCCGGCCTCCTCCTTCATCGACCTGATGGTTGCCAACTTCGACGACGACTTGCCTCAGAAGAGCTACACAGAGAACAACTCGGCCACGTTCCTGTCCACAGGCAATCCGTGCCTCGACTTCTTCTTCCACGTGGTCCCCGACACCCCACCCGAGTCCCTGACCCAGAGGCTCGAGTCAGCCTGGACCCACGACCCGCTTACCGCCCTCAAGCTCGTGTGCAACCTCCGGGGCGTGCGTGGGACTGGGAAGTCGGACAAGGAAGGGTTCCACGCTGCGGCGAGGTGGCTATTCAAGAACCACCCCCGGACCCTGGCCTCCAACGTTGGGGCCTTCGCGGAGTTCGGGTACTTCAAGGACTTGCTTGAGATCCTCTACCGCCTCCTCGAGGGCCCTGACATCAGGCCCAGGCAGAAGAGCGAGTGGCAACGGCGGAAAGGCTCCAGAAGGAGGCGGAAATTTTTGGAATGGTTCAGCTGCCCCGATGAATCAAGAACGGAGGGGAGAAATAGCTCGAGGACAGCCGGAGCTTCGGTGCCCAAGGAAGTGAGGATTGCAAACAAGGCGGCGCGTGACCAGGAGCAGAAGCAGAAGGCAAGCGAGCTGAGGAACATGAAGAGGATCGCTATGGCCAGGAAGCTCCTGGAGCGGTACAAGCGCGATGGGGACTTCCGGTTCCTCCATGGCGCGGTGTCTACGCACTTCGCCCATTGCCTGACGGCCGACCTGGAGTTCCTGAAATCTGGGGAGATCAATAAGATTAGCCTCGCCGCCAAGTGGTGCCCGTCGGTCGACTCGTCCTTTGACCTCGTGACGCTGCTCTGTGAGAGCATCGCGAAGCGGGTCTTCCCACGGGACCGGTTTCCCGAGTTTGAGGGCCTTGAGGAGGCGCACTATGCGTACAGGGTGCGGGACCGGCTCAGGAAGGACACCCTTGTGCCACTCCGGAGGGTCCTGAAGTTGCCGGAGGTATACATGAGCGCAAGGCGTTGGGGCGACATCCCCTACAACCGGGTCGCCTCCGTGGCCATGAAACTTTACAAGGGCACGTTCCGTAAGCACGACCGAAAGCGGTACCAGAGCTACCTGGCAGACGTGAAGTCTGGAAAGGCCACGATCGCTGCCGGCGCACTGCTCCCCCACCAGATTGTAGCCTCACTTCGTGACTCCGACGGGTGTGAGGTCGCAGAGCTCCAGTGGAAGCGCATGGTGGAGGATCTATCCAAGGCGGGGAAGTTGGAGAACTGCATCGCTGTGTGCGACGTCTCGGGGAGCATGAGCGGTACACCGATGGAGGTGTCGGTGGCGCTCGGGCTGTTGGTGTCGGAGCTTAGCCGGGAGCCATGGAAGGGCAAGGTGATCACATTCAGCGAGTTTCCTCAGCTTCACGCGATACAAGGAGAGGGCTTGCGCTCCAAGACCGAATTCATCGAAACGATGGAGTGGGGTGCCAACACCGACTTCCAGGCTGTATTCGACAGGATTCTAGAGGTGGCCACCGAGGGGAAGCTGAGGGCTGAGGAGATGGTCCGGAAGGTGCTCGTGTTCAGCGACATGGAGTTCGACCAGGCTTCCGACCAGGCTTCCGCGAACCCTTGGGAGACGGACTACGAGGCGATCACGAGGAAGTTCGGGGAGCGTGGGTACGGGGCGGTGGTGCCGCAGATCGTGTTCTGGAACCTGAGGGACTCGAGGTCGACGCCGGTGGTGGCGAAGCAGGGGGGGGTGGCGCTGGTGAGCGGGTTCTCGAAGAACCTGATGAAGATGTTCCTGGGCAGCGTGGGGGACATAAGCCCCGTGGCCGTCATGGAGGCTGCCATCTCGGGCGACGAGTACAGGGACCTTGTCGTCGTCGATTGATCGATTGATTCAGTTCTTTCCCTTGTTTAGGAATCTTAGCAAAAACGAAAAAACAAAAAGAAAAAAAAAAAAAAAGAAAAGGTTCTGTTTTCTGTTAATCTTGTCAGCGAATACTTAGCTGCTTCCATGTTGTCAACTTATATTCTTTCTTGGCTAGATGATGAGATCACGAGCAGTGGAATCCAAAAAATCCCTTCAGAAAAGCTGAACCGAACCCATCGAGCTAAGCTCCTCCACTAATTTATGCTCCGAAAGGTGATTCGATTTCCCATTATATCCTGATCATGAGCTTTCTAAATCCCTGAAGATCAGGGCAGAGGGAAGTGGAAACTGCTCTCATCTTGAATCAAATTCGGCCTTAAGGAAGAGTCATACGTTAGGCTATTTATTGTCATTTTTAAAGAAATATTCATTTCACATTATCATTAAAAGTGGGGCTGAGAAAGAAGGAGAGAAACAGAGATTCAGTTATGTAATCTTTTTAGTATCTCTGAAATTTAGCCGAAAGCATCGGCATAAGAACCGGTAAAACGAGACACTTACAAAAAAGAAGGATTCGTCTAGTCACACAGGGACCAGCGTGGCTTGCAAGCAAAGAGTAGTTGCAATGGACTATTTATTTTATGTCAAGTAATTTCTGTTCCTTAATTTACTTTAATCGATCCACCGACATCTGCAATTTCCAAAAATCCTTATTTTGGTGCTGAGATGAACCTTGTTTCCCCACGACATATATATACTAGGTATTTTTTTTTTATCAAAAATAAATATTTCATTCATATCTCAAGATTTCAAGATAAACATGAGAGATTTAAAAAAAAAAAATACAATTTATTGTGATAAGAACACTTTTATTCTTCAATAACAAATCATCTCAGTATCAAACCAAAACAAACGGCGAAGTATAACCAAATCTCATAACATCATAAGTGATAAAACAAATTACAATAGATTACCAAATCTCATAGTATCATAAGTGATGAACAGATATCATAATTTCCTCCTTCAATAGTTATGATTTGCCTAGTGGGTGGTGCACATTTAGGTTGAGCCTCTTCAACGCGAGGACACTAAAACTAGGTTGGACAAGCTCTCAAATCTAGATTTAGATGGAGAGAGATTGAATGAGCATGGAAATGCCTCTAAGGAGCTCTCTAGATTTGGATCTAGATCGGGACAAAGATGAGAATTTCCAAAACTTGGAGAAGTCACACAACTACTTTTAGTGCAAAATGACTCATTGTATTCCTCCTCAATGCTGTCGGATTTCTTGGTTTGGAGGATCTGTGCCAAAGAGTGATATGCCTCGAAACATGAATCAAGTTTTCCCAACCTACTTTGAAGATCTCATTGCTAGAGAGCCGAGTCATCACCGACTGCCAAACGAAGCTCATCATTTCCAAAGTCCGCCCTTGCCGTCTATTTTGTTGGGAAAAGTGTCAAAAAGTCATAAACTTTTTGCTTTTGTGCCGATTTAGTCCTAAACCTTTTTTTGCTGCTGATTCAGTCCTAAACCTTTTTAAGTTGTGCTAATTTAGTCCTTTCCGGCCAATTTTGGCCGGATTTTGCTGATTGGATGCCGGCCGGTTGACGTGGCCTAATCGGCGGCGACGTGGACAATTTTTAATAATATTTTAATACTTTTGATATTTTTTATATATATTTTTATTTTTATTTTTTTATTTTTGTCTTTTCCTCTTGTCGATCGCCGAGATCCGGCGATCGCCGAGGCCACCGCCGGCGAGGGCGAGGCCGACCTCGCCGGATCTGGCGAGGTCGAGCCTCGCCGGCCCTCGCCGCCATGGGCAAGGCTCGCCCTCATCGGATCGGCGAGGCGAGCCCATGGCCGGATCGGCGAGGCAAGCCTCGCCGGCCCTCGCTAGCCATGGGCGAGGCGAGGCAAGCCTCGCCAGATTCGACGGAGAGCCTCGCCGGATCCTGGGCGAGGTCTAGCCTCGCCGGATCCGACGAGGGCGAACCTTGCCCGACCTCGCCCATGGTCGGCGAGGGCTGGTGAGGCTCGACCTCGCTTGATCCGGCGAGGTTGGCCTCGCCTCGCCGGCGGTGGCCTCGGCCGGTCGTCGGACCTCGGCGACCGGTTGGAGGTTAAAGACAAAAATAAAAAATAAAAAGAAAAAATTAAAGAAAAATTAAAAAAAATAAATTATTATTAAAAATTGTCCACGTCCGGCCGTCAAATGGGCCCAGCAAAATTCGGCCAAAAGGACTGAATTGGCACAACTTAAAAAGATTTAGGACTGAATCGGCACCAAAAAAAAGGTTTAGGAATAAATCGGCACAAAGGCAAAAGGTTTATGACTTTTTGGCACTTTTCCCTGTTTTGTTTAACATTGGTTAGTTGTGCTGTAATTTCTAGTAATTTTCTCAGTTCAAATTTAGGAAGTATAAGTGTGACTGTGTGGGTGAGAAGTGAGTTAGAGTAGCAAGGGCTTCATGTGATTGCTAAAGATTTTGACTTCTGACGGTCGAAATTTAGGTCCCAAAGAGCCCTATCTACCGCCGCCTGGGTACCTCCCTCCGCCACCGCCACCTGAATACCTGCCTCCGTCTCCTTCTGCTGGTGGATACCAAGTATACTCTTATCCTCCGTCTCTGCCGCCACCGGCACCTCCACAAAAGGTTGTGCGTGATGATTTCTGTCCTTTAACTGATGGTATGCATAATCTATCCTTTAAAAAAGAAAAAAAAGATTACTCTGAATAAATCTATTTGTTGAAAAAACTTGGAATTGGATAAAACAATTAAGTCAAATTTTGAGAAGTGACCACTTTCTTTATGAATTTATTTGCCTCACAATAATGTTAATGATTACGGGTAAATATTCTTTATGATATAATAAAGTCTCAATTGAGAATACTATATAATAATTCTAATATTTTGCATGATCTCGAAAACAATTAAAATGATTGCTGTAGTTTTGGAAAGAAGACTTGAAAAAACTTAATGATCTCATTCAATCCAAAACTGACATTCTTTTATGAGTCCTAATGAATAAAGGCAACCCTTCGGGAAGGTTGTGGAGTGAACAAAGACCATTCAAAGACAATTCAGGGAAGGGAAGTGAACAAAGGTAGAGAAGGTTGTAGAATATACTAAGACAACTTGTCGGCAAAGGTTACAAAGTAAACAAATGCAACCCTTTAAAAAAGGTTGCCAACTAAACAAAAGCAATCATTCAAGAAAAATTGCAAAGTGAATAAATGCAACCCTTTGGAAAAGGTTGCAAAGTGAAAAAGTACATTTTCAAAGGTAGTATTGAAGAGACACATAAAATTCGGAATAAAATAATAATTTTTTTTTTTTTTTTTTTTTATAAAATAAAATTCCGAATTTCATAACTCCCAAAAATATTAAATGAATAAATACAACCTTTTGACTAATAAAGATAACCGTATGAAATAAAATTAAAGATAAACACAAAGGGGTTAGCCAAATCTGCGCACCCGCAGGCGAGTATTACGGGGCCTAGCTCACATCCCCAAGCTTTTCTTTGAACAAACTAGAAAAAGCCCATGTGACCTATCTCCTCTCAACTTTCTTACGTGGGATAAGGAAAAACACCTTTGGTTTATTTTGCAAACAAACAACCAACACTATCCGATCAATTATGTTTCCTTTCGAGTATCAATGTGGCACGTGGGTGTTGCGATTCCTATCTGTTTTTCCACTTACCCAGGACAGAATTTGCGTTCGAGCAAACGCTGTGTGCAAAAGAGAACATACAATGATAGGAGTAGCTGCTTGATTCGCTTCCCTGTATGCATGTTATTCAGGAGTAACTGATAAATGTTGAAGCAACTTGTGCTTGTCAGTTCGTCTAGAGAACCAAGGTTTTCGAAAAGGCAACCTCAAACTGAATCAAATCACGAAATACCGTACTTAATTTGGTTCGACCTTTTTAGTTCTTTGTCGGCTGACAGCCAAGATTCAACTGAGAGACTCCGTGTTTCAATGTAATAGGACTCTGTTTGCTTCTTAGGGTCATTCTGATTATAAATGATGCAATTTATTTTCCTAACCATCTCTATGCATTTGCACCTTGGCTGCTGTGTATTGGAGGAGTGCTGCTTTTAGGCAAATTTGCACCTTTCCCAGTCGAGGCCACCTCTTTTAGACTAATTTCCTTAAAATCTGGACCTGTTAGACTTTTCGGGCTGTTGATCCGAAGCCATGATGAAGGCCAAGATTGGATAGATAGTGTATTTTTCATCTGCTGTTTAGCGGCACTACCATCTGGAAAAAGATAATTTCCTGGGCTTGTTTCTGATAATACATCCTTCAATATTGATCTGAACTATCTTCTTTTCTGCAGAAGAAAACAGAACCTGCATTTTAACGTCAGATACTGCAACGTACGAGATGATTAGTTTCATTCGGATCCCCTGTATTGTGGAATCAGTTCATCATGAATCTAAGATCAGATACTCCAACTATTAGATTTTTTATTTTTTGGACATGGGCATTACTTAAAAGATAACATCGGACGATGATGACTTTGAAATATTCAGTAGAAAGAAAAACAAATATGACAAAAGTGGAGTCAACAGCTAAGCAGCACCAAAACATATTCACAAATTTCCGCACTAATAGGGCAAAATAGTAATAATAATAATAATAATAAAATAAATAAAGAAGATTATCCTTTCAAGAAAGAAAAGGAAACGAGACGATTTTGTATTTAACTATTGAATTTCTTTAATACTCCTTGGCCCCCAAAACAATCAGAATAAAACCAAATATTATGCTAATTAAAAGGAAAAAGTAAATCTTAACTAATTGGTAAGAGATATATACCAAATATCAGAATAACAGAAGGCAAATCTGAGCAAAATCTTCCAGTAATAGACACCGCCAATCAATTTGATACTTGAAATCGCCCATTAGAAAAACAAGAAGTCCATATTGAAGTAAAAAAACCCTCCTAAAGTCGGTCATATACCTTGGCCTCCTAGTAACCCTATATATATATATATATATATATATATATATATATATATATATATATATATTACTCTCGAAACGCCCTTCCTCCATATAATCTCCATCGATGGTTCCTCCTCCTCCTCCTTGTTGCCCATCATCTCTCCAGCCCCTCCTCGGCCCGCCCGAATGCCACGACCCGCCGCCTCCCCAAGCCGGGCCCACTGCCGCGCCGCCCACCCCTTCACCGACCTGATGGTTGCCAACTTCGATGATGGCGATGGCAACTTGCCTCGGAAGGGCTACACAGAGAACAACTCGGCCACGTTCTTGTCGACGGGCAACCTGTGCCTCGACTCCTTCTTCCACGTCGTCCCCGACACCCCGCCCGAGTCCCTGACCCAGAGGCTCGAGTCAGCCTGGGCCCACGATCCGCTTACCGCCCTCAAGCTTGTGTGCAACCTCCGGGGCGTGCGCGGGACCGGGAAGTCAGACAAGGAAGGGTTCCACGCTGCGGCAAGGTGGCTATTCAAGAACCACCCCCGGACCCTGGCCTGCAACGTTGGGGCCTTCGTGGGGTTCGGGTACTTCACTGACTTGCCTGAGATCCTCTACCGCCTCCTCGAGAGCCCTGACATTAGGGCAAGGCAGAAGCGCGAGTGGCAACAGCAGAAAGGCACCAAAAAAAAAAAAGCTGCGATTGCGATCTTTTCCAAGGTTAGGAAAGGAGAAATAACTCAAGGACGGCCACAGCTTCGGTGTCCAAGGAAGTGAGGGCTGAGAACGCGCGGCACGTGACCGGGAGCAGAAGCAACAGGCGAGTGAGCTGAGGAACAAGAAGAGGATTGCCATGGCCAGGAAGCTCCTGGAGCGGTACAAGCGCGATGGGGAGTTCCGGTTCCTCCACGACGCGGTGTCTGGGCACTTCGCCCATTGTCTAACCGCCGACCTGGAGTTTCTGAAATCCGGGGAGATCAATAAGATAAGCCTTGCTGCCAAGTGGTGCCCGTCGCTTGACTCGTCCTTCGACCTCATGACGCCGCTCTGTCAGAGCATTGCGAAGCGGGTTTTCCCACGGGACCTGTTTTCCGAGTACGAGGGCCTAGAGGAGGCGCACTACGCGTACAGGGTGCGGGACCGGCTCAGGAAGGACGCCCTTGTGCCACTCCGGAGGATCCTCGAGCTGCCGGAGGTGTACATGAGTGCAGGGCGGTGGGGCGACATCCCGTACAACCGGGTTGCCTTCGTGGCTATGAAACTCCACAAGGACAAGTTCCAGAGGCACGACGGCGAGCGGTTCTGGAGCTATCTGGCAGACGTGAAGTCTGGGAAGCCCACAATCGCTGCCGGCGCACTGCTTCCCCACGAGATTGTAGCCTCACTCGACGAGCCCAATGGGGGTGAGGTCGCAGAGCTCCAGTGGGAGCGCGTGGTGGAGGATCTACCGAAGGCGGGGAAGTTGGAGAACTGCATCGCTGTGTGCGACGTCTCGGCGAGCTTGTCAGGTGCACCGATGGAGGTGTCGGTGGCGCTCGGACTGTTGATGTCGGAGCTTAGGCGGGAGCCATGGAAGGGCAAGGTGATCACATTCAGCGAGTTTCCTCAGCTTCACGCGATACAAGGAGAGGGATTGCGCTCCAAGACCGAATTCATTAGAACGATGGACTGGGGTCGCAACACCGACTTCCAGGGCGTGTTCGACAGGATTCTAGAGGTGGCCACCGCGGGGAAGCTGAGGGCTGAGGAGATGGTCCGGAAGGTGTTCGTGTTCAGCGACATGGAGTTCGACCAGGCTTCCACGAACCCATGGGAGACGGACGACGAGGCGATGACGAGGAAGTTCGGGGAGCGTGGGTACGGGGCGGCGGTGCCGGAGTTTGTGTTCTGGAACCTGAGGGACTCGAGGTCAACGCCGGTGGCGGCGAAGCAGGCGGGGGTGGCGCTGGTGAGCGGGTTCTCGAAGAACCTGATGAAGATGTTCCTGGACGACGAGGGGGACGTAAGCCTCCTGGCCATCATGGAGGCTGCCATCTCGGGCGAGGAGTACCGGGACCTCGCCGTGGTTAATTGATTCTCTTCTTTCTCGTGTATATTTAGGAGTCTTTGGAAAGAAGGGAAAAAATGCAAAAAAAAAAAAAAAAAGAAAAGAAAAGAAAAGAAAAGGGTTCTGTCTTTTTGTGAATCTTGCCAACGAATACCTAGCTGCTTCTAATATGAAATTATATTTTTCATGGTTAGACGATGAGATCATATATTTCTTATGTTTTCCCCTTTTTTTAAAGAAATTTATTTTCATCTTCTGCCTAATAGCACTACCATCTAGAAAAAGATAATTTCCTGTGCTCGTTTATGATAATACATCCTTCCATATTCATCTGAGCTAGCTTTAATCAGCAAAATAAAACAGAACCTGCAATTTAACCTAAGATATTACGACGTACAAAATGCGGGATCTTGAGCTGCGTCAAAGGCGATTGATGTTTAGTTTCATTCTCCGTATTTGAAGGATTTCACTTATTGGGATTTAAGTGTGACTGATTCCTGGTCTAGTTTCCACCCAGCATCCAGGCAGAGGGACTGGTTACCAATTTCTAGAATCAGGAACCAGACGGGTGCCCCTTGGAGCCGGATTGGACTGGCTAATCCAGTCCCTAGGTGGGCCAATCAAACCGGTGGCATGTTATGTTTTTATTATTTTATTTTTGTTATATTATCTCATTAAATTGCATTTTATCCCTTAATAAACATAAGCTCAACCAATGGTTAGCTTTTCGTTTATGGGGTTAAGTCAGGTAAGACATTCTCAGATGAAACGCTTGACGAGCAAAAACGTAGCATAAAGATTGTCGATGAGAAGATTGTTTTAGCTGTCCATGCGTATGATTTGGTATATAACAATTTTGAGCCTTTGTTTATTCAAATGATGCTACTCTTTTTAGTTTCAATATGGTGCAATGACTATTCTTGTATCCTTTTTGGTATTCATGCTTTCAGTAGATTATTCTTTTCCCGATATACAAGTTGTGCATTTCATGTTTACCAGATGCCCCCTTCCTTTGTTATGCATACTTTTTGTTGCATGGCAATTTTCAGTTTAAATTGACCAAATGAACTCAATTGGTACCAATGTGAAAATGTTTAAGACTAAATTGGTCTAATTGAAAATTTTAAGATTGAATTGGTACCGATTCAAAAAGGTTTAGGTAGACGGTTCCACACATGTAATTGGAAACCAGTTCAAAGATTACCTATTCAAATTTTTGGAATCAGGAACTTGGTGCCCTTGGTGCCCTCAAGAATCGCCTAGAACCAGCTAGTTCCCAGTCCAAGCATTTCCTTTGCTCACCCATATTGGGATTTGCAAGAGTTCCCCATCTAAATTAGGTCTTAGCTTTTTTACATGACATCTTGAATTTTCTGCATTTAACAATAGTATTTAGCATGATTTTCGTGGGGAGAAGTGTCAAAAAAGTCCTAAACCTTTTGCATTTGTACCAATTTAGCCCTAAACATTTTTTTTGTGCCAATTTAGTCCTAAACCTCTTTACGTTGTGCCAATTCAGACATTTCCGCCCAATTTTGGTTGGATTTTGCTGACTGGACTCCGGCAGGCTAACGTGGCCTAATCGGCTTTGATGTAGACAACTTTTAATAATATTTAATATTTTTGAATTTTTTTTCTTTTTCTTTTTTCCTTCTCCTCCTCCTTCCTCCAGTCGGTCGCCGGCAACTAGCCAGAGGTGACCGCGGTGAGGTTGACCTCGCTGGCCACCTCACTAGTGGTCGCAAAGGCAGCCTCACGCCGGGTCGGGGAGGTCGAGCGTCACAGGCCATGGGCGAGGCTTAACCCTCGTTGCCCAAGCCTCGAGGGCAGCCTCGTGCTTGATCTAGCGAGGTCGAGCCTCGCCGACCATGGATGAAGCTTGACCCTCATTGCTCAAGCCTTGAGGGTGGCCTCTCGCCGGCCATGGGTGAGGCTCGACCCTTGTGGCCTAGGCCTCAAGGGCGGCCTCGCCCATGGCCGGCAAGGCTCAACCTCACTAGATCCAAGCGCAAGGCCGTCCTTGAGACTTGGGCGGCGAGGGTCGAGTCTCGCCCATGGCCAATGAAGCTCGACCTTGCTAGATCGAACGATGGCTAGCCTCGCTGGTTCGGTGCGAGGTCGCCCTCGCAGCCTGGGCGGCCTCAAGCTAGCTTCTCGCCACCCAGCGCGAGGTCGCTCTCATGGCCACTAGTGAGGTGGCCAACGAGGTCGACCTCGCCAGCAATCGGTCGGAGGAAAGAGGAGGAGAAGGAAAAAAGAAAAGGAAAAAAGAAAAAGAAAAAAGAAAAAGAAAAAATTCAAAAAAATTAAATATTATTACAAATTATCCACATTAGCACTAATCAGGCCATATCAACCTGCCGGCATCCAGTTAGCAAAATCCGACCAAAATTGGCCGGAAATGACTGAATTAACACAATGTAAAAATGTTTATGACTAAATTAGCAAAAAAAAAAAGATTTATGGCTAAATTGGCACAAATGCAAAATGTTTATGACTTTTTTTTAACACTTTTCCCTTTTTCATGACCATTACACTTATACTAGCTGTGGAAAGGGATTGATATGTTCTAAATTTCATATTTCATGATATTCAAGTTTCAAATTAATTGAATTGATATTTTTGTAATTTTGATATCTTTCATTGATGATTTTAGTAGATTCAAAATATTTTTAGACTCATCCATGTTCAGAATGAATATTGGTTTCTCTAAATTTTTATTTCTCTTCAATTGGCACAACACTTCTCTTTTCTTTCTCAAAATTTTTAAACCTATGCTTTGGTTTGAGACATTTAATTTGTTTGGCTTTCACATCATGCATGGCATCACTAATTTTAACTATTGTTCACTCATTCCTACAGTCATTAATATCTTCGTGACTCATGCTTATAGTTCATTATTGTTTTAGTGATTTGTGCACACACTTGGCCAAAGAAGAGGAGTTCATCTTCATCTCCATCAAAATATCTTCTTGTGGCAAATTTTATTAGGCCATTTGTGCCCTAGCTATTCTTATATGAGCCACTTGAAGCTCATTCATTGAAATACATACCCCTTCTACTTTAGACCTCGTGATTTTTACTCAAGGTTATTATTACTTGGTTCACTCCCCTTGCCTTATCATTGGATGGAGTCATATGATTGTGCCACTTGTGATTATTTAATTTGACCATCTCTCTTACACTTCCACCTAACAATTTCTTTAACTTCAAGTCATCATTTCTTTTAATTCAAGTTACTTGTTCTTACCTCCCTTGGCCTATAAAAAGAATTCCAACTTGTTGCAAAGAAAGAAAAAGAGATCTTCCTCTTTTACATTCATATTTTGATCTTTTGAGTGAAATGAAATATTCTATTCTTATGTTGTCGAGGTTTCAAAATTCTAACTTTTGAAATAAGCCAGGTGTCGGTATCACCCCAGAGGTAAATAACCAAAAGGAAACTTTATAGATTACTAAACCTAGAGACTTAACCATAGCTTCTAAATTTTAATTTAATCAATTTATATAGGAGTCGCCACTAACCAGTTATTAGTAGGTCAATTAAACATCTAAGTAAAGTTAAGCATGGAGAACATACTTTTGTGAACCAGAAATTCAGTAACACGAGAACTTAATTATACCACCTTGATTCCACATAATCTAGATATTCTCAGGCTCTTTGAGCTGCCTGGTTACGAAAAAACGGATGAAACATAATATTAGGACTACTAAAATTCGAAACCCTAGAGTTTCTGCAAAAAACACGCCCCCGAATCACTCTTTCTCCCTCACCCAAAGTTTCTGCTTCCAAATCTCTCTCTCGCTAGGGTTTTTGTTTAAACCATGCCCCGAATCTCTCTCTCGCTATCTGTGATGGATGCTTTTCGGTTCTTTTCCTTTTTCGGCAGCCGATATTACATGCCGAGGAGTCTTCAGTCACTTTTGATGATCTTGTTATCGTCGGCTTACAGGGGTTCACGGATTTGTACAATGGAGAGGTTCTTGCCTCCGCACTTTGCATGAAATCTACACTAGGTTGATGAACCATCCAGAATATACGATGACTTTTGCCGGGCTGTATGAAACTCCGTAGGAACGGAGATGGTTTTCAGAGATTTTCTTCTGTCAACCATCTTCATTAGCATCTTTTAATTGCTAATTAATGACTTAGCATTTCGGCTTGATAGCGATGCCACAATGTATACGCATTTGGGGTGATGTTCCAGTCATTTATGATAGCACCACCACCACCAGCGCCGCCACCGCCGCCGGCACAACAGGAAGAGGCACCACCCCAACAAGAAGGGGGTGGGGGTGGTGTTTGACAGGATGCTTGTTTGTACTATGTTTCCAATTCTGTTTAACAGGATGCGTCTCTGCACTATGTTTATTTTTTTACTCTATCCTTTTTCGATAATCTGTTCCTCTTTTCTGGCCGTCGCCTTTTTTAATATGAAGTATTGGAAATAGATTAGCTTGCGTAAGCTTCTTTTTGCGAGTTTTGCTTTTACTGTTGTCAACTTGGTCATGTGAATGGAATATAATCTATGAGTGTTTTGATCCTGAGCATATGTGCAGAAGAGTTATGGTGTTCATTATTTGTGAGATTGAGAGAATAAGCTAGCTTTGGTGATGATTAGGTATGACGTATTCTTGGAAAGTTTGTTCCCCTTTTCTGGCTGTTGCCTTTGAGACATGGAAAGAATCAGCTAGCATTGGTGATGATTAGGTATGAAGTTTTGGCAATCGATTAGCTTGCGTAAGCCCTTTTTTGGGAGTGTTGCTATTACTATTGTCAACATGGTCATATGACTGGAATATAATTTATGAGTGTTTTGCCCACAAACGTGAAGAGAAGGATTGATCCTAAGAATATGTGTAGACGAGTTGTGATGTTCATTAAACATGGATTCATTTAGATGTGATCATGCTGATGTGCAAATAAGAATTTGACAACCGATAACTAAAGCAGTAAATAAATCGCAAGAGAAGGCAAAAACACAAATACCTCAAGCAAGCAAAAGTACAACCTTAACATGATTAATTTCCAAATTACCGCAAGGACTTAAATAAATAAATAAAATGCATAGCCTAAACACAGTAAGGACGCCCTTGTGCTGCTCCGGAGGGTCCTGGAGCTGCCGGAGGTGTACATGAGTGCGGGGCAGTGGGGCGACATCCCCAACAACTGGTTCGCCTCCGTGGCCATGAAACTCCACAAGGACAAGTTCCTGAAGCACGACGGTGAGCGGTTCCAGAGCTACCTGGCAGACGTGAAGTCTGGGAAGGCCACGATCTCTCCTGGCGCGTTGCTCCCCCATGAGATTGTAGCCTCACTTGAGGACCCTGGTGGGGGCGAGGTCGCGGAGCTCCTGTGGAAGCGGATGGTGGAGGATTCATCCAAGGAGGGGAAGTTGGAGAACGGCATCGCTGTGTGTGACGTCTCGGGAAGCATGTTGGGACGCCGATGAAGGCGTCAGTGGCGCTCGGGCTGTTGGTGTCGCAGCTTAGCCGAGAGCCGTGGAAAGGCAAGGTAATCACATTCAGCCAGCGCCCTCGTCTTCACGCGATACAAGACGAAGGCTTGCTCTCCGAGGCCGAATTCATCAGAGAGATGGACTTTGATCTCAACACCAACTTCAGGGGCGTGTTCGATAGGATTCTAGAGGTGGCCACCACGGGGAAGCTGAGGCCGGGGGAGATGGTCCGGAAGGTATTTGTGTTCAGCGACATGGAATTCGACCAGGCTTCCTCAAACCAGTGGGAGACGGACTATGAGGCGATCACGAGGAAGTTCGGGGAGAGTGGGTACGGGGCGGCGGTGCTGCAGATCGTGTTCTGGAATCTAAGGGACTCGATGTCGACGCCAGTGGCAGCGAAGCAGGCGAGGGTG
This sequence comes from Eucalyptus grandis, assembly GCF_016545825.1. Classification (NCBI taxonomy): domain Eukaryota; kingdom Viridiplantae; phylum Streptophyta; class Magnoliopsida; order Myrtales; family Myrtaceae; genus Eucalyptus; species Eucalyptus grandis. The sequence goes on along the minus strand of NC_052619.1, from coordinate 65,595,140 downwards.
GCGCTGGTGAGCGGGTTCTCGAAGAACCTGATGAAGATGTTCCGGGAGGACGAGGGGGACTTAAGCCCCCTGGCCGTCATATAGGCCGCTCTCTCGGACGAGGAGTACTGGGATCACGTCGTGGTCGATTGATTGAGTCAGTTCTTTCCTATAGTTTATTTATGACTCTTAGGAAAGGACCAAAAAAAAAAAGGCTAAAAAAATGGTTTTGTTTTTGGAAAATGATAAAAGGACGGTACCGTTAATCTCAAAAGGTGACGGACCAATTTCATCCACACCATCATTCCGCACCAATGGACAAATTATTTATCCTCTTGCAAAAGAAGATTGAAGCTATCATGTCGGACCTTGTATTAATCGAATTATGGTACGAATGCAAAGAAGATTGGGGACTGTGCGGCTGTGATCTTATATGAAACGAAATTGAGTATGAAAAAATGATCAAGATCAAAAAGAAGATCGGAGAAAAAGCTAAATACAAAATCAACGGGTCACATCAACCTTAACGATTCGTCAATTAAAAGACATGCATCCTTAATAAAGTTCACTAGTGGATGATATTGACGACTCAAATTATTACTGATGCGAGAGACTTATGATAATTTATAAAAGAAATAAAAACAAGAATCTTCTACAAAAATTAGCATTTCTTTGATACAGTAAGCATATCTTATTAGGTAATTTAATTTACAACTTATGTCAAATATGTATGGTCTAAACAAAGGGAAAAGGAAAAAAAAAAACAGAGAAATCAAAGATTGGCTGGTATTCAATTTGTCATAATAATTTTTTTTTTGGACATGAATATTGACTTAAAATTTTTTTGTTGGTAATCAACTAAAATTTTCATGACATTTTAGATTTGAAACGAAGGCAAAAAGTTACATATACGTTAACTAATATAATTTAAGTTAAATATAAATTGTATCACCAAATCAAAGACACTCACAATACATATAGTAAGCACCTCATACGCCATCGACGTATATTGCCTTGGACTTGGGAAAGGCATCTACCGTCAACAGATCTCCGTTATTCTGAAAATAAATAACGGAGACCATTAGCGTAGCGATGCCCTTTTGTTTGTTATATTATATTTTTCTTAGTCAGATGATGAGATCACAGGCGATGGAATCCAAGAGGTAATCATGTAAAGTACATAAGCTACGCTTGCTGGAACTTTTAGAGGGGCTAAGTTATGCTCAGACTGGAAGGTGATCCGATTTCCCCTTTTTCAGAAAACCATCGTTTCCCATCATTTCCTGTTCGGGTTCGGGGGCTTTGTAAATCCCTGAAGATCAGGGGTCGGGAAGTCGAAACTGCTAAATCTTGAAGATGGTTTCGCCATAAGGAAAGAGTCATATACTGCTTATGTTTCCCCATTTTTTAAAGAAAAAATTATTTCACATTATCATGAATAGCTGGGGGAGAGAGAGAGAGAGAGAGAGAGAGAGAGAGAGAGAGAGGGGAATTCGTCATGTAATCTTTTAGGAGTTCTAAAATTCAATGAAAGCATCAACATGGGAACTGGTAAATCGGGAAAGCTTATGAAAAGAAGGATTCGTTAGTTTACTTCAGTCGATCCATCAACATCGATGTAGCTTACAAAATCCTTAATTTGGTGCTGAAATGAACATCGTTGCCCCAACGACATATATACAAGGTAGTTTCAAAATCCCATTTGGGGACCATAGGAGAAAGAAAAATTAAAACGGGGTCTAGCATGGACGACAAGAGATTGGCAACTTAGCAAAAAATACCGTACCTCGAAACGGGCATCGGGTTTTCCAGACCGACCTTGATGATCTCATTGCTATAGAAGCCGAGTCATCACCGACCGCCAAATGAAGCTCATCCTTTTCAATTGAACATCTTTTCCTTAGAAGAACAATCCATTCCTCGATAAACCGTTTTCCTCGACGAACAATCTCGTAACCATATCGATGAAACCTCTATTACTGTCGGGGAAGATGGAGCCTAACATGAAAGAGAAGAGCCTGTCTAGCTAGCCGAAGGAGACAGCCCGCAACGAAGCCCGAAAACATTTCCAAAAAGATCTTGCAATTTTTTTGGCAACATTTCTCTCATTGGAGCAGGCTAATCATCCTTGGCTAGCAAACTGAGACTCTTATCTTCATGTTGAGGCCTCTCTTCCCAATTAAACCCTAGCTCTCTCTCTGTCGGTCTATGGTCTCGGACTCCTGCATCATTTATATAGCCAACCAGAGAATAAAGATCAGATCCAATTTGCACCTGATTTTCTCTCCCTCCTATTTTTTCGAAGATTTAATGATTCGAATATATTCTCCATAGAGATAAAAGAGAGGGAATTATTGCACGACTACTTATCCCTCCAGATTGGTATGCCCCTCTTAATTCTGAAGGCTACAAATATGGCAATGGCCAGCAGTTGAATTTGGTTCATTCTTGTGCAACTTGCAACAATGATAGAAAAAAAGTCAAAAGTATCAGCCCACTAATTTGTTTTCAGGAATTTTGTACATTAGAACCACAATTCTCCGTACATAACAGTTCAAGCTGGAAGGAAAATAAGATAAATTTACCGAAGAAACCTTCGGCTATTAAATATGACATAAAAAAAAAAAAAAAAAAAACAAAACAAAACCTTTGGCTTTTAATTGATTTTGTGAAGGGACTGCAGTAATTGCTTTTCCATCGTGCCATTATGCTGGCGTTAGTTTTCATGGCATTGCAAAAAAAGTCAAAGTTTGGTCCAATATTATGAAAATGATTAGCATGACTAACGGGGTCAAAATTTGTAAAGCCGTGTCGTTTACAAGTTATTCATGTTTATGCTTTGTCGGATTGGGATTCTCTTCATAAGTTTGTCCTGTCGAAGTTTGTCACACCCTTAAAATTAAGGGAAAAAGGAACATTCTCGAGTAAAGTTAAAAGGGAATATTTTAAGCGAGTGCGCTAGAGTATTTCATAAACAACAAAGTGAAGAAACTATGTAATGTTCCATCTATTGATATATGTAATAATTATTTTGAAAATTAGATTATTTCTAATTACAAATGCGTAATAAGTGTTTTGAGGGACACTTGATATGACCTAACTAAAATCGGTTTTTTAAAGTCAATTAAAATCTCTTTTGTTGATAAGTGACAATAGTCGGAAAATTACCGAAGATGTTTTAAATCTACTGTTCGAATGCCATTCAATCACAAAACTTTTAATTTGGCTAATTTGATCATAAACTTAGTTTTTCTAGCCAATTTTCACTGGAAATCATTGACGTTAACGGTGTTCATTCTATGGGTGCAACTGACGCCAATGTAGTCAATCTTTATATTAATTAAAAAATTCAATTTATTTTCTTTTAATTTATTTTCTTTTTTCTTCTTCCTCTATTGGTCGCTGAAAATCTCGTCGAATCTAGCAAGAGCAAGCCTAGCCCAAGACTAGTGAAGTTGCCCCTTGTGGACCCTTGCTTGTGGCTAACCACTGGCTTTTTTCTTAAGGTTTGGTGATCAATGGAGGAAGAAGGAGAAAAAAAGAAAGGGACAAGTTCACTAAAAGACATAAGACTTGTTGCAAAAGTGTAATTAAGTCTCAAAATTTTAAAAAGTGCAATCAAGTTTTAAAACTTATCAAATTTGTGTAATTCAGTCCTTCCGTTAACACCGTTAATTTAAATAACGGAAAATGCTGACGTGACATTTTTAATTAGTTTATCTTTCCTAGTTGTCAACTTATATTATTTTCTTCTCTAAATCTTATTTAAATTAATATAAAAACTCAAAAAGGGTCAAATTTTGTTTTAAAAAAACTTGGAAAAAAATAAAAACAAAGACAGGGGCCTCTCCAATGGGGTCCCACCACTGCCGCCCATTGTCAACCCTGGGTGAGGGAGGTTGGCTTGGCCTAGCCCTTGCCGGCCCCAAGCAAGGGTTGAGGAGGCTTGCCTTGAACTGGGTACCCAAATTTGGGCGACATCAACTCTCACCTTAGGCTAGCAACCCTCCCCAATTCTCGGTGAGGGGGAACTAACCTTGCTAGGCCAGGCAAAGCCAACTTCACTTAGAATTGGATGCCCTCAATCCAAATCTAGGCGAGCCTCGTCAACCCTCACTTTGGCTCGACAAGGCCTCACATCAACTTAGTGAGGGTTGCCGACACCAAGCAATGGTTGGCATCACCTAGGGTCTACAACCTTCACCAGCAGATCCAACGATGGGCGTTGGTGGCAGTAGGGTCCTGTAAGAGAGCCCTGCATATGTTTTTCTTTTTTCCAATTTTTATTTATTTTTTCAAATAAAATTTTGGCCTTTTCTTAGTTTTTAATTTAATTTAAATAAGATTAAAAGAAGAAAAATAATTAAAAATGACAAGTAAGAGAGAGAAATTAATTAAAAATGTCACATCAATATTTGTCGTTAGTCAAATTGACAGTGTTTACAAAAGGAATTGATTGCACTTTTAAAAAATTTAGGATTTAATTATACATTCACGATAAATTTTAGGATTTGTAATGCACTTGTTGCAAAAAGAAAAGAAAATTAAAGAAAAGGAAAAAATATTAAAATATTAAATTAAAAAATTGCAAAAATTGCCCATAACACCGATTGTGTTATGTAAGATAGTTGACATTCACTTTAATAATTTTCAACCAAAATTGATCAAAATGAATAAATTATCAAATTGTCAAAATGTTTATAACTAAATTGGACAAATTAAAATGTTTAGGACTGAATTGATGTTCATATAATATGTTTAGAATTTTCTTGATAATTCTCCCAATAAACAGCTTACTCTTGGTAATTATATTTATGAGTTGAAGTCAGTAAGAAGCTTACAAAATCAGTAAGTCTAGTTCCCAGGATCGAGGGATATAGATGAAGTGCCTAGATACAGGCCCAGACGCCCTCACCTTCCACAGAACCAAACATATATACAGCCACGCTTTGTGCACGGGCAGGCAATGTAGGACTTATCCCAACCTAGAGACCTTTTTTTCTAATTAGTAATAAATTTAGCAAGTCAGCGAGATTTCGACAAGTGATAAATTCGGATCAAAGTTTTAAAGAGTTAGCGAGACTAGCTCATGGGCTTGAAAGACAAATTTATAATGCATGTAGAAGTCCAGCGCACGTTAAAAAGGAGATTTTCAAATGGTCTCACCTTACGTGAAACTTGATATACACGTATATACATTTTTATTTGTGCATATTCAAGCCACGTGAGGCTTTGATCTGCTGGCCTTTCGGCGTCGTGGAGATCGAAATTCGCCATTAACCGAAAATGATTGGTTGACTTCTGATTTTCCGAAATAAAAGGCAGAATAAAATCTCTTAAAGGAGCTTTTAATTTTATTCTGCCTCGATGGCTTCAAATATGTTCTATTCGTCAAAAGCCGGAACACAAGGCCGAATTTGATTTTCTCGCCAAAATATATTCATCTTTCTAATTTCTAAATGCAAATCATTTTCAACGATTTTACAGCCATCACGTTAATATGTTTTAGAACTTTTAGGTACTCAAAAATTAAATCAAAGCCCGATTCCAAATCGAATATCCACCCACTTTATAAGTATCAGTTTATTCTCAATTAGTCAAACAAGAACCTTGCTCCGACCAAATTATAAAAAATAAAAAAAGCGTAAATCTTACATGAGAGAATTTTATTTATGAGTGTAGGCTAGGTAGAAAATAACATTAAGTGTAAAAAACAATTTTTGTTTAAGGTTGACAAAAATAAAATTTCTTCCAAAAGTAATTGTGGAAACGAATCTACTCTCTCTCTCACCTTAGGGCAAAGATCCGGATGCATTTAAGATGCTTCACGTGCACAGATGGGCTTCCAACTGCACGATGCATCTTCTTGCTCTCTCTTCCTTCGCCTTGATTGCCCTTAATTTGCAGGTTAGGCTTATAATAGTGATTATCATCATCGACCCATTCTCGATTAGTATTGGTACGAATCGATTCGATACGATTCAACAGTTCATTGTTCTTTGACCCATCGAAGAGGTGGTTCTTGACCTACACTATATTTTGATAGTTTCGCACAATATAAATTATATTTAGAAATCGCAATTTTTTAACTATAAAGGATGCGCGGCACATAAGCTTTCCTTTTTATGTCTAAACGGGATACATTATAAAAAAAGTAAGGCCTACCAATAAATTTTATTATGCTGAGCATGTATTCAATATTAAAATATGTTAATCTTTTATCACACATTGTAAAAATAACTCCTCTTTAGCATTTATTTACTTAAATATGTGTATGCCTATGTTTAAAAAAAAAAAAAAAAAAAACTGCTTTTAGATACTTTATGTAATCTTAGGATCAAATCCAATTATCGATTAGGAGTCATGAATGTGCAATTTCAACTCATTTCTTGATTTACTTACGTTTGACTAATTGCTATCTTTCGATTCAATGCATCATGCATGCAAATAAGACCATGCATGTGAAAATGACTCTAGAGATTGCACGTATGTAAGTGATTCAGGCACCAATCTTGACCGAGGAAAACAAACAATTACTCATTTCGAGATTAAATTCAAGTGGTAATTATGCTGCAATAAAAAAGCTAAACACGCTTGTTTTTTCATTTATGCTATCCATTTATGTATTTGTAGCCAGAAAAATCATGATATGAGCATAGAAAATAGACTAAATTGAATCCTGATGTAAAATTCACGTGACTTTCATCAGATTTGATGGTCCAAATACAATCCCGTCGACATATTGACTTCATCGAACGCTTTCTCTCGTTCAGTGCACATTGATAATAGTCCACCCCGAGGACTAAAATGCAGTGAAAGAGCACGCTCGAAGATGGTCAAAAAAACCGGAAAGAGTACACTCGAAGAGGTGAATCGGCAAAAGCGATATGGGGGAATCAAGGGCCCAGATTTCATGGGAGAAAGCGGAGACCAGTCAACCAATCCCCCGGCGCCACTTGTCGCGCGACCCATCACTCCAGCCCACTAGCCAAGGATGGTCCCTCTTTAAAATCTTTCCCGTCTTCCACATGCTTACTACAGAAGTCACAGCTCACCTTTCAAGAACCCCAAGAAAGAAAAGAAAGAAAAGAAAAATCAAATCAAGAAACCAACTTGGATGAGCAAGCGGAGATGGTATTCTCGCTACTCGTTTCAGATTCACAGTAAAAAGGATTTAAAAAAAGCGACCGATGTTGAGTTGAGTTGTCACCTGGATAAAAAAATGGCCAAAGAAGCGGTAATGGTACAGCAGCTGATTGATTGAAGTTTCAACGAGTTGCCTTTAAACAAATTTGGCATGTAGACCTTGTTTCAGGTTCCGACTTCTCCGCCATGTGAGATGCCTCTCGATCCCTGAGCCTCTCTCTCTCTCTCTCTCTCTCTCTCTCTCTCTGTGCCTTATGTGATGCAGGTTTCCACTCTTATAATGCAACCTGGAAGCTTCACTGCCATCTCTGTCCTCTCTCCACTCTGTTGTCAGTAAGACAATTTCAAGATCCTCTGCTGTCATTTACTATTATTTTTCCTTTTCTTTCTTGCTTGCTTCTTGTTTTCTTTTCTGTCATTTTGCTTCGCTCAGATGATCATAACGCATGGTGAAAGATGTTTGTTCGTTTTTACCTCTTATTTAATGCTTCAACCATAAATATGGAGGCCGCTTGGATTTTGCGTAGTCAGGCTTCTCACTCGCTTCATGTGCCCTTGCCATTTAAAATTGCGCCGTCACGGGTCCATAAAATCTAGTTCTTCAGGAAAAGAAAGGGCAAATCTTTTTCAAGTCAATGCTGTTGAGTGATGGAATTAAAAGGGTCGGGCTTAGATGATTGATTTTGCTTAGGATACTGGAGCGCGAGCGCTGCAGGAACAATGGGTTGCACTGCTTCTGTTTGCTTGGCTGGGAGGAAGAAGAAGTTGAGCATCCCGGAAATCGCCGTGTTCGTCCCTTCAATGCGAGTGCCGGTCCAATCCAATCTTCAAAGGGCTCTCAAAGGACTAGTTCCGCGGGATCTCGTTGACAGGTTATCGGCGCTGCGGAATCAGATTCTTTTACTAGCAGAGGACACTGGTTAGTGCTCTTAGAAATAGCTACTGATTACAACACCTTCTGAAAGTTTTGGCATTGTTTGATTGATGAGGAAGTGGGAAAAGGGTTGAGTTTTAGTTGGATTCGGAATTTTAGACTCCAATCAAAAGAGTAATACCATGACTGACTATTCTGTTCCAGTGTCAGAGATTGTAGCCAGTAAAAAATTTCATTTTCGTAGCATTTGCGAAGAGTGAAAGATTTCTGTTTTCTTTTTTCTGCTAAATTAGATGGATCCGCCGCGAATGAATTGACACGAGCTCTAGAGGAGTACTTGACTCTTGTGATTGGGCTGACGAAGAAAGGTTTGGACTATTGAAATTGCTCCCTCCCTTTTGCATGTGAATGCTGCCAGGGTTCCCTCTTTACGACTCAATTATGGGTTTGATTTGCAGAACAGAGTCTCGAGGAGTCGGTGGAATTTAAGTGGAAAAACCTTGGCGATGGACGGCAAGTAAGAAGCTTATGTAGACTACACAACCTTCAAATTTCTGTCTTGTGAGTTGCGAGTGATGAGTGGGGTTGAAATTTGATGAGCAGGAAGCCTCCGTGGCGAGCGCCTGGTTTGAATTATTGTCCGTCATTCACATGATGGCCATGGTGACGCTATCCGAGGCGAATTCGCTGATGATCCCCAAGGATCATTCTGGCTCTGAAGTTAGGACCGTTTCCGCAGGTATGGGATTCGGTTTCTCGCCCACGCAGCTATAACCGACGTCCATTCTATCTTTACTAGTTCCTGATGGATGCTTTTGTTATCAGACTGCAAGAGGGATGCGGTCGACTTGTTATTGAAGGCGTCGGGTTACTTGGACTTTTGCTTAAGGGAGGTACTAATATGCATCCCGCCCGAGCTAAAGTATGCGACTTAACCCAAATCTCAGATTTTATGTCTTCGAGGCACAATACCTACATGATGTTTTGGGGCTATCTTCATTGATAGGGAAAGACTGCCAAAAGATTTGCAGGGCGGTGTACTGGAGGCTACATATATTCAAGCTCTAGGACAGGTATATATGTTATATTACAAATCCCAGAACTGGGATGGGTTCAGGTGAATAAATTATAGTACAGGCTCTTTGCTGTGTAATTAAAGATGGCGATATTCAAAGAAAAATCGGTAATCATAGGATGCTTTAAAGCACAAATGCAGATAGATAATTTAGTGGTGCTCATGAATTGCTCTGCGCATTTACTGTATTAACATATTCAGGGAACTGAAATTCAATTGGGATTGGCTGTTGAGAGCCAAAAGGCCAGCTTGTCGGTCAAGAGGAGGTTGGCGTGCGAGCAATTAACCTATTTTAGTCAGGTCGGTGAGAACTCTCTCCGCCTCATTTCGACTTTGGATTGACGAAAATTATTTGAAGCCCCACATGGTTTTGTCGTACTAATATTAGACCTTTTGATTTCACAACAAAAAGTTTCTCAGTTTATTCGTGTGGGGCTATGCAGAAAAGCCGTTCGGCTTTATTTTGATTATGACTGACGTCTCTCCTCTGTTCATTAGGCTCATACCTGCTTGTCTGAGTGCGACCTTAGTCACGGGTATGGAAAGAAGCAACTGCAGTTCATCAAATGGAAGTACCTCGAAGCAAAGGTTCCTAATTCTGTGTATTTTCATTCGTTTCGATTCAAAATAAAGAACTTCGGTCTGTGTCAATTCAGCAGCAGTACAGAGTCTAATTGCTGTGAAAATCATCAGGCCGCCGCTTATTACTACCATGGACTAATCTTTGACAAGGGAAACGAACCGTCCTGTCATGTTACTGCCGTGTGCTGCTTTCTGGCCGCTGAAGAACTCCTAGCAGAAAGCAAGAAGGCATGCCTAAGCTTTTGCCTTGCGGATCCTGTCTCTAGGTTGGTTTTTGGCGATGCTGCCTTAGTCCCTATATCAATTTTCCTTATTCTCTTGAGTCGTTTCATCATCGTTTGGCTCCTCTTTTCCCTTGGCAATAGGATCCCTCCGCTTTGGGGCATCATGAAATACTTGTATCAGAAGATCCCTGAAGTTGCATCAAGGAAATCTCAAACGTACGGATACCTTTTAGAACAAGAAAAGTAAGGACTTTTCTTAGTACGTCTCTCTTATGTCGATCATCATATTTGCTTACCTGATTGATGCACAGCTTTGAGCGATTCTTGTCATAATTTCCAGAGAACTCTTTCTATTTTGGTGTCACAGGGCTCTACAGACACTGCCTGATCTGCCCGAGTTTCAGTTGTCTTTGAGACCGGATGACTACGAATTACCCGAGATCGATCCCGCCTGGGACTGTAGAAAGTGGGAGATCGAAAGCCAGACCCTCAAAGAACACCTCAAAGATTACGAAGACGAGATCGAATCTTGAGGACACGGCTCGAATGACTGACTGAAACTGGGAGCGTTCCTTGTTACTCACAGCCCATGACAGTTTTAGAGGAGCTGACAGATTACTTGAGGAGAGCAACGCATTGCATCAAGCAAATAATCTGTTGCGAAAAGGCCTATTTCAAGACCGGTCAGATTGTGAAGAATCGGCTCGAGTAATCTTCTCCAGACAGCCCCCTTATCAATCTTAAACCTATACGTATACTGAAAATAGCCAAGAAAGCAAGAAAGTAATCTGAAAATAGACCGTTCAGTTTGGTTTGGTTTTTGTACTTGGGACTATGTTGTTATGCGACACCTTTGTATATCAGGGGACTGGTTGACTATTAACATAGTCATGTTACAAGTTTATGATACTAAGAATGGTGCTTGTTGGATCTTCTCCTTCCTCTTGCTATTGATGATCGTGTCCTTTATAGAATTTCAAAACTTTGGTCCACCGCACTCGATATGGCTGCTTACAGATTTAGTCCTCTATAATTTCGGCATTTGTGCCCCTTCAGTTTTATTTTGCGCAATCAAGCCCTTTAACTTCTTGAATTCGCATGATACGATTTTGTAAGTTTTACTTTATGCAATCAAGTCATTTAACTTTCTTGATTCGTACAATCAATTGCTTCGCTTACCCACTGTAACTAATGGTGTCAAATTTAAGATCCCTATTTTCCTTGTTTTTCTTGTTTGATTTATGCTCATTTGACACCGAATCAGCATTATGTCATTTTCTATTGCATAAGCAATGCCACATCATTAATTACTATGGCGATTTCGTCAGGATGGTTGATTGAGGGTATTTGATTGCACAAATAAAGAAAATTGAATGACTTAATTACACAAAATAAAACTTTGATGGCCAAATCACACAAACCCAGAGAGTTAGAGAATCAAACAAAATAAAGTAAGAAGACCAAACTGAACAAACAAAATTCAAAGAATTGAATCTTGAGTTTTCTTCTTTGTTCATAGAGATGGTTATCGAATGATTTCCAACCACAAGGCGGTTTAACTTGTCACTCAACTTTGATCATAGCAAAAAGAAAAATTTTGTAATCCTTTGAGCCCGGCTCAACCTGGTTGGGCCGGGCCGGGATAAGGGCAAATTAGTCTTATCCAAACTTGTGGGCCACCAAACACCATGATCATGTCTATTTATTTTCTATCTCCAAAATACTCATAAAAACATGTAACTAGTGGTAGAAAAATAGAAGGTGCCTGGTTAGTAATTTCTTCGGTCATGTCAGATTTCTCACTTCTTTTCCGTAATCTTTGAAACTAAAAAGCAAAGGTTTTGATGCTATCCCATGTTAATATGTGTCGATGTGATTGAGGATCCACTTAAATGGTGGAATCGACATTATGATTCATGAATGACGAGCCTAAGTTGTCATTTGACTCGGCCCAACTCCTCTTTCCTCTCCATCCTCTAGTTTTCTTTTCTTTTTCTTTCCTTTCATAATAGCAAATGGGATAATCTTTTCATTTAGGATATTTCAGCGATGGACTTTGACTAATTATACTATTCAATTAACTGTATTACCTAACTAAAATAATTAGAAAAGGCTCCCTTCTCTTTTTATGCGCTTCAACAGAAAGAAACGTACAACTGACCCTTTTTTTAATCATAAAATCAGGATGAAAATTGGTTCAATTTCACACGTTGCTTTATTTATCAAAATTAGCAAATTCAGTAGATCTGCTTTGGCCAACGGAAATAGCTAGGCATTTTGCGCACGAACGATGCCGTTTACAATGCTTTATTGCTTTAATATGTCAAAGAAAATAACCATGTAAATGGAATGGGGGGAAATCAAATGTTTCATATTCTCTCGATCTGGCTGCAAAAACAATTTCATGTGCATGATTAACACGATAGTGCTTGATCAAAGAAATTAACAATTTCATGTGCATGATTAACACGATAGTGCTTGATCAAAGAAATAATTTTATCGTACCATCAATAAAAACAAGATGAGAAGATGACTGAAAAAAAAATCCCTTGTTGTGAAAATTAAAACCATGAGAAAATTATCGTCATTGCAAAAAGCGCAGGTTTTTCATTAATAACAAACTAAGGTTGGTTTTGGGCAAAAAAGTTAAAGAAAAAACCAATACTTTGTCGCAAGTAGCTGATTTTCATGAACAAAGAAGAATTTACTTATAGAGAAATGGCCACTAATTCACTCAATTTCGCGAATGTACATATATAGAAATCTTCGGAGTATGCTATATTAACTAGATAGACACTCCAAAATCCTTATATATACTCTAGGAAGAGTCCTTCATCTGTTCTTCGTCGTTTCGATTTAGCACGACTTCTTGTGGGGTTGGATAATTTCGATCATTGGAAAGCAGCAACAGTCTGAGATCGTGGGAAATACCTGATACCCTGAAATTCATGCGACCACACTTTTTTCGGTGCGGTCAAATTGTGCCAAGATCGACACATCGTAACGCGACAAATTTAGATAGTGCAAGTAATAATGAGCTCATCACGTTTGACAGAAGGAAAACCTAGTGACAAGGACGTGACGGATGCTAGTGCCAAAATCACGAATATTATATATAATATCAGATGTCCTTCCTCAAGGGAAAGCAAGATTTCTCTTTTGAAAAATTTGTCTTCTTTTATCTTCCGGCCATGCATAAACCGGGCAAATTTCAAGCAAAGAAATGCTACCTAAACCGTCGGGAAGTGAAAATGCGAACATGCAGAAACGAGATCGATCTTCAGCTTATACATTCATTCCAAGTTTTTAATGCTCGATGAAGCACTTGAAGATAGCCAGGGGCTCGTTCCCGCAGAGAGCCCCTGCAAACTTCTCTGCAGAAACCTGCAGAAACTGCGGAGGAGCTTCAACTTTTAAGGTTGATGCTCGGCCTCTGCAGGTACCTGCAGATTCAGTGGGCTCCCCCGTAACGCGAACTGCAACTCTCTGGTTGCCGTCGTTATCAGAAACGAAAGAAGGAAACACTGAAGTTCTTGAAATCATTGAGAAAAGAAATAATAAGAAGAAGAGGAAGAAACGAAACGTGCGTACGAAAACGAAGGTAATCGACACCCACGCGAAGCGTTGAACTCTTACACGGTATGCGTTAAGAGGCATTTCCACATCAGACCACTCACGCCATTACTTTCGTTTTCTGGTTCTTTTTCAGCATTTTTAGTGGCTGAAAAAACCGATGGGATGCCTCAGAAATTCCAAAAAAAGAGAGAGGGAAGAAATAAACCGTCTTCATCAACTTGATCGACATTTCCTATTCGAGAGTATCATCAAGTGGAATGAGTTCCATCAACAGTCAGCTCAGATATGTCAAACCCATGTCTGCCACATGCTAAACACACTCCCAACTCCAACCGAAAGAAAAAAAAAAAGAAAAAAGAAGAAGAAGCAAAAAGCAAAAACCCAGAACGTCCTGAAGTCGTTTAAAGGAAAGAAAGAAGAAAGGACCCCGCTTTTTTTTCTTATAGATGCAGAGAGAGATCGAGGTTTACTCTGTCGTCGTCGACATCGTCTTCGTCGTCATCCTCCTCGCCGGCGTAGTCCATTGGCGGGCTCACCTCCACGAACCCGTGAAGGGCGGGGCGGTGGCCGGGGACGGCCTGGAGAGGGTCGAGCCAGGCGGGGGGAGGGGGCGTCGGGAGAAGCGCGGGCGGCGGCGGCGACGGCATTGCGCGGGCCGGGGCGGGGTCGACGAGGAGCTGCTGGTGGCCGCGGGCGGCGGCGCGCTCCCTCTTGTGGGCGTTCTGGTGGCCGCCCAGGGCCTGGGAGGTGACGAACTTGCGGGAGCAGTAGAGGCAGGAGAAGACCCTCGGGGGCTGGGACGGCGGGGAAGGAGGCTGGGACGGCGGCGGAGGAGGGGGGTAAACGAAGGGGTGCGGGTGCGGGTGCGGGTGCGGGTGCTTCGGCTGCTTGCTGCTGTGGAGGGGGTGGTGGTGGTGGCCGGGGTGCTTCGAAGGTGGCTTGGAGGAGGGAGAGGTGTGGCTGAGGAAATCGTAGAAGTTGTAGGAGTCCGCCATTAATTTCTGCAGTTGGATTCTGACGGCTGACTGCTTTGGGCTTGCAGAGGAGGAGGAGGAGATGGAAGAAGGAGGAGGAGGAGGAGGAGGAGGAGGAGGAGAAGAAGGGAAGAGAGAGAGAGAGAGGATGGAAGGAAGGAGGAGAGAGGGGTTTAAATGGGGGTTTAAGTGTGGAAGGACGAAAAGGCCCCCACCTCCTCCCACCGGATAAGAAGTTTCATAAAATTGGCATCTTTTCTCAGCCTTAAGGTTTTTAATTTTTCTAGATATAGGGATTTGGGGAGTGAACTTTCAGATTGCAAACTACTCGTCGGTCTTGAAAAGTATGGTTGTCTTGTTGATTCTTTGTCTATGAGTAATTTCATTTTATTCCCGTCTCGAATATTTTATGTCTTCTAGGCCCCTACTTTTTGAACTTAAATAGGAGTATAAACCGATTGAGCGGGATAGAACTAACGGGAACATTTGACCTGGCTTGACCTAGTTGGGCCCGACTTTTTTGGGTCAAGGCTATATGTCTTGCTCAACATAAGGGAAAAAAGGCCAAGAGCGAAATTACTCGGTTTAGTCTAAAAGCTAGTTTGAGCTATAGCTCGGTTCATTTTGCCATATCATTGTTTCTACAAAAGAATGTCATTCCTTTATCAACTTTCACAGCTCTCATACAACTGACCTAAATTCACTAGGAAACGATAGATTCCATCAAAGAAAGGGAATTCACGCAGCTCAACTTTAACATAGAATAATTATTATCAATCCCATTGTAGTTTTTATGGCTAATTTCATATAGTCATGCCTTTATTGAGGTGTATAAACAACAAAAAATGACTTATCTTTTAAGTTCTTAATCTCGTCTACTCCAAATATCAAATATGTCCCAAGATTTTAAGTTTGAGAAAGCCAAATGAATCAGCAACGGAGAGGGGGGAAATGGGAAGAGGAGATTGAAAGGAGAGAATGAATGGTGGGATCTCCATGGAATTGTCGAACAAGAAATGGGGAATTGGAATCAGAATCAAAACGGAATGATGACGGGGAAGGACATGAAGTGGCGACTCTCTCTCTCTCTCTCTCTCTCTCTCTCTCTCTCTCTCTCTCTGTGCGGTACGGCCACGTCTGTATCTGTCCTTCATACTCGCCTTGCGCGATGCTGCTTGGCCTGCAAGCGACAACAGCGAGGGACGCTACGGGCGGACGCGTGTAAGAGGATGAATAATGGATTGGCGAGCCAATCATCCGATGACCCAAAATTCCCCACTTCTTTTTTGACCCAAAATTCCCCACTTCTCTTAACGCATTTTTCCTTGTTTTCTCAACCAATCCAATCCACCAGTGGAATCTGTTGCAGCGTACATTACATATGGTTCGGCACTTCGCACCCAAAACCAGATTAAAGACAATCGCCCTCCATTAGCATCCTAATCATTGTATGTCTTAACTCTCTTCTTAGGTTTAACTCAGCAGCGCTCTCTCGCTCTCCGGGATTCTTAACTATTCTGAATATAAAGACTTGTCTCCGAATTGATTATAAAGTTGGTTTATAGAAAAATCCGAACTTTTCAAGAAGTGGGTTCACGCATATTTCATTACAATGAATCTGTAAATCCGATCCTTGAATTAGTATTTGTCTCTCTCATTACTTTCGAGGTGGATTTGTGAAATTGATTTTACAGAAAAATCTTAACTTTTCAAAAAGTGAGTTCACGCATATTTCATTACAATGAATCTGTAAATCCGATTCTTGAATTAGTATCTATGTCTCTCTCGTCACTTCACAGAGAGTGACGCTGCTTTAGTGTGTGCGTGGTGCTATTGGAGTGAACTCCCATAAATGAAATCGGCTCTGTTTGAGCACATTCATACCGACGCATGCGGTTTTCTGTTGGTGGGATCTGTGGAGAGAGAGAGAGAGAGAGAGCATAAAGGGCAAAAAGTTTCCGTACAAACGAACCTGATAATTATAGCTAGCATAGGTCGTTCCAAACTAAATTATAGACATAATCATCCAATCTTTGAACCGGGTATACATGCAGCAAAGTCTTCCCACTTTAGGATCTATGGCATGCTTTTCGATAGGTTCACTTGGTTTTTTCTGCTGATTTGGTCTATATACCTAGTTGCATATTCGATAGGGTAGAATATTAATTTCCAATTGTGCAATCATCGAGCCCTATTCTCTTCTTGCAAACACAATCCCTTATCACCACACAAGCCCACATTGCACTCCCCAAAAAGCTTATGAAAGGGGATGAGTTTGGTTGGTTGATGCAAACATATCATTTCTCCATATGACTGAATTACGGAGTCATAATGAGATTTTACATTGGTACAGATACTCCCCCATCCATCCAATAGTTTGAAGTTTTTCAGACAAGACAGACGTGTGCATAACTTTATCTCAATATGCATGCCATCGCAATCCCATATTCAAACAAAGATGGATATGGTTTAAAAAGAAGGGCACGTGATTACGTAAGATTCAGAATCGATGAAAATCATTTTGTACGATACTGTCTGCCATTTTCCGTGTCTAGCGCTCGAGATGGTTGACAATAATAACAAGACAAAGGAGGTCCTTTTCAAGTGTATTTATCAATCATCTAAGACCTCAATGAAGACTCTTGCTTCACTAGAGTCCTTCTCAATCTTGAATGTGCGAAAGAACAATTGTCACTTCTACTTAACACACAACTTTTCAAACTTAAGTACTTAATCCTAGATTAAGAAATGCATGTTCTAGAATGACGGAGAGTGGGAACTAGAGTTCGCAAAAAAGAGCTCATATGATGGAGAGGATAGACTGGTGCGAGCTAATAAGAAATCCACTCGAAAAAAATAATCCATTTTTTAGGGATTTCATTACAAGCACATTTTTAGGTTTTATTTAAAGGAGATGATGTGTTAGTACACTTGATAGAATATATAAATAATAAAGCACGCATTAATTTAATAGTTTAAACTTTTAGAACAGTTGACAGTGGTCCCACAAAATCTTTCAACACTAACCAATGGGATTGAAAAGGTAAAACTTCTAAACAGGACGTAAACTATTGCATAGAGGTGAAGGTCGTACAATTCTTTCCTTCTCTATTAAGAACCCCTAATCCATGTTTTTCACTCATTACCCTCGTTAGGGCTTCATTAGAACAGGTCAGTTTCAACTTTTGGAAAGAGAGAGAAAAGTGATGTGGCGATCGGTGCTGTTGCTAAGGTAGGGGCGAAATATCGAGGCCCCAGGGGACTGCCGTCATGTCGGGCAACCAATTTAGGAATATTACATTCAACTGAGGACGATCCTCCATCGTGGGGTCACGATCGAACAGTCCCGAGAAAACAACAAAGCTGGAGTAAACAACAAAAACAGTTATTCTCACTCGCCATCTGCGTCCGGGGAAAATAAAAAGACCGTCCCTAGGCCTAGCTCGAGGACACGTACCCTACACAAATTCTTGTCGAGAGCTGAATGGCCCAATCACTAAGCCGAGAACGCAAGGGGCCGAAGGGGGACACCTCCCTAGGCTTCTTTCCCCCCTTCTTGGTGACATTTCTTGATGAGATGGGTGAACCAAAAGATGGTATCTTGTCAAAGCATTTCTTGGGTGAGCCCGGAAAAAGGAGAAGTTGAGTTGAGCGAAGGCCAATCCCAATGGCTTTGAGGGGAGAAAAAGTTGAAGTCTTTCAGCTTCTTAGGAAGTTGTGTTGCTGTGGATGAAACGAGGACATGTGATCTGTGGGGGGGCATCGTGTGGTGCTTGCAGCACTTTTTCCTCAAATGGTTTGGTCTTAGGAGGGTCGGATCTTTCCAGGAGTCCTCCAAAGGTTGGAGAAACGGTGCAAGTTTTGGCAATTCCTAGGATGTGCAGGCTGAGTGTGTCACCATCTTTTCACTGAGCTCTCTAGCAAGGAATAAAGGGAGAGAAGCCAGCAGGAAGCGCAGTTGGCCAATTAAGGAATATTCGGTCAAGTTTCTTTGTCACAATAGATTTAATGTTTAGTCCCCTCAACGTTGTCTACTAGTTTAAAGTCATAGTAGATCAGTAGACAGAGACTTCCCCAAAAATCCTGAACTTTCCAGCACATCAAAGATTGGAATCCCCTTAAGTATAGCTCAACTTGTAGTCCTGCAAGTAGACTAGATCTTCAACTAGTCGTTTCTGACCGGGCAGATTGATTGTGTAAAGAAATTATTTTTTATACTTCTATGGGCGAATCCGAACGGTGATTTTCTAGGCTCAACCTCAAAGCCTATACTTTTTCCTAGGCATGGCATGAGGGTGCTTAAGTCCACCCACTCGAGAGCATATAATCACCTTAAAGATAGTGGTGTCGTCAAAATACCTTAATTGTACACTTGATCATGTGGACTTGGCAGCCCATGGGTCTGTTAGGGCACAAGGGCTCAAAAGACACTTTTGGCCGCGTTCTTGTAAGGCTACTTACTTGTAAAGCTCAGCACAGTGGGGTCCATGATAGCCTAGCCCTGCCTACAAGTTTTTTTTTTTTTTTTTTTTTTGGACAGGTCTAGATAACAAATTCGAGTCAAGCGTGTTTACTGATCACCTCTATTTTTATAATTTGCAGTGGTGATGTTTTATATTTTCAAAAGAGTAATTTTATATCCTCGCGGGATTATAATCCAAGCATTTTAGAATTCATTTTCGTGCGTTATCTATAAGGACAATAGTACATTGTTTTTGTCAATCTTATCCACTTCATTCATCAGTCGGACAGTGATTTGACGCCGCGATGCAATTATCAATCAAAGCAATTTGATTAGTTGATGGTCGCTGCTCTTGAACACTGCTCTGACCGATGGCCAACTTGGTGACTGATATTTCCACACCCCCACGCCCCCCAAAAACAAAAATTCAGCTACAGCAAGAAGAGACTCTTAGTCACTTTAATAGAAGAGAATCGTATCAAATGGTGTCTCGAGACACTTATCAATTAGTTACTTTCTGCACTTGACGTGTAATCAATTCTTTAAAAAAAATTCCTAATTAAACGTAGTAACCTGGCTGATCGTCTCCCGAGTTGGGGCGATCGATCATTTCATTAGTAACCTCATGGAGAAGGAAGGATATTGCAAGGAGCAGTCTAGCCTCTACCTTAACAAGCACAGGACATGGGCGGCGAAGAGGTCTTACTTCGCCATATTGTGGTTTCGAGGGTCGCCCGTCACGAAAAGATCCTCCTCCGGGTGGATGCGGGGAAGCACGCCTACGATCCTCGGCCCTATCCATTTTCGTCTTCTGATCTGATCCGTAGTCCTTTTCTCACTAATGTGAATACTCCAAGGTTGGCTCCTTGCACTGCGTCGGCTCTCTTCATTTTGCCTTGGAATCTCAACTCGGCCTTTTTTCAGATACACAGCATCGGGGCGGCCTTTTCTTGTTAGGCTTGGGAAAAAATTACCAGGAACTCGTATGCCTCCCATTTATTGAAAATTGCTCTTGCCAACCACGACTAAAAATTGCTAACTTTTAATGGTTTCAGAATCACACATATGTCAAAAAAGTTACTGAGTATATATGACGTAATTACTAAATTGTGATGGGAGAAACTTACTTTGTAGTGAATGAAATTGACCAAACTCTTTATATGCATCGATGTAGCTTCATTGATCATGTTAGCATCCACATGACACTCTTTCGATGTCACATTTTTTTAATTAAGTCATTGAAATGCAAACCGTTTTTCTGACATTTCATATTGTTAATCGTTAAGTGGGTAAATAATTTTAATCTGTTATATTGCATGATGTTATAAGTGTGTCCAATGATCAATTCCCATTTCTATGCCTACCTTAGAAGAGCTTAATTTGTACAATTCAACGCAATTTGATGAATTGTCCTTGGGTCAACTTTTTCCTAAATGCACGTGTTATCATCTGACCATGATTGCAGGAAACTTTATCCCATTAGTCTTCTAATTTGTGACTTATAAACATGGACGTCACATATGTTTAAATTTAGCTAAATCAAAATGTGGGTGACTTGTAACCTACCAATCACATTTTCATTCATGGATGGAAGAAAACATGACTCCTCCTAAGAAAAATACAGTACTCCTCCCACATTAAGCATTTGACGATTTGATTCTTTTATCTGTGTTTGGTCGAGAGATACCCTCTTAAATTGCATATATAGGGAAGAAAGGACGCCTCTTTCCTAAGAGAAATTATAATACTTCTCCTAAATTAAGCGTTCGACTTAATGGAGAGATATCCTCTTCCAAGATTTTTTTTTTTTTCTATTTTTACTTGCTAAAAGTTGTCTTTACTGACCACATTGTTCGAAGGAATACGCCAAAGCACAATTTTTCCTTTCTCCATCAAGGTTAGAGCATGTTATTGTATTAATAATTTAAAAGTCATTTCAGTAATCATGATATTGTATTGGTAATTTAAAAGCCATTTCAATAATCACACATTCTATTTAATATTTGGACATTTCTCGAAGAGATAGCCTTTCAATGAAAGTGGAGTATGATCTCTCACTGAGATGAAGTGTGCTATGCATTAAATAAAGTTCTCCTTTGAGCGGTCATTTGGCATAAAATTAGGGGAATTGTCTACATGTATATAGAAAAGATCTTCCATAAAAATCAACACTTCGCAACCCCCCTCCACCCGACTTAATTTTCCATTAGCGATATTTATAGTCGAGCTTGGCTTGCCCTATAAATAAGAAAATATAGTCAGCCCACAACACCAAGGATCGACCATAGATGGTATTCGAGGACGACATGAAGAATAATTTATACTTGGTCAGGCTGCTTCTGATTGCTGGCTTTTTATTCGGTTAGAGTCTTTTAATTTCATCAATGAAGTCATATCTCACATTTATATCATCGTATAAATAAATAAATAAAAAGGTAACGTGTTGTTTTCTGACTATTAGGTACACATGTGTGCAGGCATGATGTCTCTACGTCATTGTTAATTAAAGGAAGGAGGCGAAGCGAGGATGAATTAACCATGACTCCGGTTACATGACATAATCGTTATAAACTCAAATGCCAAAAATAAGGGGAACAGATGTGATGTCTGATTAGTTGCATTTGCCCGTCGTCGATGAAGTTGTATCAACGACACCATGTTTCTTAGGAAAAGTTTACATTATATCATGCTGTTTCTATTTCTTCGGTTGCACGAGTGTAATATTTGTTCAAAACCGTTGATTGATCAAATAATATGGATATGTCATCAAAACGATGAGGAAGAAATACTATAAAACAACAGTATTCTCAAATTTAATCTAATGGGCTAACAAAATTGAATATGGTTCACAATGAAGAGAATTAGTCAACAACGACTTTTGGTAGCCTTTGTACCAAACTTAATCCAAACCCTATCCTAGGCTAAGTTCGTTTCACAAAAAACATTTTTCAAAAGAATATTTTTCTCATTATCCAAAATTTAGTTCGTGTAGAAAAATAAGTCAACAGGAAATCTTTTCCTTGTCAAAGGAAATCCTATACTTAAATTCTAGAAAATGATTTCCCTCTTCGAAAAATTAGAAAATATTTCCCAAAATAGGACTGAATATTGATACTAGAACTTGAAACTTTATGCTAGAGTAGGAAAACTCTTAACATTGGCTTCGGAGTCTAATGTTCAAGACCGTGTCTTTAACGGTCAGGCTTGGGCCCTTGGCACCCACCCCAAGGTCTATCAAGACTGGGCCAAAACTGCTAGTGTTTGTACCCAATTCCCTAGCGTCCGAGCGCGGGTCCCCAAAAGATGTGCTCAAGTCCCGGATACTTAAGCTTTGATCCACAAAGGTCATGGGCGGGTTTTCGGTGCATGGGGTCAAGTCAATTAAAGAAATGTTTGTTCTTATAAAAACATTTTTAAAAAAATTCAAATTTTTAATTTTTAATCTTTTTTCTTTTTCTTTTTCCTTCGTCCTTGGCCACGGTAATAGCTAGCAACTGGCCACGAGCAAGGGGCAAGCTTGAGTCTCGCCAAATCAAGTGAAGCTCGAGCCGTGCTAGAGGTTGGCGAGGCCTTGGCCTCGCCAAATCGGTGAGCTCGTCCCTCACTTATGGCCGATTGCCAGCCATTGTTGTGGCTAGCCACTGGCCAAGGAAGAAGGAAAAAGGAAAAAAAAAAAAAAAAAGAAACAAGAAAGATAATTAAAAATTTTGATTTTTTGGTAATTTTTCCTTGAAAATCTAATGTCCATAACAAATGTTAGAAAATATTTTTTTTATTCATTTTCAGATTTTAATCAAATGTCAAACAATCTTAACATTTTCCTGAAAATGATTTCTTGTTAAACATTTTGTAGAAACATTACATTTTCTGCAAAACGAAAAGAGCCAAAGTCCATGAGGTAAAATTAGCGACCCTTTCGATGTACTTCTAAATCAAGCTGATTTTGTGTGCACCATCATTAACTCTAAAAGTTTAAAAGACTAGAAATTAACGGGTATGAACACTATTATCCATGCATGTCGTACAAAGAAAAATGTAATTTGTGTGATTCTACAATGTAATCTTGGGGTCACTGTTATGCTCTACGGGTAAGTAACTACAACGCGAGTGAAAAACTGAAGCATCCATTAGATCTAGCGAATCCTGTCAAATTAATTAATATGGTGGGCGCACTTAATAGCCAACTGCACTCTTCCATTATAGATAACAAAGGATGGCAATCAGATTAGACAAGTGCTTCATGATTATTGAATGTCTTATTACAATAAAAAAAAAAAGTAATATTAATAATAGGCCACAAATTCTTTATTTTTCCTTTTCAGGATCGAATCATCATAATCCTCCCATTATGATGAGTAATTTAATCAGATTACTCTTACTTATTTTAGATAATGATGGATTTCCTTCCATATTTCTTAATAATGGTAATATAGCTAATATGCGAAAATGGGTGAATAAAAGGTTCTCCCTGCCACAACATTTCATTTACAAGGAAGATCATAAGCATGTCGGGCATAACCAGACAACCTAATCCACCCCGCGTCAATAGGGGTGCCGGGGGCGATTTCTTTGGTGGTATGCCCCCAAAACTTACGTTTCTCTCTTTTCTTCCTTGTTCTTTTTCATTTCGTTTCTATCTTACAATATTGTCTATCTACATCAACCCTTTTGGTAATTGGAGCTGTCAATCAGTTGAATTTTCCGGCTTGTGAAATTTAGTAGTGTGCTTGGTTGATGAGGCATGCAATTTTGATGGAGTGTGATGACATAGCTTGAGATTGAGGTGATAAATGACTAACTGTAGGCCGATGCCACTGGCCCGAGTTGGTGGGACAAAATGCAGAGAAAGTGAAGGCAGTGATCGAGAAAGAATATGGGTACGTGATCGTGCTGCTACAGGAGGGAAAAGAAGTTGGGACAGCCGATTATCGCACTGATCGAGTGTATGTTTATGTCGATGATAAGGGCAACGTCTCTCGTTGTCCTATCGTTGGATGAGGGTTAAAAATGTGATCCCAAATAAAATAGCTCATGAAGCTATTTGATATAAAAAAATCACATAATTAATTATTTGATGCGGTCCGCATGTGATTCGTTTGTGCAAAATCTCCCTCTTGTTTAAACTAGCTGCTGCCAGAGATCTTAAATCAAGTCAGCAAAGGGATTACAATTTCATAAGAAGATCGATCTTCAAAACAATAGAGGTTCATTCCATGGATAGAGTCTGAATTTACAACAAACATCATGCGTCTAAGAAAATTTAAGAGAGAGAGAGCTTATCGAATTACATGGACGTTATATCGAAGGCACAACTTGCTGATTCTGATTAGCCATCAATGCGTTTTGAGAGCTTTCATCTATGGACTTTTATTAGGCAATTTCAGCTCCATCCGTCCTCTATCCGGCATCTTCATCCCGTCCCAATGCGTCACCTTCGGCCACCGACGCAATGTCCTTCTTCTCGGACTCGTATGTCGTTCCCTCTCGATGCCTTTGGAATTCTTAGCATGTTGTAGATGCTGCAGAAACCCTTCTACGAGAGCTATTACATAGATAAATTGCATATAAATGGAAGAAAGGACGCCTCTTTCTTAAGAGAAATTATAATACTTCTCCTACATTAAGCGTTCGACTTAATTGAGAGATACCCTTTTCCAAGAATTTTTTTTCTATTTTTACTTTCTAAAAATTGTCTTTACTGACTACATTTTCTGAAGGAATATGCCAAAGTACAATTTCTCCTTTCTTCATCAAGTTTATAGCATGATATTGTATTGGTAATTTAAAAGCCATTTCAGTAATCATGATATTGTATTGGTAATATTAAAAGCCGTTTCAGTAATCACACGTTCTATTCAGTATTTGGACGTTTCTTGAAGAGATAGTCTTTCGATGAAGGTGGAGTATGATCTCTAACTAAGATGAAGTGTGCTATGCATCAAATAAAGTCCTCCTTTGGGCGGTCATTTGGCATAAAATTAGGGGAATTGTCTACGTGTAAATAGAAAAGATGTTCCATAAAAATCAACACTTCGCAGCCCCCCTCCGCCCGACCAATTTTCCATTAGCGATATTTATAGTCGAGCTTGGCTTGCCCTATAAATGAGAAGATAGAGTCAGCCCATAACACCAAGGATCGACCATAGATGGTATTCGAGGACGACACGAAGAATAAGTTATACTTGGTCGGGCTGCTTCTGATTGCCGGCTTTTTATTCCGTTAGAGTCTTTTAATTTCTTCAATGAAGTCATATCTCACATTTATATCACTGTATAAAGAAAAAAAAAAACAAAAACAAAAAAGTAGCGTGTTGTTTTATGACTGTTAGGTACACTTGCGTGCAGGCATGATGTTTCTACGTTATTGTTAATTAAAGGAAGGAGGCGAAGCGAGGATGAATTAACCATGACTCCGGTCACATGACATAATCGTTATAAACTCAAATGCCAAGAATAAGGAGAATAGATGTGATGTCTGATTAGTTGCATTTGCGCGTCGTCGATGAAGTTGTATCAATGACACTATGTTTCTTAGGAAAAGTTTACATCATATCATGTTGTTTCTATTTCTTCGGTTGCACGAGTGTAATATTTGTTCAAAACCGTTGATTGATAAAATAATATGGATATGTCATCAAAACGATGAAGAAAAAAAATACTATAAAACAACATTTTTCTCAAATTTAATCTAATTGGCTAACAAAATTGAATACGGTTCACAATGAAGAGAATTATCACTAACGACTTTTCGCAGCCTATGTACCAAACTTAATCCAAAGCCTATCCTAGGCTAAGTTGGTTTCATAGAAAACATTTTTCAAGAAAATATATTTCTCATTTTCTAAAGTTTAGTTCGTGTAGAAAAATAAGTCAATGGGAAATCTTTTCCCTGTCAAAGGAAATCCTATACTTAAATTCTAGAAAAGATTTCCCTCTTCGAAAAATCAGAAAACATTTTCTAAAATAGGACTAAATATCAACACTAGCACTTGAAACTCTACGCTTGAATATGAAAACTCTAACATTGGTTCTAGAGTCCTAATGTTCAAGACCATGTCTTGAACGGTCGGGCTCGAGCCCTCAACACCCACCCTTGGGTCTATCAAGATTGGGCCAAAACTGCTAGTGCTTGTGACCAATTCCCTGGCGTCCGAGCTCAGGTCCCCAAAAGATATGCTTATGTCCCCAATACTCAAGCTTTGGTCCACAAAGGTCATGTGCGGGTTTTCGGTGCGTGGGTTAGGTCAATTAAAGAAATGTTTGTTCTTATGAAAACATATTTTAAAATAGACAAATTTTCAATTTTTAATCTTTTTAATTTTCTTTCTTTCTTTTTCCTTCGTCCTTGGCCACAATAATAGCTAGAACTTGGCCACAAGCAAGGGGCAAGCTTGAGTCTTGCCAAATCAAGTGAAGCTCAAGACACGCTAGAGGTTGGGGAGGCCTTGGCCTCTCCAAATCAGCGAGCTCGTCCCTCACTTATGGCCGATTGCCAGCTGTCATCGTGGCTAGCCACTGGTTGAGGAAGAAGGAAAAAGGAGAGAGAGAGAGAGAGAGAGAGAGAGAGAGAGAGCCGTTGTCATGGCTAGCCACTAGCTGAGGAAGAAGGAAAAAGGGAGAGGAGAGAGAGAGAATTAAAATTTTGATTTTTTGGTAATTTTTCCTTGAAAATCTAATGTCCATAACAAATGTTAGAAAATATTTTTTAATTCATTTTCAGATTTTAATCAAACGTCAAACAATATTAACAATTTGCTGAAAATGATTTATCGTAAAACATTTTCTAGAAACGTTACATTTTCTGCAAAACGAAAAATAGCCGAAGTCAATGAGGTAAAATTAGTGACCCTTTTGATGTACTTCTAAATTGAGTTGATTTTGCGTGCACCACCATTAACTCTAAAAGTTTAAAAGACTAGAAATTAACGGGTATAAACATTAGTATACTATACATGCATCTCGTACAAAGAAAAATGTAATTTGTGTGATTCTACAATGTAATCTTGGGGTCACTGTTATGCTACGTGTAAGTAACTACGACGCGAGTGAATGAGTGTTGTAGCAAAAACTAGGGCATTCATTTAATCTAGCGAATCCCGTCAAATTAATTAATATGGTGGGCGCACTTAATATAACTCCGAGGGAGCCATACGATCTGTTTAAATAGCCAATTGCTCTCTTCCATTATAGATAACAAAGGATGGCAATCAGATTAGACAAGTGCTTCATGATTCTTTAATGTTTTATTACAACAACAAAAAAGTAATATTAATAATAGGCCACATATTCTTTATTTTTCTTTTTCAGGATCGAATCATCATAATCCTCCCACTATGATGAGTTATTTAATCAGATTACTCTTACTTATTTTAGATAATGATGGAATTCCTTCCATATTTCTTAATAATGGTAATATAGCTAATATGCGAAAATGGGTAAATAAAAGGTTCTCCCTGCGACAACATTTCATTTACAAGGAAGATCATAAGCATGTCGGGCATAACTAGACAACCTTATCCACCTTGCGTCAATGGGGGGGCCGGCGGCAATTGCTTTGGTGGTATGCCCCCAAAACTTACGTTTCTCTCTTTTCTTTCTTGTTCTTTTTCATTTCGTTTCTATCTTACAATATTTTCCATCTACATTAACCCTTTTGGTAATTGGAGCCGTCACAGTTGAATTTTTTGGCTTGTGAAATTTAGTAGTGCGCTCGGATGATGAGGCATGCAATTTTGATGGAGTGTGATGACATAGCTTGAGATTGAAATTGATAAATGACTGACTGTAGGCCGATGCAGCTGGCCTGAGTTGGTGGGACAAAATGCAGAGAAAGTGAAGGCAGTGATCGAGAAAGAAAATGCGTACGTGACGGTCGTGCTGCTACAGGAGGGAAAAGAAGTTGGGAGAACCGATTATTGCATTAATCGAGTGTATGTTTATGTTGATGATAAGGGCAATGTCTCTCAACGTCCTTTCGTTGGATGAGGGTTAAAAAAGTGATCCCAAATAAAATAGCTCATGAAGCTATTTGATATAATAAAATGACATAATTAATGATTTGATGCGGTTCGCATGTGATTCGTTTGTGCAAAATCTCCCTCTTGTTTAAACTAGCTGCTGCCAGAGATCTTAAATCAAGTCAGCAAAGGGATTACAATTTCATAAGAAGATCGATCTTCAAAACAATAGAGGTTCATTCCATGGATAGAGTCTGAATTTACGACAAACATCATGCGTCTAAGAAAATTTAAGAGAGAGAGAGAGAGCTTACCGAATTACATGGACGTTATATCGAAGGCACAGCTTGCTGATTCTGATTAGTCATCAATGCGTTTTGAGAGCTTTCGTCTATGGACTTTTAATAGGCAATCTCCGCTCCATCCGTCCTCTATCCGGCATCTTCATCCCGTCCCAATGCATCACCTTCGGCCACCGACACGATTTCCCTCTTCTCGGACTCTTATGTCATTCCCTATCGATGCCTTGGAATTCTTAGCATGTTGTAGATGCTGCAGAAACCCTTCTACGAGAGCATGAAAACCGACCAACTTGGTGTTTACACTGCTTTTTGTGGCTGTTATTCACACCTCTCCCGCTTCTCCTGTGGAAGGTGTCCCGCATTTGCTTTCACAGGGAAGTCCTGGAGCGTCTCTGCAATTTGTTGTCCCTTGTCGTCGGAAACTTCTTGATGGTGGTGGAAGAGAATATGGCACTTTCCTAAGAGAAATCATAATACTTCCCCTACATTAAGCGTTCGACTTTTTTCCAAGAAATTATTTCTATTTGTACTTTCTAAAAGTTGTTTCCACTGACCAAATTGTCCAAAATAGTATTCCAAAGTACAATTTCTTATCGACCATAGATGGCATTCGAGGTCAACATGAAGAATGAGTTGTACGTGGTCAGACTACTTCTAATTACTAGCTTCCAATTCGATAAGAGTCTTTTAATTTGTTCAATGGACTCGTACCTCATATTTATATCATTGTATGAAGAAAAAAAGTGATGTGTTGATTTCTAACTATTACATACACATGCCTGTGGGCATGATGTTTCTAAGTTATTGTTAATTAAAGGAAAAATAATTTTGTTTTTCGCAGGCGATAAAGCGAGGATGAATTCTAACATGGCGTAATCATTGTAACTCAAATACAAAAAGTAAAGGGAACAGATGTCATGTCTGACTGGTTATTCTCGCGCGTCGTCGATTAAGCAGTAACAGCGACGTTGTGTTCCATAGGAAAAGTATACACTATATCATGTTGTTTCTATTTCTCTCTTCTTCTTCTTCTTTTTATTTTCTTTGGTTGCACGAATGTAATATTTGGTCAAAACCATTGACGGATAAAATAATACGGATATGTCATTAAAATATTGAAGAAGAGATACTACAAAACAACAATAGTCTCGAAACTTAATCTAATTGGCTAACAAGATTGAATATGGTTCACTATCTCACTCTAAGGAAAAATTGTCCGAAAAGTCCTAAATAAATTGTACGGTGGCTAATTTAGTTTTAAACTTTTCAATTATGCCAATTTAATCATAAATCTTTCAATTGTGCCAATTTAGTCATAAATTCTTTAACGAATTATCAATTTAAATCTTTTCGGCTAATTTTGGTCAACTATCACTTACATGATGGTCAAGTTAGTGTCAATCGCCCTACGTGACGCGGTTAGTACATGACGCAACTAGTGTTGACTTGGATAATTTTTTAATTTTAAAATATTTATTTTTAGTATTTTTGCTTTTTATGTTTTCTTCTCTTTTTCCTTCGTTTTATACGGGGCCAATGGAGCCACCAACCCCTAGGTGAGGACCGCAAAGCCATAGTTGTGGCCAATGAATTTGTGATTCCTCGCCCAGGCTATTGCAAGCCATGGTGAGGGCATCACAACCCTCATCCAGGGACTGGCGGCCCCTGTGTAAAAAGAGGGAAAAAATAGAATAGAATAAAATAAAAATAAAAAATCAATAAAAAATCAAAAAGTTATTAAAAGATTAAAAAATTAAAAAAATTGTTCACATTAGCCAGCCACTCTACATAGCATGATTGACACTGATTGGACTGCTACATTAATAATATCATACCAAAATTAGGCGAAATAATTAAACAGACAATTCGTTAAAAGGTTTTAGGATTAAATTAGCACAATTAAAAGGTTTGAGACTAAATTGACAAATTATCAAAATGTTTAGAACTAAATTAGTACAAAGGAATGGTTTTGGACTAAATTGACCACCGTGCAATAGGTTTAGGATTTTATGGGTAATATCCCCTTCCTCTAAAGAAAGAAGAGGATTAATCCAAATGATTTGCAGCCTATGTACCAAAGATTAATCCAAAGCCTATCATAGTTATCAAGATAAATGAGTGACCCTTTTGATGTACTTCTAACTTGCATTGAATTTGCATGCACAACCATTTATTCTAAAAGTTTAAGAGACTAGAAAATAAAGAGCATAAATATTAGTATATATGCATGTTGTACAAAGAAAAAAGTAATTTGTATGAATCAACAATGAAATCTTGGGTTCACTTTTGGTGACACACGGACCCCGGAAGTGTCATAACTTGGCACAAATGAACACTTAAATGCCATAACTTACGAAAGTAACACTTAAGTGCCAAAATCGGAGCAAAGTGGATAACTTAAGTGCCAATCCGGCCAAAACGTTGACATGTTAATTTTCCGGCAAAGCAAATGCAAAACGGCATCGTTTTGGTGCTGACGTAGTAAAAATTAATTAAATATAATTTTAAATTAAATTTATTTAAAACATTTATAAAAAAAATACAAATATTAAAAATATTAAAATATATATTTTAAAAAAAATGGAGGTAGGCGAGGGCTCGGCCCTCCGCTGCCGGCAAAGGCCGGCGATGGACGGGGGAGGGTCGGCCCGAGGTCACCGGGCCCTCGCCAAGGGCCAGTGACGCTGGCCAACCGGTTGCCCTCGCCTGGCTGAGCCAAGGGTCGCTGCCCACTAAGGCGACCCCCAGCGGGCGGCAGCCTTTGGCTCGGTTGAGCAAAGGCCACCGACCCTCGCCTAGATCCAATGAGGGGTGAAGGAGGAGGAGAGGAGGCAGCCGACGGCGAGGAGCGAAGAAGGAAAAAAGGGGGCCGGGAGGAAGAGGAGGGAGGCAATGGCGGCGAGGGGAGGAAGAGGAGGGAGGGTCGGCGGCTGAGGGCTCGGCCCTCGCCGCCATCGCCGCCATCTCCCCTCCGGGGAGGTAGGGGAGGGTTGGCTGGGGGCGCGAGCCTTGGTCAAGGGCCAACGACCCTAGTTGACCGGCGACGAGGGCCCCTCGACCGGGGCTTGGCTGCCTCGGTCGACCTTCCCCCACCTTTCGGTGATGGGGAGGCGGCGACGGCAAGGGCTCAACCTCGCCCACCGGCGCCTTCCTCCTCCTCCGTTTTTTTTTTAAAATTTAAATAAATAAATAAAATATTATTATTATGTTTTTAATTTAATTTAATTAATTTTTATATTATATTAAAATTCAAATTATGTCAAAACGACGTCGTTTTGGGTAAATTAGAGCTAAGTCAGCTCTCCGGCAAGCCACCTCAGCCACATATGATTTCCGGCTAGTTTTGCCGGAGGTGGCACTCAAGTGTCCCACTTTTCTTAAAATGCGGCACTTAAGTGTCACTTTTGTAAATTATGGCACTCTAAGTGTCCATTTGTGCCAACCAAGTTATGGCACTCGAAGCGATCTTTTGCCTCACTTTTTATTATGAAATTTCCACTGATTCCAGAAAAATACCACAAGCGAACAATCCACTAGATAGAATATAAAAAAAAAACAAAATAAAAAGAATCAGAAGAACACATTAGAAAATTTGTTATCAAAATTTGCCAAAATATGGGCTATGTATCCACGCAAAGGCACTATGCGAATTTACTAGATTTCGAAAAAAGTTAGAATACAACGATAATCTTCTTTCAAGATCATAACATAAAGATATTAAGAACCCTTATAGCAAAAAAAAAAACCCAGTTTTTCTTCTCTATTTTCTTACTATATAGCTTTTAACCTAAAAACAAATCTAATAGGAAAGAAAAAAAAAAATCTCTAAAAAAGGTTTTGCTTCATCTACAACACTTTTGTTATGCTACGGAAAGTAACTATGACGTAAGTGAAGGAGTGTCGTAGCAAAAACTGGGGCATATGCATGCACCCCTAATCTATGACGCTGTATAATCTAGTAAATCCCATCAAATAAATTAATGTGGTGTTAAGTGACCATACGATCTTTTGTATAAATAGGCAAATGCACTCTTCCTTTAGAGATAACAAAGGATGGCAATCAGATTAGGCAAGTGCTTCGTGAATCTTCAATGTCATGTTACAGAGGAAAAGTAACATCAACAATAAGCTACATATCCTTTATTTTTCTTTTTGAAAATAAAAGCATCGTAATCCTCCCAAAACGATAAGTCAGTAAATCAGATTTCTCTTACTTTATTTGGATAACAAGGGATTTCTTTCTAGATTTCTTAATAATGGTAATATAGCTACTATGCGAAAATGGGTATATAAAGGGTAGTTCCTGCAACAACATCTCATTCACAAGGAAGATTAAAAGCATGTCGGGTACAACCAGACAACCTTATCCACCATGTATAGTTGGAGGCGGGGGCGGCAACTGCACTGGTGGTATGCCACAAAAAAGCGCCTCTCTCTCTCTCTCTCTGTTCACTTCGTTTCTCGATTGCAATATTGTCTCTTTACATCAACCCTTTTGGTAATATAGGCCCTTTATCATTTGAATTTCCCAGCTTATGAAATTTAGTAGTATGAATGCATGGTGAGACATGCAACTTTGATTGAGTGTG
Organism: Eucalyptus grandis; assembly: GCF_016545825.1. Classification (NCBI taxonomy): domain Eukaryota; kingdom Viridiplantae; phylum Streptophyta; class Magnoliopsida; order Myrtales; family Myrtaceae; genus Eucalyptus; species Eucalyptus grandis. The sequence continues at coordinate 65,562,400 of NC_052619.1, read as the reverse complement.
TTGACAACTTGAGATTGAGGTTGATATATGACTGATTGTAGGCCGATGCCAATGGCCTGAGCTGGTGGGACAAAATGCACAGAAAGCGAAGGAGGTGATCGAGAAAGAAAATACATATGTGACAGTCATACTGTTAAAAGAGGGAAAAGAAGCTGGGGAAGGCGATTATTGCATTAACCGAGTGTACGTTTATGTTGATGAACAGGGTAATGTCTTTGAACCTCCTGTGGTTGGCTGAGGGGTAAAAATGTGATCCCGAATAAAATAGTTCATGAAGCTATTTGATATAATAAAATGCAACAAATAATCATTTTTGATGTGATCCGCATGTGATTCTTCTATGCCAAATCTCGGTCCTATTTAAATTAGTTGCTGCCAGAGATCTTATCAAGTTAGCAAAGGGATGACATTTTCTTAAGACCGATCTCCAAGACAATGGAGGTTGATTCCACGGATATCGTCTAAATTTACAACAAACATCTATGGACTTTCCCCGGGCAATTTCAGCTCCACCCGTCCCCCATTCGGCATCTTCATCCCGCCGCAATGCATCAGCATTAAATGTGATTTTGAATGAGTTAAAAGTGCTCTTAGATCAGGGGAACTGAGGAATATCAATTGCTCCTTGTAAGTATACGCGTTATTGGATGAGATCTATTAGTTAACCTACTAGAGCCTCACTGGTCAACAAAATTTTATGTTACCCTATCGGTTATACAATACCAAATACAGAAAAAGAACCTACTGATTTCATGAATGAAGGGAAAGACTCCAATTGACCTGGTTTTTTGTCAACTTAGGAGTCGAGGCAAAATATGTTTGCCATTCTGTGTAGGATGACTCTTTAAGTGTAGAGTGCAGTCACATGCTCAGATCTCTCATCCAACATCATAAAATAAGTATTGCATGAGAGATTTCGATCCAATTAGTGAAATCTTGTAACGACACATAATTCTAAATCAAGAGTTGCTTCTACATATGTTGGTACGAGTCAACTGAAAGTCTGATGCTAGAACATTTTCCGAACAATGTAACTCCAATTGTACAAAACTGACGCAGGATTTGCTCAAGAAATGAAATGCTTTCATGAGATGTAACTCAAGATTGCATCAGATGCTTAAGAAATATCTAACGATGAAGGACCTCTTCGGTTTTCATCATTTCGTACCATATGGCCATTTTTCCATTTGCAAGAAAGATTAACAAATGAGGAAGCTTACCGTAGTACTCAAACACTTCGATACAATCCAATTTTAGGTAGGAGGCGATGGATTGAGTTTCAGGAAGTTTCAATTACGTGCGAGTGGCCACTTATACGAAGGTCACGAGTCATGGATTTGTGAAGGACTTCAATCATTCCAGCGGTGAACAGTACCAGGAAAAACAATTAATTATTGAAGTAGCTGCAAAACCAGGATCTAAACTGTTCATTTTCTTCTCTAGAAGTCTATCCATACAACACAGGCTAACGATCACACCATTGCCATACCCTTTAAAAGCCCAAAGAGCAGAAAATGATGAAAGTAGATGCAGGGGTATTGGTACAGGGATTTTTTGTTTCTACCTTGCACGACTGTCCAACATTATCTCAGTGCAGAATCGGGACTAATTTGTTGTTTTGCTGTTCTTGAACGAATACCGGTCATGGCCCTCGCGCCTTGCCAAGTTTACGTGCTGGAACACAGATGAGCAGGGAGCAATCTTACGAGAGAGTTTATCTGTTAATTATCTTTTAATTAACACACAGATGAACACAGAATCGACATTTATCTGTCAATTACCTGTCAAGTGGGATTGTTGACGTCCATGAAATCTTCTTAATTTTGCCCTTCTTTCGATGCTTTAGTCAAAAGAGCAAATTTCCCTTTATTTCTCTCTCTACCTTTCAGAGGTTTTTCTTTCACGACTTCTCTGAATAGAAAAAGAGAATCACGCTCGCTCAAGCTCTCAAAGCGAAGCTTTCGCCGTCGGTCATCAGTATTTGGTCTGTGCGTCTCTCTCCATGTACAAGCTAAAAACTCCATCAGGTCATACCGATGCTAGGTTGTCAAATCATGAATACTAATGTTATATCCCGTGTCCCGATATGCGGATTAGATTGAATTTTTATCTGCCAAAATGAGGATTTGTGAAAATTGGTTTCAAAATTAAAGTTGTACCATCATGTAGTACATAATGCGAATAAAACTGTTTACATCATAAAAGTGAGATATAATCTTTAGGGTCGAACTAGATTTACATTACTTTTGTCACAGCCAGGTAGTCTATTATCGAGCTTTCCATAATCTGATCTCAATCAAAGTTCAATCTGGCCAAACACATAAGAACAAGTAACTGCATGGAAAAAGCTGAGTTTGTATGTGAAACAAGTGGATCTCTCTAATCTCACTGGAACAACATCAAGGACTTCGACAGGGCCAAATCAAGTACAAACCATACAAAAATCCAGCCGACTACCAAGCCCAAATTAATGCACAGCCGATCACAACACAAATCAATCTTGGCCATAAGCAACAGACTTCCAACCAGTCAGTCTAAGAGTTACATTATCTACTACATCTCGAAAGATGGCATTAACATCAGGAAAGAATCTGGCATCATGAACTATTCTATTTCAAGCTTTCCATAGATGGATAAACCACTGCACACAAAGAAGTCTTCATAAGCAATGTAGGGAAAGCCTTCCTTCCTTATACTGTGAAGTTTAATCCAAGCAAATTCCAAAGGCTATGACCCAGGCAATATATCAAAACCATACAAATTCAAAACTCTAACCAAATAAGAGAAGCAAATCCAGATTCAAGAAATAAGTGGTCCCTGGTTTCTTGATCTATCCACAGAGAAGATGGTCAGCAGATGGTATAATACTAAAATATACCATCTCTTCAACCTGTCCCTAGTTGGCAAACCATCCAGGGTGAGCGACCAAGAGACAAAACAATGCCTTCATATGCATGGAACAAACCATATTCACTTATGCCAATCAACATAGATTCCCTTTACTCAAATGGCATTCTGAGCACTAGCAGCTGAACACAAACCATAAGAACTAGGAAGCCAAACAAGTTAATTAGCAACAGAGACATTAGGACTAAGAACACCAGAAATAGCAACATTTCTGTTCAAGAGATCCTTACACCTGGTTTGAATAACATCAGAAACTTTGCAGTCAAGCCTATTCCTGAATCATAGACTACTCTTCTTGAGTAAACATCAAGAAGTGGACCTGCAGGATGCCAAACATCATAACAAAGAAAAACAGATTCACGATTGCCCAATTTGAACTTTCTTAACTCTTTAGCAACAGTTCGAAGTTTGGGGAAATACAACCCTCATGTCATTGTAAAAATAGAATCTCCTCACTATCTTATGACCTTTCTTCTGGTAAAGAGAGGGGATCAGATTTACATCTTGCGACTGACCTACCCTTTTATGTCTCGCCTGATGAATTGCCAAATGACCATGGCCCTCACCTGCCATTCTAGGTTTGCTTTTCTTCAAGCCATAGTCACCCAAGCAAATTTTGGATACTAGGATTAAATATTTTAGGTACCCTAAGACCAATCAGAATCCACACCCATCAATTTAATAACAAGGAGTGAGTATGAATGATAAGGATGATGATGATGATGATCAATCCAGGCCTTCCCCAAAAATATATACTCCAGCATCACAAGGACCTAGAAATATTTTCATCTTGAAGCTAGTAGCAGCACTAAGTCCTTCATAACATCAATCATCAAGACAGAGTGGGAAAGGCACCACCCACTTACTGATGGGGTGAAGGGCGCAGTCTGACAAAAGCATTCTGCATAACATCAATCATTAGCCATAACCAGGCAATATCAACAGATCACTGCAGATGCTCGCAGCTTTGTGCATTTTGATTCGTGTAAACCCATACGGGCTAAAATTTAAATTAAGACACGAGAATCAAAGCCTTCCAACAACATTTGTGCATCCCAATGATAAAGCCACAAAAGAAGGTAAAAATGAGGGCTACAGAGTAATATCCACAGCAATAATCACTATCATTCATAAAGAAGAAAGAGGAGCATAGAAAAATTCTTCTGTTAATCCGTCACCGAAAAAACTGTTAATACACAATTGGAGTTGGGCTAGCACTGGCATCAAAGAGAGGCACATAATGCATGAAGCAGGCACGTCACAATTAACCATTTCTCCAGATTGTCCACCAAGCTTGATCCATGGCCAAAAAATATATGTATTTAGCTCCACATCATGGTTTTACGAAATGCTCCTTACATATAGGTCAAGATTTGTATTGAAAAGGTCACACCTTCAAAAAGGAAAAGAAAAGGTGTAAGAAGAGAAAATAATAGCTTCTGCCACTATGCAAGTATAACTCACAGAAAGAAAAGCAATGGTCACCATGAAATGTGTTTATCCCAAATTCCAAATGATATGTCCACAGAAGTACTAGTATCAAAAAGATGCAAGCTAGATGCCGAGACTGATGACCCGTATCAAAAGCATTGGGACAGTGCAGGGTTATTATCCAAAATGACAAAAAAGCATCATTAAGGATTTTAACAGACAGATATTTCTAGTAGACAATCTGACTATTTTGGTCCCCTATAGAACACTATTTAAATAATAGATCATCAGCATTGATGCGCATCATCTAATCAACTAGTTTAAACCAACAAAAGTTCATCAGTCACCTGATAGGAGTTCCTGGATCATAGAGAGGGTTTTTAGCCACATATTCAACATATAGACTGTATATATACTTCAAAGCTTCCCGTAGATCACCAGTCCTAGGATGCGTAACCAAGATTATCTGCAAAGGCATGAGGCATAAGAAGGAAAAAAAATAATAAAAAAATGAAGGCAGATTGATGGTTAGTAAGAGTCTTCTAAAGAGGAGTGCACTGGTGGGCAAACATCTGATCCAACAATGCCTTGGCATTAATATATTTGCTGAAACAGAAGCATAAGGCAAATCCTTAACATATGGCAATGTGATTTTCAACAAATTCATTTAGCATCATCAAGCACAAATAATAAGTAGTCAATGCACAGATAATAGAAGTTAACAGGAGCAAACCATTTCTCGCTTTTATTATGCGATGAAGGAATCACAAACACCTTCTGATTGTGTGGTGCCTTTAGATACATCGGTAAAGGTGTCGGTTCCTTAACAATGCTCAGTTTCAACAGGTCTTGCGAACTTGTCAAGATTATTGAATTTTTTTAGCGCAAGCTCATTATAAGCAACATCTGAGGTAGAAAAATACTCCAAAGACTGCAGAATTAATAAATCTAACCTTTATACCAGAAGGACTTTCCATGAAACTAAGTTTGTATGTGTTAGTGCGGAAACTGTGAAATGAACAACCCTGGCCTGGTAACTGCGGCACCCCAAGATTTCTTTTGTCTGCACTGCAAGAGGAAAAAACAGAGAGTGTGCACGTTAATTGCTGAACATCCGGTCCTCCTATATCTTCTCCTGCATACTTGGCACTTGGCTATGAGCTCGCAGTAGAAGAAATTCCTCCTACTCACGAGCTACTTGAGCTCGGCTAAGCGACTTACTCGAATATTAAGTCTAGTTGAGTTTCGAGGTTTGCAGCGCTTAACTTGTGCAACCGCTGAGTTATTGAGTAGTCATGTTTTATGTGTTTGTAATACGTTTGCACATATGAGGGAGCCTGTAAATGAGCATAAACCACAGAAACACAAATTTCACGTAGTCTAAAATTTGTACAGGCAGGTTCGACTTCTGTTAGATTTTTCTCTTCCTTTGAGCTCAAACTCAACTTGAAAATTTTTTGAAGTCCTTTCAATCAAAGATTCGCTGAACATTCCTGAGGATCAACAGCAATTCAGCGAAAGAACAAGTAAATTACCAAATTAAAAAGCCAGATTGCCATTAAATGGTGCCTGAATTGAATACGCATGATTCAAAAGATCACTTATTTCAGCAATTTTGGCGACATTCAATCGCAATTAACCATTTGGGAGAGTGTTCAGAGACCAATTACGTAAAAGAATCGAAGTCAAAGCAGATCATCAAGCAACCGAACGGCTTATACATTCCCAAGACAACCCAAAAAAGATGCAAAATTCTACACTCAGACAGATCAAGACCCGCCATTTCCGATGCCTCGCGCGATTGGCCAACCGCACTCGGGAATTCATTCAACTCCCCCACGAATTCGAGGAAAGATCGGGAGAGAAGGGACATACCCGGTGGGGTCCATCTTGGCGGTGAGGGATTTGAGGGAGAAGAGGAGGCCGAACATGAGCTTGTGGTCCTGCTGCGGATTCAGGGTCCGGAGGGGGCGGTTCCACTCCCGGTAGAACAGGCACACCCCGTTCCGGTTGAACATGTACATCACGTTCGCGTTGTGCCCCCCCGCCGTCGGCGCCGGCGGCGACGGGCTGACGTCGGAGCCCCCGAAGAACTGCATCCTCCCTTCCCAGATCGCGATTTCGCCTGAAGAGAAATAGCGTTTCCGTCGATTTAAAAGAGTAGAGTGTCGAAAATGAAATTTGCTGCATCTGCAGCAAAGCTTGCAGCTCTTCTTTATGTTTCAGATTTTGATTTTTTTTTTTTTTTTTACTAATTATTTAACGCTGCATTCTGTGTGAGGATATAAAAATCAAAATGTTTCGATGTTTAAAGTTCATTCATACCCAATATTTTCAAGACGATATACGAGCCCTTTACAAGCATAGACAAATATTTTAGTTCTTACGCACTTGTTCTTGTATAATAACACTGGAACTATCTTGTATCTATAATTCAATCGAGTGACATTTTTTTCTCACGTACAAGCACAAAATCGATGATAACCTTTTGTGTAGTCCAGGATGGTTGATTGGATTTATGATATCACATTGACATGTAATACTATGTACGCTTACTTAATGTGGATTGTTGTTTCTCATCTACATTCAAGCATGGCTTAAGCGCGCATAGCTTACACAAAATTATTCCAAAAGGGTGCGTCGGACAATCGATAAATCACATGCCATCCAAGGATCTTCATTGCAAAATCCAAAAGGCACAGATCAAAGACTACAATTTCAGATCTTTAGTTCTCACACTAATCTCTTGCCATTTCTCATATTAAAAATGAAAACCAAATAACCATTTATTATCATTTATGAATCAACGAACTATTATTCATAAAACAATTCAATCCAAGAGATCACAGCATTCACATCATAAAAGTTTATGGTTATTCCCAACTTTCCATTAAAAACCAAAACGTATTATTTCACCCTGCACATGGCACAAATCACATGTATGTATAGCAACAATAATATAACCACGTACATGTCTCAAAGGATATCAACAAAGAACTTCCTTCATAATAGTTCAATGTAAAATTTATTAATCTCTCCATTATTTTCATATATTAAAGTGCGGTTTTAAAAATTATATGGGCCATAATATCACCCCACTACATGCTACATAATTTCATTGGTGGAAGTCACATAGCATCAATCCCAATGCGGTTCGCATCTCAATTTTTCTCTTAATCCAGCTCTAGCTAATGCCATCCATTTGCTATTATTTGCTACTTGTTCCAAATGATCATCTTTTGACATTATATACATGTCCCGGATTTTGTAAAATTACCAAAACAACAAACTTTTCAAAATACTTTCAGAATTAAGGCAACATTTTGACTAGTTGGATAAATTGTCTAGATTAGACAAATAATTGTATAATTATCTAAGAACATACAATCATAAGCATCCTGAACAAATAAACAGCCCCCATAATTTTCAGTTTTAGGATATGAGACTTCCAAATTTATGAAATATAAAATAGCCCATATTCTACAATACTTGGATTTTTCACCTGAATTTAATTCCTTTAATTAATCTAACTTAACCACTAACTAATGAAAAATTTATTTAATAAAATTTCATTATTAATGTAAGAATTTATATATTGTAAATTTACATTTTTGCCTTTGTATTGCAAAAATACCCTTTTGCATGCATAGTTCCATCTCTATAATACTTTTGCTCATCAAAGTCATTCAAAATCCTCTTGAGATCACTTGATCATGTTCTTATTCATGAGATATAGTCATGATGAGTCATGCATATAAAATCATACCTCATAGCAAATTACATGGCATCAGTAAACATAATTTTAGTCTTATATTGACAAAGCAATAACCTCTGTGCAAGCTCATCTAAAGTCACTCATACATATGGTCTTGCCTCTTATATGCTTATCATGTAATTACTTATTCCCTTTAATAACATGGATCTATAATATTGTCCATACTTTAAGCTAAAATTACACGGGGATCAAGAGTACTAAGTGGATCGATCCACTTTATCCCTAGAGATTCACTTACCTTGGATGAAAAGATCTGTGTGAACATAGAGTTTGATTCACCTTAAAACCAAGCGAGAAAATATTAAATCAACACTAGTTAATGGGCTAGAATTCAAAAATGAAGTCATTCATGATATAATTGTATAGTTAAAACATATTGTTTGAAATGAATGAGATGTGACAAGTTAAATGAGCGATAAGTGGCGTATCTTTAGTTCGCAGAGCTTGTGATTATAAAAGAGGAGAGAGAACGTAATTGAAATAGGTGACAAGTATCAATGTCTTTGTGAAAAAAAAGGAGACTCGTGTATAAATAGATTTTTGTTTGCGTCTCCTAAAGGCATTTTGGGCATTTTTAGTGTATAGCAATCTTGCCATTATCGCAATATTCATTAATCTAGTGGCACTTTTGCAATTATAATGAAATGCTCATGAAATTTACGTAATCAAATGTGTGCTAGATCCCATGTTAGAATCATAAATTGCTTAGCATGCCTTACGTATTATAATATTCCTATATATATAACGTAAGATCTATATCTGACATGCCAATAATGTCTTTCTTTAATTTTAGTGTGAGATTTTATGTCTACATAACATAATGATTGCTAATCTAATAAATAGAAGGAAAATTTAGAATGTCACGTGATTGATTCCTTGATCTATCCAGTCCTATCTATTGTGATAAGAAAGCCTTACCCAAATGATTGAATAAGTCAGCCACCAACGAGAAGGAAAAAACAACTTGCAAAGGAAAAATCATTTAAGGTCTCTTACAGTTTCAAAAAAAAAAATTGTACTTTCGAGAACGAAAAAATAAATTGCGAGTTCTAAACTTTGGAAAATTTCTAATCAATACGCACTACTTGTAAATATTTTTGTGTCTTAAGTGACTTTAAATATGCAATACTAAATAAACCCAATTGTCAAATGATAGAAGAAATTGAAGGAAGAAAAATCACAATCAATTCATAACATTCTTAACATAATTAGCCAGATGTTTTGCTGGTCATAATAATCCAAAATTCTTAATGCTTATTTGATATTATTTTGTGACAACAAACAGCTACTTCTAGTTCTAAAAAAGTTACTTACTATGTATGGCGACTGATTCTACCTTTACAAAGTTCCCGGTGACATTTCCGAGCGAAAGGAGGTGAAAGCTAGAGCAGTTTGGTAGCAATTGCGCCTTCTCAAGAAGGCAGACATAAGGGGTGCTTTGTACTTCTCTTGTTTTATTAGTTGGTTCCGAAATTTTGAAATGCCAAACTCATTAATCAAAGCAACACTGGAAATCTTAGCTTAAAAGTTCCTACAACATATAACAGTGGAATAAAGTATCGAGGTTATACTACCTAAAGCTAAAGTTACAATGATTTGAAACTGACCTATAAGTCCAACATATATTTTTGCATCGATGATCCGGGGACGGAACCGTAGTCAATCTGCTATTTGAAGGGAAATAATACCGCATGACTCCGAACTTTAAGTCCAAGTTTCCCAAGTCAGGAATAGAACACACAATCGATGATCCGAGCTTCCCAAGGCAGGAATCGAACACGCGCAACCATCGATTTTTAAGTTGAAAGCATGAAAATGCCCTAGCAACCGAGTCAATCCCACGGTGGGTACTGCCTAATGATGAGGTAGCAAACCCTGGTTTCTCTCTGCAAATTAAGGTAACCTTTAGATAATTACGATGTGTTTGATTTTGTTAAACTCCTCTCTTCTTTTGTATCTTAAATCTATATAATGTTACTTCTAAGTCTGAATGCGATGAAGGTTAAATTGTGCCCCCACTAACATGATTTATCCGGCACCAGACTCAGGCATGCATTCCTTAATTTAAATTACCTTAAGAAAAAAAAAAGTATATCTTACTGGGAACTAGGTAATGCCACGTCGAGATTAAAATGGAAAAAGGATGACAGAGCCTTTTCGCGTTAGAAATGGAGCAATGATGCTGTATCAAACCGAAAGGACAACCAAAAAAAAAAAGTGGCTTGCTCATAAGAACTCTGATTTCAAGCAAGAACTGCCAAAAAGGCAGTGGGCCCATATTGAATATGAAGGCTGTGAGGATACAGTCAACTTGTATGTAGAATTGCAAGGTTAACATTATTGAGAAACTGGAATCTGTACAAGAGGAGGAATGAAGATATTCGAAAAGGAAGACTGAATTATCTACAGCATCTCCAGGATTTAGCTTGAGACATTTCAATTGCCGAGGTCAAAGTATTTTGGATCTTCTGGGTAATGATAGTCCACCTTGAACTGCATCAGACATGGCGCACTCCTTAGATGCATAGAGAATTAAAACCATCATGGACAGAGTCACTAATCAAGATGTAAATCCCGATGGACGTCAAACAAGGCGCGTCGATTTATGCACCTATGTGTGCCCTACGGTTATAATCAGAACTATAGCTTCATATCCTTACCAATTCCGGTCTAGCATGAAAGGTCGATTGAATGTGGCGGATCAAACGTAATGCACCACATTTCAATGAGCTAATGTTGCAAACTTCATGTACTCATATTAACACATCTAGAATCGCAAGTCTAAATTCAAAAAGAAATTTTATGCACTAAATCATATCCAATGATTCTATGGATCATTGTAGGAATATAACCTATATGTCCGTTACAGGCAGAGACGGAACTAATCTGTTTTCACATTGAGTGCACCAATACAATGATGCTAATTAATTAGGATTTAATTAAGGGGAAAAAAAGGAAATTACGTGCAAGGAATACACAAAGGCCCTATTTGGTAACCCTTTTATTCCTCTATTTTTATATTCTCTTGTTTCTCGAAGCAGAAAAAGAATAAAAATCCGTTTAGTAACATTTGCTAATTTTTTTATTCCTTGAAACATATCGGTGACCAGGGAATAGCAACATATCGGTGGTCGGGAATATATTTACAACAAAAACAAGAAGTAGAAAAAACCCACTTCTTCGTTCCCGGGAATAAAAGGAGAAATAAGATCATTTTAAAAAAGCAAGCTCAATGTAACCTAATACTCACTTTTATTCGATCGACACAAGGTCCGATCTCCTGACCTAATCCTTGTCCCTATTTTTGGAATAAAATATTAAAAAGATTCAAAAATTCAAAAATTTAGGAAAATTTTAGAAATTAGATTTTAAGTAGTTCTACTGGATTTTAATGTGAATTCTAGTTTAGAATTAGTTTAGTATTAAAATAATGTGAAAATCTTTTGATGAAAATTAGATTTAAAATTGAATAAGCTTTTAGGGATTTACTTTATAAGTTCTATTTTCTTTTAGAGACAATGCTATGTCGTGAAAGCTTAGTGACTCCAATCTTCTACCCTTAAGATTCTATTGGAGACATCATTTAAGATAATCTGCAATTCTGTTTTAATAGAAAATTAGATGCCTCTAAAAAAGACTTTTGCATTATCATCTGTCTTGTATTCATTGCAATTGAATAACCTTGTGACCCATGGTTTTCCAATGTCATTTGCAAAAAGTTTGATGAGTTTGTACAAATAAACACACCAACTTTGTGATCATCTCCATCCTCAGTTGTTTCATCATTACTCATTCCACCAAACAATGTTTACTCTTCTATTAAATAATAATAGATAATAAAAAAAAAAAGCTCAAAAGGTCTATACACCTATTTATTATCAAACCTCCTCATATTGGAGTTATAAATTAGTGGGACTTTCTACTGCTATTTCCAGCTATCTAACTATTTCGTTGGATTTTCTAAGGCCATCTTAGAATATCTTGATCAATGAAATCCTTACAAAAGTCCAGTTTTATCCAAATATAAAATGTTAAGTCTCCACACACATTTTTATAGTTAAAAAGAAAAAAAAAAATTGGGAACAGAAATTTATTGGATCATACCAAACGTATTTTTATTCATTTTCTATTTTAGGAATAAAAATTAAGTACAATTACTAAATGCGTTTTTTGTTTAGAAACTCGTTCGGGAATAAAAATAGAAAAACTATTTCTAGATAGAAATATTACCAAATGTATCCTAACTGAGTCAAAAAAGAAGTTAGCTGGGCAAAAAGTGGCCCCATTGACGATCCATGCAAGGAACATACCACCTACATCCATTAATAATGTAGATTCATCTTTTGACTACGTGTATCGTACAAATATTTATTGCAAGTAATATGAGTTTCTCTTGCCAAAAGGAAGAGATAAAAAAAAGTAAAAAAAGACAAAAGCCATCAAAAAGTTAAATTATACCCACGGTGACATATTTTCCCTATAATTTTTATTTTTGTTTTTATGATCCAGGAACCCCGTATAGGCGGCAGCCGGCGGGGTAAACCCGAGACGAACTGGGCCGCCGCCACGAGATCAAGTCGCAGGTAAGTCGCGCAATGAGGACGCGAGATTTTGAACCCCTCCCCCTCGGTGGGGAGAAAGCTCTAACCATCGCGGTCACCGCGGGCAGTGGTTTTACCTTATAATTTTTTTCTGTAACATCAAAAGATCAAAATTTATACTAGTATGACATATTTACCTTCCGGTAAAATTTTGTCTGTAGAGACCATTAAAAATCTATCAACATGGATGCCAAAAAACAAACAATGTTCACATGGCACTTACATAGCTTAAGTGAAATTAAAACGACGTTGTTTTAGCTGAAAAATCATTTACCTAGATGAAGGAGAAATGTGTCATATAGAAACAAGTTTAAAGTTTAGCGTAAATGTGTCACAGGAAGCATGAAAAATGGTGGGGATAAATGTGTCGTGATGAGCATAGTTTAGGGTTTGTTATGATTTTTTTTTTCTAAATGTTACTTGATATATGCCTCTAAGTATGTTGTCTGCCGATACTTCTGTCATTTGAAACCACGCGCATAGAAATCTGGATTTGTTAACAAAAAAAAGGGGAAAAAAAAAATAGACAAGAAAAAAACAGTGTCGGAACGAGACGGTGCTCCCACGTGGCGCAAGTAAGCACTTTCTGTTGATAAGATTTTGCACCTATCGCTTTCGGAGACGCTAAAAGGCGGATTGACTTGAGCTGATCAAGACATCATCAACGTTAGGGATTCTTGCCCAAATGACCACCCTTTTTAGTGGATGCATTGGAAAGGGGCATGAGGTCGATTTGCACTGGCTGGCACATTTTGTGTTATTCTATTTGATGGACCAGAACAAACTCAAAGACCCCCACCTCTACTCCACCTCGTTTCCTATAAAACTTCAGTCCTCTGTTTCCTCAAGCACTCGAGCGAAGCCATTATTTTTTACATTTCATCTCCTTCTCTAACTCTCCAGGAAGGCATCATCGGAAGGTTAATGGAGATGCCAGCAGATTTCGGTGGTCAGAGGTAAGCTTTAAAAACTCAGTTTCATAACTTGCTTGAAGCCAGACATCAAGCATATATCATGACTTACTTGAGGACATACATCAAGCTATCATAACCTGTTCAGCGACCTCAAAATCACAAAAAAAGCTTGATTTTCTTTCCTGAGCCTATGTCTGATAATTTCCATTGTGCATATTCCATTAGGTGAATGATGTTTTGTTAAGAAAAAAAACAACCTTTATTTAGGTGAACTTGTCCCATGTCCCATGCATTTTGATCTCGTCTGTTCAGCTCTTAAAAGCCCAATTCCAAGGGTAGAACTTAGAAAGCAAGACTCGGGTACAAGCTACTCAAGTCTCGAGTAGAGGCTAGAAGAGAGACTTGGGCACATTCTAGGACCAAAACTCAGTTTCATAACTTACTCCACTGCCCGAGACTTTTTTTCTAAATTCTAGCCAAGACTTGGCTTCTACCCGCAGGCATGGGCCTTGTCTGGTTATATATACACTGTTTCCAGGAGGGAAAATTCTGTCACATTGATGAAGAGACGCAATTGTGTATACACACTGTTTCTTTCTTTTGTCAACAGAAACTCATGTTAAGAACAATGTATTTTATTGAAAATCTTATTAGGCTTTCCTCATATGAAAAGAAAAAACCTGCAGTTGGCTTTACTCTGTTTCTATCAGATAAACAAGGGGGCTTACCTGGCAGTTTTGTGCGTCTGGGTGATCTTATTTTGTGAACAGGTGTTGTAAAAGAAGGTTACGAACGGTTTGTAAGCGTTAAGAAGTATTTCTTGGTACTCTGGCGTTTCATTTCGTCGAATAGAAGAGTTTCGGTAGCTTAATTATCTGTGGATCGCTAGATGGGTTAAAGACCTGCAGTATATACAGAGGTTAGACTCTCTGCAATGCATACTAACAACTGGTTTGTTAATTTTATTTCCAAGGCATGGAGTAGACCTTGCAGATCAAATCGCTCCACGCACGCGACGCCTCCATTACCTGGTGGGATTCCTGGACCAAGTCGTTGAGTTGAAGGGTGTTCCATCGAACAATACCTGTGCAAAAATCATGCGTTTCTACAGACTGCTCAAAACCGTTAGGATGGGAGCGCTTGATGTAGACCCGAGGTTCCAACTTGTGTCCACCATCATTGAGGCCGGGCTTGAAAGTGTCAAGTGTATTTTGTTGATGTACATCCTGCTTAGCGACATGCCTTGGCCAATTGCCATTCTCTGTATTCTCATGGCATTCGCATTCATTGCAAATTAGAGAGTGGAGACAGCTTCTGGTTCTCTGGATGCTGCGGTTTGCTCTCTGTGAAGTTGACTTTTATGCGGGTTGTAATGCTGGGCTCAAACATGAACTCTGTGTGGTACTATTATTACTTTGAATAACTTCTACGTCTTGAAGCAGCGTATACATTGCTAATGAATACTGTGATACGGTTTGGTTAAGATCCTCATGCAATAATGTGAGATTGGAGAAACAGGTAATTTTTTCTTCCTTTGTCCCTAGAGAATCAGGGGAATTGATTCAAATATTTTGAGAAAGAATTATATTATTCTCGTTCATTATTCTTCTTATTCACAAAATGTGATTTTGACTTAGTTCGTAACCCAATCCTCATATCCCAACCTCAGCAATATTTTACGTCCTACCTTGACATGTACTTCAAGTCACAAATAAAATTACTGTGGCCGACATGCTCCTTGACATAAAAGAAGCATGATGTATGTGAGATAGGGAGGCAATCGGCCATGGCTTTAGAAAAAGATAAACCATTTGAGAAAGTGAGGTGCTTGACCTTTTATATGTTGAGTAGTCAAACGGATGGATTGGTCAGGTCACAAACGATCCAAGTTAATCCATCTATTTCTAAAGCAAATTTCTTGACACATACTTGACTCATCCCAGAATCCATTTTTAGCATTTTTTTCTTTTCTTCTTGTATCGTTGCATTTGAAGAATGGATGGTTCCATGAACCGGCTTGTCAAGTTAGTGAGAGAACTTGGGGGTCGGGTTTTGAACGAGGGATGAAGATGGTAAAAGTCCGACCCTCGCCATCTACAAATCATATAACTTATTTAGGCTATGATTTTAGGTTAAATATAAGGAAACAACTACAAAAAAAAACCTTAACTTTTGCTTCCTATGACATATTTATCTTGAACTTTTTTTGTAATATCAAAAATTTCAAACATGCCCAACACATTTACCCTAAATTTTTTGACATAAAAAATTATAATCTTGTACCTATGTGACACATTTACCATTCATCAAGATTCCATTAAATGATTTTTCATCCAAAACAATGTTGTTTGTATTTCACCTGAAGAGAAATAGCGTTTCCGTCAATTTATATGAGTAGAGTGTAGAAAATGAAATTTGCTGCAACTGCAGCAAAGCTTGCAGCACTTCTTTATGTTTCGGATTTTGAATTTTTTTTTTTTTTTGTACTAATTATTTAACGCTGCATTCTGTGCGAGGATATAAAAATCAAAATGTTTCAATGTTTAAATTCATTCACGCACAATATATTCAAGACAATATACGAACCCTTTACAAGCATAGACAAATATTTTATTTCTTAAGCACTTGTCCTTGTATAATAACAGTGGCAACTCATGATGCACTATCTTGTACCTATAATTCTATCAAGTGCCCATTTTTTGTCACGTACAAGCACAAGATCCATGTTGTCTTTTGTATGATCCAAAATGATTGATTGGCTTTATGATATCACATTGACATGTGATATCGTGTACGCTTACTTAACATGAATTATTATTTATCATCTACATGTCAAGCATGGCTAAAGCGTGCATAACTTACACAAAGTGATTCCAAAAGGGCGTGCCAGACATTCGATAAATCACATATCATCCAAGGATCTTCATTGCAAAATCCAAAAGGCACAGATAACCATTTATTATCATTTATGAATCAACGAACAATTATTTATAAAACAATTCAATCCAAGAGTTCACAACATTTACATCATATAAGTTTATGGTTATTCCCAACTTTCCATTAAAAACCATAACGTATTATTTCACCCTGCACATGGCACGTATCACATGTATGTATAGCAACAGTAATATAACCATGTACATGTCTCAAAGGATATCAACAAAGAACTTCCTTCATGATAGTTCAATGTACAATTTATTAATCTCTTGATTATTTTCATATATTAAAGTGAGGTTTTAAAAATTATATGGGCCATAATATCTCCCCACTACATGCTACATAATTTCGTCGGTGGAAATCACATAGCAGCAATCCCAATGCGGTTCACATCTCAATTTTTCTCTTAATCTAGCTGTTGCTGATGCCATTCATTTGCTACTTGTTCCAAATGATCATCTTATTGACATTATATAAATGTCCCGGATTTTGTAAAATTACCAAAACGACAAACTTTTCAAAATACATTCAGAATTAAGTCAACATTTTGACTAGTTGGATAAATTGTCCAGATTACACAAATAATTGTATAATTACCTAAGAACCTACCTTCATAAGCATCCTTAACAAATAAACAACCCCCATAATTTTCAATTTTAGGATATGAGACTTCTAACTTTATGAAATTTTAAAATAGCCCATATTCTTCAATACTCGGATTTTCTTACCTGATTTTAATTCCTTTAATTAATCTAATTTAACCACGAGCTAATAAAAAAATTATTTAATAAAATTTCATTGTTTCATATAAGAATTTATATGTTGTAAATTTACATTTTCGCCCTTGTATTGCAAAAATTTCTACCTTACCCTTTTGCATGCATAGTTCTATCTCTCTAACACTTTTGCTCATCAAAATCATTCAAAATCCTCTTGAAATCATTTGACCATGTTCTTATTCATGAGGCATAGTCATGATGAGTCATATATATGAAATTATACCTCATAGCAAATTACATGGCATCAGTAAACATAATTTTAATCTCATATTGACAGAGCAATAGACACTGTGCAAGCTCATCTAAAAGTCACTCATACATAGTCTTGCCTCTTATAAGATCATCATGTAATCACTTATTTCCTTTAATAACATGGATCTATAATGTTGTCCGTACTTTTAGCTAACATTACACAAAGAACAAAAGTACTAAGTGGATCAACCCACTTTATCCCTAGAGATTCGCTTACCTTGGATGGAAAGATTGGTGTGAACATAGAGTTTGATTTGCCTTAAAACAAAGCGAGAAAATATTAAATCAACACCAATTAAAGGGCTAGAATTCAAAAACGATGTCATCCATGATATAATTTCATAGTTAAAACATATGGTTTGAAATGAACGAGATGTGACAAGTTAAATGAGTGATAAGTGGCCTATCTTAAGTTCGCAGAGCTTGTGATTATAAAAGAGAAGAGAGAATGTAACTGAAACAGGTGATAAATATCAATGTCTTTGTGAAAAAATAGGAGACTCATGTATAAAATATTTGTGTCTTCTAGAGGATTATGAGCATTTTTAGTGTATAGTAATCTTGCCACTATCGCAATATTCATTAATCTAGTGGCACTTTTACAATTATAATGAAATGCTCACGAAATTTACGTAATCCAATGTGTGCTAGATCTAATGTTAGAATCATAAAGTGCTAAGCATGCCTTATGTATTGTAATATACCTATACATATAACGCAAGATCTATATTTGACATGCCAATGATGTTCAATAATTGCTAATCTAATAAATAGAAGGACTTAGAATGTCACGTGATTCATTCCCTTGATCTATCTAGTCCTATCTATTGTGATGAGAAAGCCTAACCCAAACGATTGAACAAGTGTGCCACCGACCAGAAGGAAAAAACAACTAGAAAAGGAAAAAATCATTTAAGGTCTATTATAGTTTCAAAAAGCATTTGTACCTTCGAGAAAAAAAAATTGCAAGTTCTAAACTTTGGAAAATTCCCTAATCGATACACACTACTTGTAAATATTTGCAAGTCTTAAGTGACTTTAGATATGCAACACTAAATAAACCCAATTGTCAAACGATAGTAGAAAATGAAGGAAGAAAAATCACAATCAATTCATAACATTCTTAACATAATTAGCAAGATGTTTTGCTGGTCATAATAATCCAAAATTCTTAGTAAGTGCTTATTTGATATTATTTTGTGACAACAAACAGCTACTTCTAGTTCTAAAAAAGTTACTATGTATGGCGACTCCTTCTACCTTTGCAAAGTTACCGGTGACATTTCCGAGCGAAAGGAGGTGAAAGCTAGAGGAGGTAAAACCTAGAGCAGTTTGGTAGCAATTGCGCCTTCTCAAGAAGGCAGAAATAAGTAGTGATTCGTACTTTTCTTGTTTTATTAATTGGTTCCGAAATTTTGAAATGCCAAACTCATTATGCAAAGCAACACCCGAAATCTTAGCTCAAAAGTTCCTACAACATATAACAGTGCAGTAAAGTATCGAGGTTATACCACCTAAAGCTAAAGTTACAACGATTTGAAACTGACCTATAAGTCCAACATATATTTTTACATCGATGATCCAGGGGCAGAACTGTAGTTGATCTCCTATTTGAAGGGAAATTAATACTACACGACTCCGAACTTTAAGTCCAAGTTCCCCAAGGCAGGAATAGAACACACAATTAATAATCTGAGTTTCCCAAGGCAGAAATCGAACACACAACCATCGATTTTTAAGTCGAAAGCATGAAAATGCCCTAGCAACCGAGTCAATCCCACGGTCGGTACTACCTAATAATGAGGTAGCAAACCCTGAGTCCTCTCTTCAATTTAGGGCAACCTTTAGCTTATTACAATTTGATTGATTTTGTTAAACCCCTCTCTTCTTTTGTATCTTAAATCTATATAATGTTACTTCTAAGACTGAATGCGGTGAACGTTAAGTTGTGCCCCCATTGACATAATTTATCTGGGTCACCGGACTCAGGCATGCATTCCTCAATTCAAATCTCCTCGAGAAAAAAATAAATAGTATATCTTACTGGGTACTAGGTAGTGCCATGTCGATATTAACGTGGAAAAAGGATGACAGAGCCTTTTCGTGTTAGAAATGGAGAGATGGTGCTGTATCAAACCCAAAAAAAAAAAATGTCTGCCTCAAAAGAACTCTGATTTCCAACAAGAATTGCCATAAAGGCAGCGAGCCCATATTTGATATAAAGGCTGTGATGATAAAGTTAACTTGGTTAGCATTATTGAGAAACTGGAATCTGTACAGGAGGAGGAATGAAGATATTCGAAAAGGAAGACTGAATTATGTACAGCACCTCCAGGATTTAGACTGAGACATTTCAATTGCCGAGGTCAAAGTATTTTGGATATTTTGGGTAGTGATAGTCCACCTCGAACGGCATTAGACATGGCACACTCGTCAGATACATAGAGAATTAACACCATCATGGACATAGGCACTAATCCAAAGATGCGAATCCTGATGGATGTCAAACCAGGCGCGTC
Organism: Eucalyptus grandis; assembly: GCF_016545825.1. NCBI lineage: Eukaryota > Viridiplantae > Streptophyta > Magnoliopsida > Myrtales > Myrtaceae > Eucalyptus > Eucalyptus grandis. The sequence goes on along the minus strand of NC_052619.1, from coordinate 65,542,285 downwards.
GATGTATGCAGCTATGTTCACCCTGCGGTTATAATCAGAACTATAGCTTCGTATTCTTAACAATTCCGATCTAGCATGAAGGTCGACTGAATATGGCCGATCGAACATAATGCACCACATTTCAATGAGCTAATTTTTCAAACCTCATGTACTCACGTGAATACATCTAGAACCGCTAGTCTAAATTCAAAAAGAAATTTAATGCGCCGTATAATACCATGCGTTTAGCGTAAATCCAATAAGTCAATGGCTCGTTGCAGGAATATAACCCAGGGCATTACGGGCAGGGAAAGAGCTCGCCTGATTTGACAGTGGATGCATCAATACATGATTTTAATTAGTTAGGATTTAATTAACAAGGAAAAAAAAAAAGAAATTACTTACAAGGATTACACAACAAGGCTCTATTTGGTAACCATTATATTCATCTATTTTTTTGTTCTTTTATTTTCCGAAATAGAAAAAGAACAAAAATCTAGTTGATAACGTTAGTTAATTTTTCTATTTCCAGGAACATATCAATGGCCAAGAAATAGAAATAGACTAATGTAGCTAGGGAATAGGGAATAGATTTGGAACAAAAACAAGAAGATGAAAAATCCTAATTCTTTGTTCCTGGAAATAAAAATACAAATAAGGTCATTTTAGAAAAAGCAAGCTCAACATAATCTAATGCTCGTCTTTATACAATCGATACAAGGTCTGTCTCCTAACTCAATCGAGTCCCCATTTTTGGAATCAAAAATTAAATAAAAATTTAAAAAATCAGAAATTTAGGAAAAAATTAGAAATTAGATTTTGAGTAGTTTTACTAAACTTTAATGTTAATTCTATTTTATAATTAGTTTAGCACAAAAATGTAAAAATCTTTTGATGAAAATTAGATTTAAAATTGAACAAGATTTTAGCGCTTTACTATATGGATTTTTTAATGTTGTTTTCTTTTAAAGATAATGCTAGGTTGCAAAAACTTGGTGACTTCCCTTAAGATTCTATTGGAGACATCATTTAAAATCATCTACAATTATGTTTTAATTGAAAATTAGATGGCTCTGAATAAGTCATTTGCATTACCATTTGTCTTGTGTTCATAACAATTGAATAACCCTATGATCCATAGAATTCCGATGTTATTTGCTTGAAGGTTTGATGAGTTTGTACAGATAAATGCATCAACTTTATGACCACCTCCACCCTCAATTGTTTCGTCATTGCTCATCCTACCAAGCAACTTTGCTCTTTTTCTTGAAACCAAAAAAGCTCAAAAGATCTATGCAATTGTTTATTGTAACGCACATAGATTTATTATCAACCTTCTCATATTACAAGGTATAAATAAATGGGACTTTTTGTGCTATTTCCAGCCATCCATCAACTTTGCGTCATCTTAGTCATCTACATACCCTACCTTGGGTGTGTATCGGGGATTTTAATGAAATTTTGAATCACTGGGAGAAGGTGGGAAAACGCTTACCTCAGCAACATCGTTTACAATCTTTTAGAGATTTATTAAATGACTGCGCTTTGATGGATCTTGACACCAAGGGCTGTGCCTACACTTGGGTGAACAATAGAAGTGGTGAGGAAGCTGTTAAGGAGCGAATAGACAGAGCTGTATGCACAATGGGATGGCGATTAACCTATCCGGAAGCAGAAGTTTACGCTTTACCTGCTATAGGATCTGATCATTGTCCACTACTTTTAACTACTGAAGTTAAACAAAACAGGCGGAAGAAGCGGTTCACCTTTGAATCTTTTTGGCTTCAAGATGATGAATGCCACCGGGTGGTCTCAGACGTATGGTCATCAGCCCTATGTCACCCCTTCAGCATTTCCAAAAAATTGCAGATGACAACTACAGCTTTGTCTCAGTGGAGTAGAAGGAAGTTTACGGCTGGTCATCACCAAATAGATCTTTTAAAGCAGCAACTCCAGTACCATATTAATCAACCTGCTTGCAATTATAATACCATTCGAGTTAAATCGTTGAAGGAACAGATTCAGAAAATATGGGTACAGGAAGAACACTACTGGGCAATGCGATCTCGTATCAACTGGTTGAGGGGGGGGGGGGATAGAAATACGAAATTTTTTCATGCTACTACAATTCAACGAAGGAAGAGAAACAAAATTAGCATGCTCAAAGATGTAAACGAGGATTGGATTCGGGACCCAGGTCAGGTGAGGCGCATGACTAATTGTTATTTTCAGAACCTCTATTCTACTGCTGGTCACCGAGACTATGGCCCTACTTTAATGAAATGTCCAAAGATAGTGACAGTGGTAATGAACAATCATTTAATCACTAAAGTAACACGAGAGGAAGTCCAGCTAGCTACTTTCCAATTGGGATCAACCAAAGCTCCAGGACCTGACGGTTTTCACGGCCTCTTTTATCATAGTCATTGGGATATAATTCAGGATGATGTTTTTACTACAGTGCAAAAAATTTTCATTACTGGTGTGTTGCCTGCAGACATTAACAGAACTTCTATATGTCTGATTCCTAAAGTACCGAATCCAGAGAGGTTAGATCAATTTCGCCCCATCAGTTTATGTAATTTTCTATACAAGATTATTTCCAAAGTCCTAGCAAATCGATTAAAGTGCTGTCTACCAGATTTGATTGCCACAGAACAGAGTGCTTTTGTGTCAGGTAGACAAATACAGGACAACATTATGATAGTTCAAGAGGTCTTACATCAATTTAGAATTCGACAGAGAAAGAAGAAATTTCAGGCGCTCCTAAAGCTGGATATGCAGAAAGCCTATGATAAGGTTGAGTGGGACTTCTTAGAAGACTATTTGCGCCAGATTGGTTTTCATGATCGATGGGTGTTATGGTTGATGCAATGTGTTAAAACTACCTCTCTTAGTGTCAAACTCAACGGCGAAGATCTACCTTACTTCAAACCAACCAGGGGAATTAGGCAGGGAGATCCTCTTTCACCCTACTTATTTATACTCGTGGCTAACATGCTGTCCAATCTTATCCAGAAAGCTATTACTATGGGTCATCTACGAGGACTGAAACTTAACAGGTGGTGTCTGTTTTATCCCATCTGTTCTTTGCTGATGATGCGATCTTTTTTCTAGATGGTAAAACTCAGGAATGTCAAAACTTGGCTAGCATTTTAAATGAGTACTGCATTGCAACAGGACAGCAGATAAATCGAAACAAATCAGGTCTGTTTGTTAGCAAAAACTGCCCTATGTCTCTCAAGTTAAATATGGCCGGAGAACTAAGAGTTCCAATCCTTGACAAAACCGGAAATTATCTAGGCATTCCCTCAGACTGGGGATCCTCAAAGAGAGATATGTTTGCTTGGATTCATACACAAGTGAATGCTAAATTGGCAGGGTGGAAAGAACAATTGATTTCCAAAGGAGGGAAGGAGGTTTTATTGAAATCTGTGATTCAAGCTATACCTCAGTATGTGATGTCCATATTTAAGATTCCTACCTCTATATGTAAGTCTGTTGAACAGAAAATCGCCAAGTTTTGGTGGCAACACACTAGTAATAGAGCTGGAATTCACTGGAAGTCCTGGGATATTCTAAAAGAGAGGAAAAGTACAGGGGGGTTTGGTTTTCGAGACTTATTATCTTTTAATAAAGCTCTTTTGGAAAGGTAGGCCTGGAGAATGTTTCAACATCCTTTATCTTTGTGGTGCAAATTTTTCAAAGCCTTATATTTTCCATCTACAGATTTTTGGCATGCTGAACAGGGATCCCGACCATCTTGGGGCTGGCGAAGTCTTCTAATGGGACGTGATTCAATTCTTCCTAAGTTGTGTTGGTCAGTCGGAAATGGACAGAACATTAATGTTAGACAAGACAAATGGCTACCTATGGGAATCCTGTGTGGACCATCTAACAGAGAGGAACCGACAATAGTTGCAGGTTTCATAAATACAGAACAAAATGCATGGAACATCCAGCTTCTTAACAGTACATTTGATGAGCCTATTGTTAAAGAATTCTGGAAATTAAATTATGGCCAGCATCTACTGAAGATAGACTTGTATGGACAACAAATGTTGATGGACAATATACAGTAAAGAGTGCTTATCATATCATACAGAAATCAGGGGCTACACAGTTAGTTTCTCGCCCGTCCTCATCTTATATTACACCCACTCATCTTTGGAAGCAAATTTGGAAAACTAAGACAGCTCCTAAAATCCGTATCTTCCTCTGGTCTATTAGTCAAAATGCGATTCCTACCAAGTCTAATCTGTTCTGTCGCCGGATCATCAATGATCCTTGTTGTATTCTTTGTTCTACCCGCTCCCCTGAAACAGTCGAACATTTATTTTTACATTGCCCTTGGACACAACAGATATGGAGCCATCCTATTGTGCAAGTTAATGTAACAGATTATGCAACACATCGTATTGATGCTTGGCTTGCAGATATATCACAACAGATAGGTAACGTACCGGATTTTGAGACCATCGCAGCTCTCTTGTGGCAGATCTGGAAGGCCAGAAATCATGTTATCTTCCGCCATCAATTCACGAAGCCAGACCAGCTTGTTGATTCCGCTTTGGCTCTCGCTCACCTGCATATTACAGTTCAGAATCCGCATCTACAGCAGCAACTGAAAAGAGGCAACAAATCGCCGAACCCTAATACTCCCTGGCTCCCACCGATGCAGGGTACGATCAAAGTGAATATAGATGGTGCCTTTCCTATTGCAGAAAATTTGGGTGCGATCTCCAGCGTCATACGGGATCATAAGGGCAATCTGCTCGGAGGCTTCACCAACAGCGTTCCAGCCACTTCTGCACTTGCGACGGAGATTCAAGCTTTTTTATATACGCTAAAAGATCTTCTTCAACAAGGAAAGCATCACTTTGACCTGATTATTGAAACCGACTGCCTCATTATGGTTGAAGCAATCAATCACGAGCGCCTTCCACCGTGGGAATGCCGTGCTCTTCTTTCCAAGTGCGAAGCGATTTTGCCCTCTTTTTCGAATGTGAAAGTGCAGCACTGCAGACGATCAACAAATGCCCTAGCTGACTGGGCTGCGAAAGCCCACGGTCGAGGTTCCCTCTCTGCAAATTGGGCCTCTTCACCTCCTCCATTTTTGTTAGATCTGATTTGTAATGAAGCCCTGTTAGCGGGTTGTACTCTTTTCCCTACTTAATGAGTAATATCATATATCTTCCGACCAAAAAAAAAAAAAAAAATCTTTAACTAACTATTATATTGGATTTTCTAAGGTCATCTTAGAATATTTTGATCAATTAAATCGTTACAAAAGTCCAGTTTTATCCAAACATGAAATGTTAAATCTCCACTAACATTTTTATAGTTAAAATGAAAAAAAATAAAATTGGGACTAAAAATTTTTTGAGTCGTACCAAACACATTTATGTTCTTTATCTTCCGGGAATAGAAATTCTATACAATTACCAAACGCATTCTTCTGCTCAAAAATTTATCCAGAAAATAGAGATTAAAAGAAAACTATTTTTAAATAGAAATTTTACTAAGCACACCCTAACTGAGCCAAAAAAATAAGTCAATGGGGGCAGAAAGTGGCCCCATTGACGATCCATGCAAGGGATGTACCACCTACATTTAATTGATAATGCAGATTCGTCTTTTGACGACATGTATCATACAAATATTTAATGCAGTAATATTAGTTTCTCTTACCAAAAGGGAGAAATAAAAAATTTTAGCAAATAAAAAAAGCCATCAAAAACCCTAAACTATGCTCACTGTGACACAATTACCCCAAAAAAATTTCTATGATATCACAAATCCAAAATTTGTAGTGGTATGACATATTTACCTTCAATCAAAATTTTGTGAATGGGGACCGTTAAAAATCTGCCTACGTGAGCGTCAGAAAGCAAACAATGTTGACATAACTCGCACATTCTTAAGTAAAATAAAAAAAGACGTTGTTTTAGTTGAAAAATCATTTATGTTGACAAAAAGGAAATATGTGATATAAGTACAAGTTTTAAGTTTTTTATCGTAAAAATATATACAGTAGGTGTATCACAATTGGCTTGATTTGGGGTTTTTTTTTTATGGTACATAAAAAATAGTTCAAAATAAATGTGTCACGATGAGGATAATTTTGAGTTTTTTATGATTTATTTCTAAATGTTACTTGACAACTTCTTTGAGATATGAACCTATCTAATTCAGTGATAGAGATAGATTGCGGGATGGAATATGACTCTAGGTACGTTGTCCGCCGAAACGTCCGTCACTCGAAACCATGCGTGTAGGAATCTGGATTTATTAACAACAAGAAGGGGAAAAAAAAAAGGAATAATAGAGAAGAGACAATGGCGTCGGATCAGGGTAGTGCTCCGACGAGGTGCTCCGACGAGGTGCTCCGACGAGGAGGGCAAACAAGTACTTTCCAGTGATTAGCCTTTCGCAGCCTGCGACGCACGTGCTTTGTGGCTGCTTGCATTTCCTACGACACCTCTTCCTCTGTTTCCCCAAACACTAAAGCGAAACCATCACTCCCACATTTCATCTCCTTCTCCAAACTCTCCAGGAAGGCATCGTCGGAAGGTTAATGGAGATGCCAGCAGATTTCGATGGTCAGAGGTAAGCTTTAGCGAACTTAGTTTCATAACTTACTTGAAGCCGGGCATCAAGCATATATGATCTGAGTTTTCTGACGACAGACATTGAATGTATGTTCAGCGATTTTGACGACAGACATCAGGCTATCATAACCTCTCCAGAGACCTCAAAAACACAACAAATCTTGATTTTCTTTCCTCAACCTATGTCTGATAACGTTCATTGTGCTTGTTCCTTTAGGTGAATGCTGTTTTGTTAAGAAAAAAACCGACCTTTATTTAGGTGAACTTGTCCCATGTCCCATGCATTTTTATCTCGTATGTTCAGCTCTTAAAGGCCCAATTCTAGGTGTAGAACTTAGAAAGCAAGACTCAGGTAGAAGCTACTCAAGTCTCGAGTAGAAGCTAGAACAGAGACTTGGGCACATTCTCGAAAAAAAAAACTCCTTGAGGTCGGACATGAAGATATCATAACCCCTGCAGCGACCTCAAAATCATGACAAATCCTGATTTTCTTTCCTGAACCTATGTCTGATCATGTTCATTATCATAACTTACCTGTATGCCCAAGACTCCGTTTCTAGATTCTAGCCAAGACTTGGCTTCTACCCAGTATGTATGGGCCTTGTCTGGTTATATATACAATGTTTTTGGGGAGGAAAATTCTGTCACGTTGTTGGAGAGACACAATTGTATATACACATTGTTTCTTTCTTTTGTCAACAGAAACTCATTGAAAACAACGTATTAATTGAAAATCTTATTAGTTTTTCCTCATATGAAAAGATAAAACCTGCAATTAGCTCTACTCTGTTTCTACCCGATAAACAAGGGGGCTTACCTGGCAGTTTTGTGCGTCTGGGTGATCTTGTTTTGTGAACAATTGTTGTAAGATGAGGTTAGGAAAGGTTTATAGGGGTTAAGAAGTATTTCTTGGTAGTCTGGCGTTCCATTTTGTCGAATAGAAGAGTTTCAGTAGCTTAATTATCCGTGGATCCCTAGATGGGTTAAATACCTGCAGTATATACAGAGGTTAGACTCTCTGCAATGCATACTAACAACTGGTTTGTTAATTTCATTTCCAAGGCAGGGAGTTGACCTTGCAGATCGAATCGCTCCACGCACACGACGCCTTCGTGCCCTGGTGGGGTTCCTGGATGAAGTCATTAAGTTGAAGGATGTTCCAGCCAACAATACCTCTGCAAAAATCATGGGCTTCTACGGACTGCTCAAAGCCATCAGGATGGAAGAGCGTGACGTAGACCCGAGGTTCGAACTTTTGTTTACCGTCATTGAGGCTGGGCTTGAAAGTGTCAAATGCGCTCTGTTAATGTACGTCCTGCTCAGCGACATGCCTTCGTCAATTGCCCTTCTCTGTATTCTGATGGCAGTCCTATTCATTGCAAAGTAGAGAGAGTTTCTGGTTTGCATTACTTTTGTGCTCGTTTTTTTGCGGATCCTAATGCTGGCTCAATCATGAACTTTTCTGTTGTACTGTTATAATTTTGAATACCTTCTACATATATACAATGTTTATGAATGCTATGATGGTATTTGGCTAAGATCCTCATGCAATATTGTGAGATTGGAAGAGCAGGAATTTTTTTTTCCTTTGGCCCCGGAGAATCAGGGAAATTGATTCAAATAATTTGGAAAAGGATTGTATTATCCTCGTTCATTAATCTTCTTATTCATGAAATGTGATTTTGACTTGGTTCGTAAACCAATCCTCGTATCCCAACCTCGGTAATATTGTACATCCTACCTTAACATGTACTTCAAGCCACAAATGAAAATTACTGAGCCCGACGTGCTCCTTGACATAAAAGAAGCATGTTGTACGTGAGAGAGGAAAGCAATCAGCTACAACTCTAACAAAAGATAAACCTTTTGAGAAGAAAGCAAAATCACATTAGGAAGGTAAGATGCATGACCTTTTATATGTTGAGTAGGCTAGTCAAATGGATGTATTCGGTCGGGCCATATATGGGCTGACCAAATTGACCCATTTATTTCCAAAGCAAATTGACACATACCTGACTTGTCTCGAAATTCATTTTTAGTATTTTTTTTTTCTCCTCATATTGTTGCATTTGAAAAATGGATAGTTCCATGAACCAACTCATCAAGTTAGTGAGTGAGCTTGGGAGTCGGGTTCTGAACAAGGGATAAAGATGGTGAAAGTCTAACCCTCGCCATCCAAAAATCATATAACTTATTCGGGCTCTAGTTTTAGGTTAAATATAAGGAAAATAGCCATAGAAAACCTCAAATTATATCTACCATAATACATTTATTTTGATTTTTTTTGTAATATCAAAAACCCCAAATCATGTCCACCATGACACATTTACCCTAAATTTTTATGACATAAAAAACCATTAATTTGTACTTGTGCAATAGATTTATCCTCCGTCAAAGTTTTATTAAATGATTTTTTTATCCAAAATAATGTTGTTTGTATTTCACTTAAGTCACATAGACACGATGTCAATATTGTTGGCTTTCTGGTATCCACGTAAGCAGATTTTTAACGGTTCTTGCTAACAAAATTTTAACGGATGATAAATGTGTCACAAAAGTATAAATTTGAAATTTTTGGTGTCATAGAAAAAATTTTATGATAAATATATGACAATAGATATAATCTAGGATTTGTAGTGACTTTTGCTCTTCTAAAAAAGTTGTTTACAATGTATTGCGGTTGCTTCTACTTTTAAAATGTTGCCAAGCGAAAGGAGGTGAAAGCTAAAGCAGGCAGACAGGAGTGCTTTGTCCTTGTTTATTAATTGGTTCCGAAATTTAAATGCCAAATTCATTTATCAAAGCAACACTAAAATTTCAACTTAAAAGTTTATACAGCATATAACAGTGCAATAAAATATCAAGGTTACGCCACCTTGAAACTGACCTAATCCCAACATATATTTTCATATCGATGATCCAGGGGTGGAACCGTAGTTAATCAGCTATCTGAAGTGAATTAGTACTGTAATCCACCAGCACAACCTGTAGTAGTGTAGTACTAACCGAGTTCTCGAGCCGATGGCATGGAAAAGCCCTTGCTCCGAGTCAATTCCGTGGTCGGTACTACCTAATAATGAAATAGCAATACCAGGTTCGTCTCTTCAAATTAAGGACGTCTTATTATCGAGCAATTGATTTTGTCAAACCCCTCTCTTCTTTTGTATCTTAAATCAATATGATGTTTTACTTCTAGACTTTTACGTGATGAACGTTGAAATGTGCCCCCATTGACATGTTATTCTGCATCACCCGTCTCCAACATGCATCCCTTAATTCAAGTCATCTTGAGAGAAAAGAAAAATATATTTTATAGGTGCCTAGGTAGTGCCACGTGGAGATTAATGTGGGAAAGGGATGACAGAACGTTATCGTTATCGTGTTAGAAATAAGAGCGACATTGCTATACCGAACCTACAGGGTGTTGAGTTGGAATCCCATTCTAACTCGGGATTTTTGTAGTTCCGAAGGATACAATTACAAGAAAACTAGGAACAAAGTACTTTCCCTCCTTTCCCGCCTGTTCATCTTCGGCACAAGAACACTTCATCAGTGAGCTATTACTCAGTGAGCTATTACGCACTCTTTCAAGGGTGATTGCTAGCTGAAAAACTATCTATTGCTTCTTTTAAAGCGAGACGATTCCACCTCATCAATGTGAGCCTCTGATAGCCTTTCTTCTTTTTGAGCTAGCATTATTCCTAGACATTTTCATGTTAGAAATAAGAGTGATGTTGCTATATCAAACTTGTTAGAATATATAAATATAAATCACGCATTCTTCTATCAATTTAAATTTTAGAACATAAAATTCTCATTTGGTATTGATGGATTTATGAGATGGGCTTAAGGCCCGTCCGCCCAAGTTGGGCCCAGAAAGCCCGGCCCACGGGAATACGGCCCGTGGAAGGGGAAGGTATAAAAGGGAGGAGAGAGAGAGAGATGGCATTGGTTGGACATTACGTACGTACGTTTTCTCCTTGCTCTCTCTCTCTCTCCCAAAACGAAGAACGGTAAGCATACGGCGCACTTTTCTTCCCTTCAATTCGTCATCGGATCGAACAGGGCCAGAATTTCTTCCTCTTCTTCGGCATTGGTGTTTAATCTGTGGCTAACAAGGTACGCTCGAATTTGTGGTGTGCTTTACGATCGGTGATGCGTGTTTTCCCGGGCTTCGTCTTCCGCATTGATTTAGGGGTTCGATTTAGTGTTGAATCCGGTTTTCGGGGATCAGTCATTCCCTACATTGGTATCAGAGCCCTAGTTCACGTTTTCCCGATCAATTTGATGTTTTTTGATTGATTTATCGCGAAAAATCTTCGGCCGTACGGATCGGGGCGAAAATCCCGACACCCGAGCGCTCTTCGGCCATTTTTACATGTTTTCGTATGTCAAAATCAAAATCTGATGGCACAGGGAGAAAGAAGGCGTCGAGACGAGTCTGGCGGTATGTCGAGCGCCGCCGGGACACGCCGCACGCGCCCACACGCGCGGCCAGAAGGCGCTGCGCGTGGGCGCGACGCACTGAGGCGGCCGGTTCGCCCAGCGCGTGTGGCACACGCGCCGGTGTGGCGAACCGCGGCGCGCTCGCCGCCGGCGACGGACCGACGCGTGCGCGTCGGCATGACGTCACCCAACGGTCGATAACCGCGGGCTGCGTCATCGATGACGTCGGTTGGCGGCGGCGACCCGACCCGCGACCCGACCCGACCCGACCCGACCCGACCCGACCAGCGACGATGGCACGCGCGTGGCACATGCCGCCGACGTCTGCGTGGCGTCATCCCCGCACGCGCGAGGCACGTGCGGTCGGTCCGTGCGGCGGTCCGGCCCGGTCCGACCGTCGCGACCCGGTCCGACCGGTCCGACCCGCGCGACCGTTGACCCGTTGACCGTTGACCAACCGTTGACTTTGACCGTTGACCCGAAAAAAAAAAAAAAAAAAAAAAAAAAAAAAAAAAGGAATTTGTTTCTTTTTCAATTATGTCTGTGTGGGTTGTAGGTAATCCATTTTTATTCTGCATTTGTTGCATGAATCATGGAAATTTATGTATTTTCCATTTTGTTTATTATGGATTATAAGTGATCCACTTTAGTTCTGCATTTGTTGCAGAAACTATGATGCGTAATGCACGGATACCTGCAATCCCGAGAACGGACGAAGGAAGAGCTAGACTGAAAAGGCTGATGAAAGAGTTAGCTGATTTTCGGTGGCTTGATGGTGATTTAGTATCACATATGGTCAAGGTCAATCAGATAATACAGGAAATCATCAATAATGGTTATCTTATGCCGGATTTTGAGATGGTGCCGGCTTTGTTGAACACTCTTCCACCTGAATGGCAAGCAGTGTTAGATCAGTTATGGGAGGTCAACGTGGTCCCGGGTTATAGGAGGTTGGTGGAAGCTTTTGTAAGAGAGTACTATAGGATTGAGTTGGCCAAAACTTCAACCCTTAGATTGTGCGCTACGTGGCGCGAGTGAATGCGCCTTGGTGGCGACATAAGAGCTCTCCAAAAGTTTTTCCATGGTTGGCAAATGTACCTTGATTTTCTCAGATGTTTTGGTGATAGATTAGAAGGGACATTCCCTAATTATTTCTTAGATTAATTATGAGATGTTTTATGGATGTAAATATCTTTTTCCAAGTTGATATTTTTTCTTTGTATATATTGCTCAGTGTAATGTATAGTTGTATTATGTGAAAGCATTGTTATTATATTGAATGTTAGATAATATTTGCTTTCATTCTCACGATTCTTTGTGGGTAGTTAGTGTGGGTAGTTATAGAAGTTTTGTAACTTCATAGAATTGATTTTGCATATGACAATCATATTAATGATAGTTTTAAGTTAGGATTTTTTGGAGGATGATTGGAAACGTAGTGACCTTTTGATTCTGAAGCCTTACTTGAAATTATTCATTAATATGATGGGTCTATGCAAATAAAGATGCATAATTGATAGGCATTAATTATTCGTGCATGTATGTCGATGTGTTGAACGATAGTTCAGCAACTAAGAATGTAATTGCTGATATGAACGGCTACAATTGTGAAATATTGAATATGAAGATTCAATATGTGCTGGAAAAGCAAGAAGCACTAGAAGCTCTTGACCATGTTATGGAAGATCTTGAGAATGCTTTGTGCGCCACCTTGAGCTGGTAGAGGACCGCTTAATGGCATGTGAGCTGAGAATAGATATTTGCAATGCTGGTTCTAGCTCATAAAGGGTTTTGAGCTCTAAGCGCAAGCGTATTGATTCGTTCAATATGTGGGAATGCAAAGGATCAAGTCTTTATTGCAAGAAATCAAGAGTTAACCAACACAAGAGAGGAAACGTCCTCAAGTTAAGAAAATGTCAAGGGTGAGGTGTTACAATAGTGACAAGAAGGTCACTATGCTCGCGTCTGTCGTGAGCCAAAGAAAGTAAACACCTCTTGTACATTTGAGAACTTTTGATTATGTGTCAAGTTCTGAATTATTGGCTGAATCCAATCCTTTGTGGACTGTAGATTCAGGAGCAACAGACGATCTAGCGAAGGATAAAGGATCCTTCGTGGAATTCCGACGAATACCAACTGGAACTGAGTGGATCTATGTGGAAAACAACTCCAGAGCTGAAGTTAAATAGGGATTGGCACCTGCCAACTGAACATGTGTGGTGGACGCAACTTGTTCCTACATGATGTTCTAAATGCTCTGGAGATTCGTCGAAATTTAGGTGTCTGTTTTGCTGTTGGTTAAGCTTGGTTTTAATATGAACTTCCATAATAGAGCTGTAGATTTGTATTTGGATACAAACTACTATAATAGTGGTCACTTTCTAGATGGTTTTATTGTATTAAATGTTGACTATGGTGATGTCAATATATGTTATCCCCTTGTTTCACGTCTTCTATCTTATATGATAATGATGTGAATGTGTGGCATGCTTGACTTGGTCATATTGGCCAACAACATATGAAAAGACTAGCCAAAAAGGGCTTGTTGGGCAATATTGAAAAAGTTGATTTGTCCATATGTGAGCATTGCCTAGTAGGGAAAATGACAAGGAGACCATTTGGAAAAGGTAAAAGAGCTGAATTTCCTCGGCATTTAATCCATTTGGACGTCTGTGGTTCAATGAATGTGAGAGGAAGGCATGGGACTGTTTACTTCATCACTTTTAATATATGATTATACTCGATTCGGATGTGTCTATTTGTTTTCTCATAAATCTGAAGCATAAGTTGTTTCAAAAGATTTATGAACTTGGTGGAAAATCAATTAGACAAGAAAATAAAAGCATTGAGATCCGATCGAGGTCGAGAATATTTATCTGATGAGTTCACAAAATAATGTGATGAAAAGGAATAGAAATATAGTTGTCTATTCCATATACTCCTCAACAAAATGGTGTTGCGAGAGAGAAGAAACAGAACCCTACCTTTGGAAATGGTTAGGTCCATGATGGTGTATGCTAACTTACATATCACTTCTTGGAGTGATGCGTTGTTAACTGCTGCCTAAATACTTAACCGGGTGCCTTCCAAATCAATTAGTTTCACTCCATATGAGTTATGGATATGTAGAAAACCGGACTTAAGTTTACTTAAGCCATGGGGTTATGCTGTCTATACTCATATGTCCTCTCAAGTTTGGGAAATTGAGTCCCATATAAAAGTAGAGTATTTTAATGAGATACTCCGAACACTCAAAAGGGTATGTGTTCGTAAGTGAGCAGGAAAGTGGGAGAATAACTGAATTTGAATCACGGGATGTCACATTCTTAGTGGATGAATTTCCTAAGAAGGGCGAAATAGGGAAGATTACTTCCTATTTGAAACCTTGGATTAAGATTATGATATTAATGGAGTTCATCCAAGTGGGAGTAATATAAGATGTGATGAATTGAATTCAACTCATTCTCAATTGCAACCACCTGATGTGACGACATCATCATTACCTAATCCAAGTGGGAGCATAATGGGGAATGATGTGCTAAGTGTACAATCTCACATACGGTGAACAAGTCGCCAAAGTATTCCCGTCGATGTTTTGACATTGAAAGGAAACTTTATGGTTGCTCCGCAAGATGAGGATGAGCCAAGAAATATTAATGAGGCTCTAAATTGCCCTAGTAAGGAGAAATGGATTTATGCAATGAAAGAGGAAAATGGAGTCAATGAAATCAAACCAAGTCGGGAACCTGGTTGATCTTCCAAAAGGACGCAAAGCCATTGGGAACAAGTGAGTTCTCAAAGAAAGCGAAAGGCTGATGGCTCGATTGAAAGGCATAAGGCTCGCCTTGTGGCAAAGGGTATAATCAATAGGAAGGAATTGATTATGAAGATATTTTTCTCCTATAGTAAGATTTGCCTTGATTCGCATAATTACGGCAATAGTGTTTAGTATGGATCTTGAGTTACATCAAATGGATGTAAAGACGCTTTCCTCAATGGAGAATTAGAGGATGAAATATATATGGAACAACCTGTTGGTTTCATAGTGAAAGGCCAAGAAGAAAAGGTATGTCGACTTTGGGGGTCGATATATGGCCTTAAGCGATCGTCAAGACAAGGATATATACGTTTTCATAATGCCATAATGGCATATGACTTTACAATGATAGATGAGGATCATTGTGTATATATCAAAAGATCCAAGGATCAATTTGTGATCATATCATTATATGTTGATGATATACTAATTGCCGGAAGCAATATGGAGCTAGTCAATACTTTGTCAAAAGTTGGTTGTCTTCCAAATTTTGAATTGAATGATATGGGATTGTAAACCCATTGACGCTCCTATTGCAAAAGGTGAAGGATTGAGCCATAGACTGTGTCCAAGGACTCCACAAGAGAAGGAACAAATGAAATATGTTCCTTATGCTAGTCTTTGTTAGAAGCTTGTTTATGCAGCTATGATGTGTACAAGACCTGACATATGTTTTGCAGTTGGAATGGTGAGTAGATACTAATCCAATCCAGGTCAAGCACGTTGGAAAGCCGTTAAGTGAATACTGAGGTATCTAAAGTGGACTGCTGATTATATGTTGAGTTATTATAGAAAGGATCTGCGACTCTAAGGCTATTCTGATGTTGATTGGGGAGGAGATTTAAATGAAAGGAAATCTACCTCTAGGTTTGTTCTCTTACCGAATAATGGCACCATGTGTTGGAGCAGTAAGAAACAAAAGTATATAGCCTTGTCCACGATGGAATTGAGTTCGTGGTATTATCGGCAACAGTATAAGAAGATGTTTGGCTTAAGAGATTATTGGATCATTTAGGTGTTATTGGAAGTGCTGCAGATTTGTTATTAGTTAAGTATGATAATCAAGCAGCAAAAGTGTACACTAAAGATCCAAATATCATGGCAAGATCAAACATATAGATACCAAATATAATTTTGTCATGGATATGATTGCACGAAAAGATGTGAACTTATAGTACATACTACGCATAGAATGGTAGCGAGATCCTATGACAAAGCCGGTACTTAGAGATGTGTTTTGTGGCCATGTGAAATCTCTAGGATTGCGTAGAGGATGATGTACTGAATATTGTAATTTCCCTAAGAGTTCACATTTGATGAATTTGTGTTTTCATCATTAATGCCTATGAATCTTTGTTTGATCTTTATGCATCTTAATGCTCGGTGCATTATTTTAAGTTAGAAGAAGTATGTCGGACAGATGAGATTAGCCCACTCACACGGGTAATCGCCTCTATTTACTGTGTGATAAATAGAGATGAGACTGTTTTTAAGCTTATTATCTGGGTGATAATCGAGAGCTCAAGCTTAAAACACGTATGTCGCCTTAACTGGGTGTTAAGATGAGGACATGATACTTACTATGTCCGAAAGTAAAATACCCACATATTTTACTTTATCTGTCTATGATGCCGGATGTGAGTTCGATGAATTTTGTAAATGAGTAGATACGTGAACTCAAGTTAGACATTGGGTATGTCTGAACTATCATCTGTACGGTATTGAAAGGTGTAGACATACGCTCCATGGGAAAGGAGTTAATACCGTAATACGTATTTCATACTACGTATGCATGAGACGACCAATAAGAGTGGCAAAAGTTTGATCTCAACTTTTTATGTCGTGTGAGACTCTTGAGGAAGAGAGTTCCTCAATTTCTTAGTCCCCTCATGACTCTTATTTATTCTCAAGATTTTTATTTAGTGTTTGCTATCTTAGGATGTTGCCAATGGTCATGAGTTTGATTCGATCTAATGGGGCATTTCTAGAAAAGCAAGCTGGACTAAAATTGAGAGTTTGAAGGAAAGAGGAAGATCGATTTTGGAGAATCACATTGTAGTTTTGTATTCACCGGTTAACCAATTATGACTGTCTTTGTGATAATCATAATTGTGAATACAATATATATATCATTGTTTGAAAGAGATCAAGAGAGATATAAATGTGATCGATCGATCTAGGGTACTGCATACTAAATCTACTCAGGAAGTGATGCCCATTATGAGCTGCTATGTATTCCTAACAGATGTATGGCAACGAGCTCTCAAAGTATGCTGGTCGCACGGATTATTCACCGGTATGAATGTTGAAGAGAGGTAAAGAGAATTCTGTTCGGCCCACCATGTGCGAGTGGGAGATGATGGATTTATGAGATGGGCTTAAGGCCCGTCCGCCCAAGTTGGGCCCGAAGCTCGGCCCACGGGAATACGGCCCGTGGAAGGGAAGGTATAAAGGGAGGAGAGAGAGAGATGGCATTGGTTGGACATTACGTACGTACGTTTTCTCCTTACTCTCTCTCTCTCCCAAAACGAAGAACAGTAAGCATACGGCGCACTTTTCTTCCCTTCAATTCGTCATCGGATCGAACAGGGCCAGAATTTCTTCATCTTCTTCGGCATTGGTGTTTAATCTGTGGCTAACAAGGTACGCTCGAATCTGTGGTGTGCTTTACGATCGGTGATGCGTGTTTTCCCGGGCTTCGTCTTCCGCATTGATTTAGGGGTTCGATTTAGTGTTGAATCCGGTTTTCGGGGATCAGTCATTCCCTACAGGTATCAAAATCAATATTATCCCTTTTGCGATTGTATATCCACTCCCTATTAATCAAATTCCAAGTGCCCTGGTCAGAAGTTTCCTGTGCCGCTTGTAATCCAACTTGCACGGGAGACAAGATGTTGAAATATTTATATTTATATGATTTCAATCCACCTGTTTGCTTAAACTTTTCTTAGTTCGAATCTTCCAAGCCCCCACTTGCTTCCCCATTTATCCAATTATGTATTTTCACACTTTAGACTCAGGCCAACAACTAATTTACACTTTAGACAAGATGTTGAAATATTTATATTTATATAAATAATAAACCATAACTTCATTTATCAATTTAAGCTGTAGGGAGCCCATATTTGATATGAAGACTGTGATGGTAAAGTTAACTTGCACATGGAATTACAAGGTTAACATTATTGAGAAACTGAAATCTGTACAAGAGGAGGAATGAAGATATTCGAAAAGAAAGACT
Source organism: Eucalyptus grandis (assembly GCF_016545825.1). NCBI lineage: Eukaryota > Viridiplantae > Streptophyta > Magnoliopsida > Myrtales > Myrtaceae > Eucalyptus > Eucalyptus grandis. The sequence continues at coordinate 65,524,191 of NC_052619.1, read as the reverse complement.
GAATTATGTACAGCACCTCCAGGATTCAATTGAGGAGGTAGCTTGAGACATTTCAATTGCCGAGGTCAAAATATTTTGGATCTTCTGGGTAGTGATAGTCCACCTTGAACTGCATTAGACATGGCAGACTCGTCAGAGATATAGAGAATTAACACCATCTTGGACAGAGTCGCTCTAATCCAAATATGTGAATCCTGATGGACTTCAAACCAGGCGCGTCGATGTATGCGACTATGTGCGCCCTGCGGTTATAATCAGAACTACAGCTTCATGTTCTTACCAATTCCGGTCTAGCATGAAAGGTCGACTGAATATGGCCAGCTCTAAACTTTGGAAAATTTCCTAATTGATACACACTACTTGTAAATATTTGCGTGTCTTAAGTGACTTTAGATATGCAATACTAAATAAACCCAATTGTCAAACGATAGAAGAAAATGAAGAAAGAAAAATCACAATCAATTCATAACATTCTCAACATAATTAGCATGATGTTTTGCTGGTCATGATAATCCAAAGTTCTTAGTAAGTGCTTATTTGATATTATTTTGTGACAACAAACAGCTACTTCCAGTTCTAAAAAAGTTACTATGTATGGCGATTCCTTCTACCTTTGCAAAGTTACCGGTGACACTTCCGAGCGAAAGGAGGTGAAAGCTAGAGCAGTTTGGTAGCAATTGCGCCTTCTCAAGAAGACAGAAATGAGGAGTGATTTGTACTTTTCTTGTTTTATTAATTGGTTCCGAAATTTTGAAATGCCAAACTCATTAAGCAAAGCAACACTCGGAATCTTAGCTCAAAAGTTCCTACAACATATAACAGTGCAATAAAGTATCGAGGTTATACTACCTCAAGATAAAGTTACAACGATTTGAAACTGACCTATAAGTCCAACATATATTTTTGCATCGATGATCCGGGGGCAGAACCGTAGTCAATCTGCTATTTGAAGGGAAATTAATACTGCGCGACTCCAAACTTTAAGTCCATGTTTCCCAAGGCGGGAATAGAACACACAATTAATAATCCGAGTTTCCCAAGGCAGGAATCGAACCCACAACCATCGATTTTTAAGTTGAAAGCATGAAAATGCCCTAGCAACCGAGTCAATCCCACGGTGGGTACTACCTAATAGTGAGGTAACAAACCCTGAATCCTCTTCAAATTAAGGCAACCTTTAGCTTATTACGATGTGATTGATTTTGTTAAACCCCTCTCTTCTTTTGTATCTTAAATCTACATAATGTTATTTCTAAGACTGAATGCGGTGAACGTTAAATTGTGCCCCCATTGACATGATTTCTTTGGGTCACTAGAATCAGGCATGCATTCCTTAATTCAAATCACCTTGAGAAAAAAAGTAAAAAGTACATTTTACTGGGTACTAGGTAGTGCCACGTCGAGATTAATGTGGAAACAGGATGACAGAGCCTTTTCGTGTTAGAAATGGAGAGATGGTGCTGTATGAAATCAAAAAAAAAAAAATGTCTGCCTCAAAAGAACTCTGATATCCAGCAAGAACTGCCAAAAAGGCAGTGAGCCCATATTTGATATGAAGGCTGTGATGATAAAGTCAACTTGGTCATGGAATTACAAGGTTAACATTATTGAGAAACTGGAATCTGCACAAGAGGAGGAATGAAGATATTCGAAAAGGAAGACAGAATTATGTACAGCACCTCCAGGATTTAGCTTGAGACATGTCGATTGCCGAGGTCAAAGTATTTTGGATCTTCTGGATAATGGTAGTCCACCTTGAACGGCATCAGACATGGCGCGCTCGTCAGATGCATAGAGAATTAACACCGTCATGGGACAAAGTCACTAATCCAAAGATGCGACGCCCGATGGATGTCAAACCAGGCCCGTCGGTGTATGCACCTATGTGCGCCCTGCGGTTATAATCAGAACTATAGCTTCATATCCTTACCAATTCCAATCTGGCATGAGGGGTCGACTGAATATGGCCAATCGAACATAGGGCACCACATTTCAGTGAGCTAATTTTACAAACTTCATTACTCACATGAACACATCTAACACCGCAAGTCTAAATTCAAAAGAAAAAAGACCACCAAAAATCCCAAATTTTGTCTGAAGTTATAAATTTACCCAAAAAAAAATTTTGTGACATGAAAAACCCGAACTTTGCTAACCGTGACACATTTATCTCAATTTTTTTTCATGACACAAAAAACCCTAAACTTCTATCCATGTAACACATTTACTCTAAACGACAGGGCATTTTGATCTTTTTACTTTTAATTTTTTGTTCCTTTTTTTCTTCTTCTTCTCTCTTCCCTCCACCATGGCCGACAAAGGGAAGCCCTCTCTCGACCTAGCCGAGGGCCACCCTCACCCGACGCTGGCAAGGGCGGCCCTAGCCAACCCAAGCGAGGGCGAACCTCGCCCAACGTCGGCGAGGGCAGCCCTTACCGGATGTCCGCTTCCCTCCGCCAGCTCTGCCATGGCCGGCGGAGGGAAAAGAGGAGAAGAAGAAAAAAAGAAAAAGGAAAAACAGAAAAAATAAGACAAAATGCTTTTGGTGGGATAAATGTGTCATAGTTTGCAAAGTTTGGGGTTTTTTATGTCATAAAAAATTGTTTGGGTAAATTTGTTATTTTGGACGAAGTTTGGGATTTTTGGTAGTCTTTTCCTAATTCACAAAGAAATTTAACGTGTGGTATAATACCATGCATTTAGCGTAAATGATATCCAATGAGTTTATGGATCGTTGCAAGAATATAACCTACATGTGCCTTGCTGGCAGGGACAGAGCTAGCCTAATTTCACATTGGGTGCATCAATACAATGATTTTAATTAATTAGGATTTAATTAACAAGGAAAGAAAAGGAAATTACTTACAAGGTTTACACAATAAGGCCCTATTCAGTAACCGTTCCATTCCTCTATTTTTTCTGTTCTTTTATTTCCTAGAACCGAAAAAGAACAAAATCCTATTTGATAATGTTAGCTAATTTTTTTTATTTCCCGAAACATATTAGTGGCTAGGAAATAAAAACATACCATTTTAGTTAAGGAATATATTTGGAACAAAAACAATAAGTTGAAAAATCCTACTTCTTTGTTCCGAAAATAAAAAGAGAAATAAGATCATTTTAAAAAAGGCAAGCTCAACATAATCCAATGCTACTCAATCTAAGTCCCCATTTTTAGGATCAAAAATTAAATAAAAATTCAGAAATTTGGGAAAAACTTAGAAATTAGATTTTGAGCAGTTTTACTAGATTTTAATGTTAATTCTATTTTGGAATTAGTTTAGCATAAAAATGTAAAAATATTTTGATAAAAATTAGATTTAAAATTGAATAAGATTTTAAGGCTTTACCATATGGATTTTTTTAACTCCGTTTTCTTTTAAAAACAATGCTAGGTCGCAAAAACTTGATGACTCCCCTTAAGATTCTATTGGAGACATCCTTTAAGATCGCCTGCAATTATGTTTTAATTGAAAATTATATGGCTTTGAATAAGTCATTTGCATCACCATTTGTCTTGGGTTCATAACAATCGAATAACTCTGTCTATGGACTTCCGATGTCATTTGCTTGAAGATTTGATGAGTTTGTACAAATAAGCACACCAACTTTATGACCGCCTCCATCCTAAGTTATTTCGTCATTGTTCGTTCTACCAAGCAACATCTACTCTTTTTCTTATAGCTAAAAAAGTTCAGAAGGTCTATGTAATTGTTTTTGTAATGCACATAGATTTACTATCAACCTCCTCATATTGTGAGTTATAAATTAGTGGGACTCTTTATGCCATTTCCAACCATCCATCTTTGACTAACTATTACATTGGATTTTTTAAAGTCATCTTCGAATATCTTGATTGATTAAATCCTTACAAAAGTCTAGTTTTATCCAAATATGAAATGTTAAGTCTCCATTATTGACATTTTTATAGTTAAAATGAATAAAAATTGGGAAAAAAAATTTATGAGTTGTTCCCAACGCATTTATGTTATTTCTCTTCAAGGAATAAAAAATTTATATAATTATCAAACACACTCTTCTGCTCAGAAACTTGTCCAAAAAATAAAAATAGAAAAAATTATTTTGAATAGAAATATTATCAAGCGCATCCTAACTAAGCCAAAAAAGAAAATGATGGGCAGAAAGTGGCCCCATTGACAATCCATTTAAGGAATGTACCACCTACATTTTATTATTAATGCAGATTTGTCTTTTGACTACATGTATCACACAAATATTTATTGCAAGTAATATGAGTTTCTTTCACCAAAAGGAAGAAATAAAAAAAAAAATTTAGCAGATAAAAAAAGGCAAAAGCCATAAAAAAAAATCATAGACTATGTCTACTGTGACACAATTATCTCAAAAAAATTTCTGTAATATCAAAAATCCAAAATTTGTAACCGTATGGCACATTTACCTTTTCATCAAAATTTTGTCAATAGGAACCGTTAAAAATTTGCCTATGTGAACATCAGAAAGTAAACAATATCGACATAGTGCGTGACTTAAGTAAAATAAAAATGACATTATTTTGGTTGAAAAATCATTTATCTTGACGAAAGGTAAATGTGTGATATAAGTATAAATTTTAAGTAAAGTATAGGGTAAATGTATTATAGTGGGCATAATTTGAGGTTTTTATAGCACATAAAAAAGATTCCGAATTTGAATAAATGTGTCACGAGAAGTATAGTTTGGAGTTTTTCTATAATTTTTTTTAAATGTTAATTGTCAACCTCTTTCATATATGAAGGAGATAGATCTTCATCTCGAATATGCCTCGGGGTGCGCGTTGTCTTCCGATTCCCATGTCATTAGAAGCCACGCGTGTAGAAATCTGGATTTATTAACATAAAGAAGGGAAACAAAAAAGAAAAATAGAGAAGAAATAATGGCGTCGGAACGGGGTAGTGCTCTTTTTTGTATTATCCTATTGAAAAGGACCAGAACACCGTCAAAGCCCCCCATCATAGCGGCATAGCCTCCACCTCAGTTTCCTAGAAAACTTCGTCCTCTTTTTCCCAAGTAAGCACTTTCTATTGATTATTAGCCTTTCTCTTTCGGGGACGCTAAACAGCGGATTGACTTTGATTAGCTTATTTAAGGAATCACGCCCCCATTTAGTATTCATGCACCATTCAAATCGATCGGCCGTTCTTTTTGTGCGTTTACTGAAAGGACCAGAATACCCTCAGAGCTCCCCAGGGACGCCATTTCCTCCATCTCGTTTTTCCTTGGAAAAGAATCCGACTTGGCGCAAGTAATCACTTCCTTTCGCTTTCGACGCTATGAGGCAGATTGACTATGATGAGCTTATCAAGGAATCACGGCCCCATTCAGTATTCATGCACTGCTCAAATCGATCGGCTGTTCTTTTTGTGTTATTTAGTGAAAGGACCAGAGCACCCTCAAAGCCCCCCAGGGACACCATTGTCTCCACCTCGTTTCCTATAAAACTTCGTCCTCTTTCCATTATTCCCACATTTCATCTCCTCCAACTCTCCAGGAAGGCATCGTCGGAAGGCTAGTGGAGATGCCAGCAGATTTTGGTGGTCAGAGGTAAGCTTTAGTGAACTCAGTTTCATAACTTACTTGAACCCAGACATGGCTCGTCCCTGCGGTCGTTCTTGATAAGCAGCAACATTTTCAAGAAATCGCTGCATAGGAGCCTGCCCTTCATAGCCAATGGCATTGGAATAGCCGGAAGCCGGCAACTCACGGGAAACGGCGAAGTGGGTTGCTGCCAGAAAGGCCGCAGAGGCCACAGGAGCAGGTTGTTGCCGGAGCCGGACATTCTCGAGGAAGTTGAGCTTGGCCTTGCTACCTCTGAACTGGAGGGCAGCCGGGTCGTAGGCCCGAGCTGCACCCTCAGCCGTGTCAAAAGTCCCAAGCCACACCCTCGAGGCCTTGAAAATGTCTCGTATCTCGGCCGCCCACTTCCCCCATGGCCTCTGTCTCACTCCTCTGTATTTCCTCCTCATCGTTGCCGGAGGCGGACATTCTCGGGGAAGTTGAGCTTGGCCTTGCTGCCTTTGAACTGGAGGGCAGCCTGGTCGTAGGCCCGAGCTGCCCCCTCAGCCGTGTCAAACGTCCCAAGCCACACCCTCGAGGCCTTGAAATTGTCTCGTATCTCGGCCGCCCACTTCCCCCATGGCCTCTGTCTCACTCTGTATTTCCTCCTCACCGTTGCCGGAGCCGGACATTCTCGGGGAAGTTGAGCTTGGCCTTGCTGCCTTTGAACTGGAGGGCAGCCTGGTCGTAGGCCCGAGCTGCCCCCTCAGCCGTGTCAAACGTCCCAAGCCACACCCTCGAGGCCTTGAAAATGTCTCGTATCTCGGCCGCCCACTTCCCCCATGGCCTCTGTCTCACTCTGTATTTCCTCCTCACCGTTGCCGGAGCCGGACATTCTCGGGGAAGTTGAGCTTGGCCTTGCTGCCTTTGAACTGGAGGGCAGCCTGGTCGTAGGCCCGAGCTGCCGCCTCAGCCGTGTCAAACGTCCCAAGCCACACCCTCGAGGCCTTGAAAATGTCTCGTATCTCGGCCGCCCACTTCCCCCATGGCCTCTGTCTCACTCCTCTGTATTTCCTCCTCACAGTCGCGTCCAATCTTGATGCTGCCATCGTCGTCAGGGCCTCATAGGCGTTCCTAACCATGTCTGTTCATGTCCATTGTGCATATTCTTACCCTCTCTTTTTTTGGCCAATTACTACTCATCTTAGAATCCGAACATTAGTTACATGCAATTAGTCAAGTTATAAGAAAATGGTAATCTTCAAACGCGTAGTAGGAAGAGTAGCATTGGAGCTCACTGTCTTGCTTACCCTAACGAAGCAATCATGAAAATGCATCCTCAGAAGAGGGCCCCCACGTTTGGGCATGCCTTCCAGTAAAACCCTACTTTGAGACCGTTGATCTCGTATCTTCAGCTCTTAGAAGCCCGATTCTAGGGGTAGAACTTGGAAGGCAAGACTCGGGTACAAGCTATTCAAGTCTCGAGTAGAAGTTAGAACGGGGACTTGGGCACATTCTCGGACCAAAACTCAGTTTCATAACTTACTTGAGGCCAGACATCAACCATATATTATAACTTACCTGAGGCCAGACATCAAGCTATCATAACCTCTTCGGCGACCTCAAAATTATGACAAATCCTGATTTCTTTCTAGAACCTATGTCTGATCATGTCCATTATCATAACTTACCCGAATGCCCAAGACTCAGTTTCTTGATTCTAGCCAAGAATTCGCTTCTACCCAGTAAGCATGGGCCTTGTCTGGTTACATATACACTCTGTTTCTTGGAGGAAAAATTCTGTCACATTGATGAAGAGACAGTCGTATATACACACTGTTTCTTTCTTTTGTCAACAGAAACTCATATCAAGAACAACGTATTAATTGAAAATCTTATTAGTTTTTCCCCATATGAAAAGATAAAACCTGCGATTAGCTTTACTCTGTTTCAACCCAATGAACAAGGGGGCTTACCTGGCAGTTTTGTGCGTCTGGGTGATCTTGTTTTGTGAACAAGTGTTGTAAGAGAAGGTTAGGAAAGGTTTGTAGGCGTTAAGAAGGTATTTCTTGGTACTCCGGCATTCCATTTTGTCGAAAAGAAGAGTTTCAGTAGCTTAATTATCCGTGGATCACTAGATGGGTTAAATACCTGCTGTATATACAGAGGTTAGACTCTCTGCAATGCATACTAACAACTAGTTTGTTAATTTTATTTCCAAGGCATGGAGTAGACCTGGCAGATCGAATTGCTCCACGCACGCGACGCCTTCGTTCCCTTGTGGGGTTCCTGGATCGAGTCATTGAGTTGAAGGGTGTTCCAGCCAACAATACCTGTGCAAAAATCATGCGTTTCTACGGACTGCTCAAAACCATTAGGATGGGAGCGCTTGATGTAGACCCAAGGTTCCAACTTGTGTCCACCATCATTGAGGCTGGGCTTGAAAGTGTCAAGTGTATTCTGTTGATGTACATCCTGCTTAGCGACATGCCTTGGCCAATTGCCATTCTCTGTATTCTGATGGCATTCGCATTCATTGCGAATTAGAGAGTGGAGACAGCTTCTGGTTCTCTAGATGCTGCGGTTTGCTCTCTGTGTAGTTGGCTTTTGTGCGGGTTGTAATGCTGGGCAGGGCTCAAACATGAACTGTGTGGTACTATTATTACTTTGAATAACTTCCACGTCATGAAGCAGCGTATACAATGCTAATGAATACCGTGATACGGTTTGGTTAAGATCCTTATGCAATAATGTGAGATTGGAGAAACAGGGAATCTTTTTTTTCTTTGCCCCAAGAGAATCAGGGGAATTAATTCAAATAATTTGAGAAAGAATTATATTATCCTCATTCACTAATCTTCTTATTCACAAAATGTGATTCTGACTTAGTTCGTAACCCAATCCTCATATCCCAACCTCAGCAATATTTTACATCCTACCTTGACATGTACTTCAAGTCACAAATGAAATTACTGAGGCCGACATGCTCCTTGACATAAAAGAAGCATGCTGTCTGTGAGAGAGGGAAGCAATCGGCCACAGCATTAGCAAAAGATAAACCTTTTGAGAAAGTGAGGTGCACAACCTTTTATATTTTCATATATACATTTCAATATGTCTAACACATGAGTCCAGAATGTGAATTGCTTTTTTTCTCCAAATATTATGGATTATTGGAATGTAATTAAATTTGTCAAATTGAAATAATGAATGATGTTAATAAATAGAAAATTAATATTTTTAGTGTAAATTCATTCTAGGCTTTTTTTATTATTTATTTATTTGTGAATTTAATTAAAATTAATTTGATTAAAATAATTATATATATATGAATATATATATGTGTCACAACGTGTCGAAATAATCTGTTTTTTTAGAAACGACATGGCAGCGTATTATATCTTGTCGTATCGTGTGTTGCGTATTGATATCGGTTCTACTTAGAAGGTGGGAGGGTGGGATAATGATCCATAAATAATCTATCCCCCAATGACCAAAGAGAGCCAATGGAGCGCGGGCCCTGGCATGACATGCCTGCCACGCGGGCGTGTGCGGAGCTCCGAGGAACGGGGGCGCAGGATCCTGTTGCGGGGTTTTTGGTGGGGAAGGGATTCGGCTCGCGCTGTCGCCGCCAGTAATTGATCGAGACCCCGAAAAAATTAAATCTGTCGATGCCGCTGTCATGATCTGGATTAGTCAACAAAAAGAAGGGGAAAAAAAGAGAAACACAGAGACGAAGTAATATTGTCGGAAAGGGATGGAAGTAAATATCGTCGGAACGGGATGGTGCTCAAGGCGCAAGTAGGCACTTTCTATCAACAAAAAGAAGTAGAAATCTGGATTAGTCAACAAAAGAAGCGGAAAAAAAGAGAAAAACAGAGAAGAAATAATGGCGTGGGATTGGAATGGTGCTCGGACGAGGGTACTTAACCAATCTTTCGCTTTCGGGCGCCAGAAGGCGGATTGACTTGATCGGCTGATCAAGGAGAAAATCGAATTCCTTTCCAGTTTTTCACTATTCACGGTATGAGCTGGCGTCTTCCCTTGCATTAATTCTAAGGACCACACTTCCACTGTGCTCCTACCATTGCTCCACCTCGTCACGTATATAACTTCCTGCTCTGTTTCCCCAAGCACCCGAGGGAAACCAATATTCCCGCACTTCATCTCCTTCTCCAACTCTCCAGGAAGGCATCATCGAAAGGTTAATGGAGATGCCAGCAGATTTCGGTGGTCAGAGGTAAGCTTTAGCGAACTCAGTTTCATGACTTGAAGCCGGGCATCAAGCATATATGATCTGAGTTTTTTGACGACAGACATCGAATGTATAATCAGCGATGTGACAACAGACATCAGGCTACCATATCCTCTTCAGAGACCTCAAAATCACAACAAGGAAAGAAAAGAAAATTACTTACAAGGTTTACACAATAAGACCGTATTCAATAACCGTTCCATTCCTCTATTTTTTCTGTTCTTTTAGTTCCTGGAACCGAAAAAGAACAAAAATCTATTTGATAACGTTAGCTAATTTTTATATTTCCCCAAACATGTCGGTGGCTACGAAATAGAAACAGACCAATTTAGTCCGGCAATAAATTTGGAACAAAACCAATATGTTGATAAATCCTACTTCTTTGTCCCCAAAAATAAAAAGAGAAATAAGGTCATTTTTAAAAAGGCAAGATCAACGTAATCCAATGCTTGTCTTCATACAATCGACACAAGATCCAATCTCCTCACTCGATCTAAGTCCCCATATTTTAGGACCAAAAACTTAAATAAAAATTAAGAAATTTAGGAAAAACTTAAAAATTAGATTTTGAGCAGTTTTACTAGATTTTAATGTTAATTCTATTTTGGAATTAGTTTAGCATAAAAATGTAAAAATCTTTTGATGAAAATTAGATTTAAAATTGAATAAGATTTTAAGGCTTTACTATATGGATTTTTTAACGCCATTTTCTTTTAGAAACAATGCTAGGTCACGAAAACTTGATGACTCCCCTCAAGATTCTATTGGAGCCATCCTTTAAGATCATCTACAATTATGTTTTGATTGAAAATTAGATGGCTTTGAATAAGTCATTTGCATCACCATTTGTCTTGGGTTCATAACAAACGAATAACTCTGTGAACCATGGATTTCCGATGTCATTTGCTTAAAGATTCAATGAGTTTGTACAAATAAGCACACCAACTTTATGACTGCCTCCATCCTAAGTTATTTCATCACTGTTCATTCTATCAAGCAACGTTTACTCTTTTTCTTGTAGCTAAGAAAGTTCAAAAGGTCTATGCAATTATTTTTGTAATGCACATAGATTTACTATCAACCTCCTCATATTGCAAGTTATAAACTAGTGGGACTCTTCATGCCATTTCCATCCATCCATCTTTGACTAACTATTACATTGAATTTTCTAAAGTCATCTTCGAATATCTAGATCCATTAAATCCTTACAAAAGTCCAGCTTTATCCAAATATGAAATGCTAAGTGTCCATTATTGGCATTTTTATGGTTAAAATGAATAAAAATTGGGAAAAAATTTTGGGTTGTTCCAAACACATTTATGTTCTTTCTCTTTAGGGAATATAAATTTTATACAATTATCAAACACATTCTTCTACTCAAAAACTTGTCCAAAGAATAAAAATAGAAAAAATTATTTTTGAATAAAAATATTATCAAGCGTATCCTAACTAAGCCAAAAAAGAAGTTGATGGGGCAGAAAGTGGCCCCATTGACAATCCATGCAAGGAACGTACCACATACATTTTATTAATAATGCAGATTTGTCTTTTGATTACATGTATCACACAAATATTTATTGCAAGTAATATGAGTTTCTCTTACCAAAAGGAAGAAATAACAAAAAAAAAAAAAAAAAATGGCAAATAAAAAAAGGCAAAAGCCATCAAAAATCATAGACTATGTCCACTGACACAATTATCTCAAAAAAATTTCTGTAATATCAAAAATCCAAAATTTTCTGACACATTTACCTTTCATCAAAATTTTGTCAATTGGGACTATTAAAAATTTGCCTACGTGGACATCAGAAAGCAAATAATATGACATAATGCGTGACTTAAGTAAAATAAAAATGACATTATTTTGGTTGAAAAATCATTTATCTTGACGAAGGGGTAAATATATTATAGTGGACATGATTTGAGGTTTTTATAGCACATAAAAAAGGTTCAAAGTAAATGTGTCACAGTGAGTATGGTTTGGAGTTTTTTATGTTTTTTTTTTTTGTAAATGTTATTGGTCAACCTCTTTTATGTATGATAGAGATAGATCTTCAGCTAGAATATCCCTCGAGGTGCGTTGTCTGCCGATTCCTATGTCATTAGAAACCACGCGTGTAGAAATCTGGATTTATTAACAAAAAGAAGGGGAAAAAAAAAGGAAAAATAGAGAAGAAATAATGGCGTCGTAACGGGGTAGTGCTCTTTTTTGTATGATTCCATTGAAAGGACCAGAACACCCTCAAAGTCCCCCACCATTGCCTCCAGCCCAGTCTCTATCGATTACCAACCTATTTTTCCTGAAGTATATTACTAACCTATTTTTCCTCAAGCATCCGACAAGGCGCAAATAAGCACTTTCCATCGATTATTAGCCTTTCTCTTTCGGGGACGCTGAACAGCGGATTGACTTTGATGAGCTTACCATGGAATCACGCCCCCATTCAGTATTCATGCATTAGTCAAATTGATCGGCTGTTCTTTTTGTGTATTCTATTGGAAGGAACAGAACACCCTCAAACACCATTACCTCCATCTCGTTTTTCCTATAAAATTTCGCCCTGCACAAGCAGTCACTTTCAATGGAATCACGCCCCCATTCAGTATTCATGCACTACTCAAATCGATCGGCTGTTCTTTTTGTGTATTCTATTGGAAGGAACAGAACACCCTCAAACACCACTGCCTCCATCTCGTTTTTCCTATAAAATTTCGTCCTCGCACAAGCAGTCACTTTCCATGGAATCACGCCCCCATTCAGTATTCATGCACTACTCAAATCGATCGGCTGTTCTTTTTGTGTATTCTATTGAAAGGAACAGAACACCCTCAAACACCACTGCCTCCATCTCGTTTTTCCTATAAAATTTCGTCCTCGCACAAGCTGGCACTTTCCATGGATTACTAGCCTAGTGATTATTAGCCTTTCGCTTTCGGGGACCCTAGAAGCCAGATTGACTTTGATGAGCTTATCAAGGAATCACACCCCCATTCACCATTCGTGCACTACTGCACTACTCAAATCGATCGGCTGTTCTTTTTGTGTATTCTATTAAAAGGAACAGAGCACCCTCAAAGCCCCCACCATTGCCTCCACCTCATTTCCTATAAAACTTCGTACTCATTTTCCCAGAGCATCCGACCGAAACCATTAGCCCCACATTTCATCTCCTTCTCCAACTCTCCAGGAAGGCATCGTCGGAAGGCTAATGGAGATGCCAGCAGATTTTGGTGGTCGGAGGTAAGCTTTAGCGAACTCAGTTTCATAACTTACTTGAAGCCGGACGTCAAGCATTTAACATGAATTACTTGAGGACAGACATCAAGCTATCATAACCTCTTCAGGACCTCAAAATCACAACAAATCCTGATTTCCTTTCCTGAAACTATGTCTGTTCATGTCCATTGTGCATATTCCATTAGGCGAATGCTGTTTTTTTAAGAAAAAACTTACCTTTATTTAGGTGAATTTGTCCCATGTCCCATGCATTTTGATCTCGTATGTTCAGCTCTTAAAAGCCCAATTCTAGGGGTAGAACTTTGAAGGCAAGACTCAGGTACAAGCTACTCAAGTCTCGAGTAGAAGCTAGAACAGAGACTTGGGCACATTCTCGGACCAAAACTCAGTTTCATAACTTACTGGAGGCCGGACATCAACCATATCTCATAACTTACCTGAGGCCGGACATCTAGCTATCATAACCTCTTCGGCAACCTCAAAATCATGACAAATCCTGATTTTCTTACTAGAACCTATGTCTGATCATGTCCATTATCATAACTTACCGGAATGCCAAGACTCAGTTTCTCGCTTCTAGCCTCTTCTTAGCTTCTACCCAGTAAGTATGGGCCTTGTCTGGTTACGTATACACTGTTTCTAGGAGGAAAAATTCTGTCACATTGATGAAGAGACACAGTCGTATTTACACACTGTTTCTTTCTTTTGTCAACAGAAACTCATATTAAGAACAACGTATTAATTGAAAAAATCTTATTAGTTTTTCCCCATATGAAAAGATAAAACCTGCGATTAGCTTTTCTGTTTCTACCCAATGAACAAGGGGGCTTACCTGGCAGTTTTGTGCGTCTGGGTGATCTTGTTTTGTGAACAAGTGCTGTAAGAGAAGGTTAGGAAAGGTTTGTAGGCGTTAAGAAGGTATTTCTTGGTACTCCGGCATTCCATTTTGTCGAAAAGAAGAGTTTCAGTAGCTTAATTATCCGTGGATCACTAGATGGGTTAAATACCTGCTGTATATACAGAGGTTAGACTCTCTGCAATGCATACTAACAACTAGTTTGTTAATTTTATTTCCAAGGCATGGAGTAGACCTGGCAGATCGAATTGCTCCACGCACGCGACGCCTTCGTTCCCTTGTGGGGTTCCTGGATCGAGTCATTGAGTTGAAGGGTGTTCCAGCCAACAATACCTGTGCAAAAATCATGCGTTTCTACGGACTGCTCAAAACCATTAGGATGGGAGCGCTTGATGTAGACCCAAGGTTCCAACTTGTGTCCACCATCATTGAGGCTGGGCTTGAAAGTGTCAAGTGTATTCTGTTGATGTACATCCTGCTTAGCGACATGCCTTGGCCAATTGCCATTCTCTGTATTCTGATGGCATTCGCATTCATTGCGAATTAGAGAGTGGAGACAGCTTCTGTTTCTCTAGATGCTGCGGTTTGCTCTCTGTGAAGTTGGCTTTTGTGCGGGTTGTAATGCTGGGCTCAAACATGAACTTTGTGTGGTACTATTATTACTTCGAATAACTTCTACGTCATGAAGCAGCGTATACAATGCTAATGAATACCGTGATACGGTTTGGTTAAGATCCTCATGCAATAATGTGAGATTGGAGAAAGAGGTAATTTTTTTTTCTCCTTTGTCCCTAGAGAATCAGGGGATTCAAATAAGGATTCAAATATTTTGAGAGAGAATTATATTATCCTCGTTCACTGTTCTTCTTATTCACAAAATGTGATTTTGACTTAGTTCGTAACCTAATCCTCATATCCCAACCTCAGCAATATTTTACGTCCTACCTTGACATGTACTTCAAGTCACAAATGAAATTACTGAGGCCGACATGCTCCTTGACATAAAAGAAGCATGATGTATGTGAGATAGGGAGGCAATCAGCCACAGCTTTAGCAAAAGATAAACCTTTTGAGAAAGTAAGGTGCACGACCTTTTATATGTGGAGTAGTCAAACGAGTGGATTGGGTCAGGTCACAAATGATCTGACCCAGTTAACCCATCTATTTCCAAAACAAATTTCTTGACACATACTTGACTCAACCCAAAATCCATTTTTAGCATACTTTTTTTTCCTTGTATTGTTGCATTTGAAGAATGGATGATTCCATGAACCGGCTTGTCAAGTTAGTGAGAGAACCTGGGGGTCGGGTTTTGAACGAGGGATGAAGATGGTAAAAGTCCGACCCTCACCATCTACAAATCATATAACTTATTTAGGCTATGGTTTTAGGTTTTTTTTTTTGGTCGGTTGTTATGGTTTTAGGTTAAATATAAGGAAACGACTGCAAAAAACCTCAACTTTTGCTTACTTTTTTTGTAATATCAAAAATTTCAAACCATGCCCACTCTAACACATTTACCCTAAATTTTTTTGACATAAAAAATCATAAACTTGTATCTATGTGACACATTTACCCTTCATCAAGATTCCATTAAATGATTTTTCATCCAAAACAATGTTGTTTGTATTTTATTCAAGTCACATTAACACCATATCAATATTGTTGGCTTTCCAGCATCAAAGTGAGCAGATTTTTAACGGTTTTTATAGACAGAATTTTAACCAAAGGTAAATGTATCATAAAGGTAGAAATTTGGAATTTTTGGTGTTATGGAAAAGAGTTTAGGATAAATATATTAATGTAGACATAATTTATGATTCTTGGTGACTTTTGCTCTTCTAAAATAGTTATTTTCAAGGAATTGCGACTGCTTCTACTTACGTAAAGTTACCGAGCGAAAGGAGGTGAAAGCTAAAGCAGGCAGACAGAAGGAGTGCTTTGTACTTGGTTTATTAATTGGTTCCGAAATTTAATGCCAAATTCATTGATCAACTAAACTTTTAGCTCAAAAGTTTCTACAGCATATAACAGTGCAATAAAGTATCATGGTTATGCTACCTAAAGTTACAACGGTTCAAAACTGACCTAGTTCCGACATATATCTTTATACCGATGATCCAGAGAATGAACCGTAGTTAATCAGCTATCTGAAGGGAAACTAGTACTGTAGTCCACCAGCATGACTCCACACTTTAAGACCCAGTTCTCAAGCTGACAGCATGGAAATGCCCTTGCTACCGAGTCAATTCCATGGTGGATACTACCTTAGATTGAAATAGCAATCCCAGGATCCTCTATTCGAATTAAGGAGGTCTTATTAACGTGTAACTGATTTTGTCAAACCCCTCTCTTCTTTTGTATCTTAAATCAATATGATGTTACTTCTAGGCTTTTACGGTGATGAGCGTTGAAATGTGCCCCCATTGACATGAATTCTCAGCATCACCCGTCTCCGACATGCATCCCTTAATTCAAATCACCCTGAGAGAAAAGAAAAGTATATCTTACAGGGTCCTAGGTAGTGCCACATGGAGATTGACGTGGAAAAGGGCTGACAGAACATTTTCGTGTTAGAAACAAGAAAAACGTTGCTATATCAAACCTATTAAAATATATAAATAGTAAATCACGCATTTTTCTATCAACTTAAATTACAGAACAACATAAAATTCTCACATAGTATCAAGGTCAGTATAATCCCTTCTGCAATTGTATCTCCACCCCCAATTAATCAAATTCCAAGTGCCGTTGTCAAAAGTTCTACGTGCTGCTCGTAATCCGACTTGCACATGAGACAGGATATTAAAATATTATCCCATGTCGCTTGAAAACGAATCTTATATGTTCTTTATATTTATGCGGTCTCCATCCACCTGTTCACTTAAGATTTTCTAGTTCAAATCTTTCATGCCTCTATTTATCTCTCTAATTACATATTTTCACCTCTATTTGCCTCCCCAATTATATATTTTCACGCTTCGGGCTTAGGCTAACGACCAATTTATACATGAGGAGGAGCCTTAGAATATATAAATAATAAACCATACCTTCATTTATCAATTCAAGCTGCAATGAACCCATATTTGATATGAAGGCTGTGATGGTAAAGTTAACTTGAACATGGAATTACAAGGTTAACATTATTGGGAAACCGGTATCTGTACAAGAGGAGGAACGAAGATATTCGAAAAGGAAGACTAAATTATGGACAGCACCTCCAGGATTCAATTGAGAAGGTAGCTTGAGACAACTCAATTGCCGAGGTCAAAGTATTTTGGATCTTCTAGGTAATGATAGTCCACCTTGAGCTGCATCAGACATGGCACACTCGTCAAATACATAGAGAATTAACACCATCGTGGACAGAGTGACTAATCCAAAGACGTGAATCCCGATGGACGCCAATGAGCTACTTTTACAAACTGAGTGCGCCCTGCGGTTATAATCAGAACTATAGCTTCATGTTCTTGCCAATTCCGGTCTAGCATGAAAGGTCAACTGAATATAGCCAATCGAACATAATGCACTACATTTTTTTTTTAATGCACCACATTTCGATCAGCTAATTTTACAAACTTCTTGTACTCACATGAACACATCTAGAACCGCAAGCCTAAATTCAAAAAGAAATTTATGCACTAAATCATATCCAATGATTCTATAGATCGTTGCAGGAAGATAACCTATATGTGCATTGCGGGTGGGGACGGAGCTAGTCTGTTTTCACAATGGGTGCATCAATACGATGATGTTAATTAATTAGGATTTAATTAAAAATGGGGAAAAAGGAAATTACTTACAAGGATTACACAATAAGGCCCTATTTAGTAACCATTTTATTCTTCTATTTTTCTGTTCTTTTGTTTCTTGGAACAGAAAAAGCACAAAAATTCATTTGGTAATGTCAACTAATCTTTTTAATTTCCAAAACAAATCAATGGCCAGGAAATAGAAACAGACTAGTATGATCAGGGAATAAATTCAAAATAAAAACAAGAAGTTGAAAAATGCTACTACTTTGTTCCCATAAACAAAAAGAGAAATAAGCTTGTTTTAGAAAAGCTAGCTCAAGATAACCTAATGCTCGTCTTTATATAATCGACACAAGGTCCAGTCTCCTTACTTGATTTGAGTCCCCATTTTTTAGAATAAAAAAAAAAAAAAAAAAAAAAAAATTTAGGAAAAAAATTAAAAATCAGATTTTGAGTAGTTTTACTAGATTTTAATGTTAATTCTATTTCAGAATTAGTTTAGCACAAAAAAAAAAAAAAAAAAAAAAAAATTGATGAAAATTAGATTTATAATTGAATAAGCTTTTAGGACTTTACTATATGAATTTTTGAATGCCGTTTTCGTTTTAAAGACAATGCTAGGTCCCCAAAACTTGATGACTCTCCTTAAGATTCTATTGGAGAATTTTTTAAAGATTTTTCACAATTATGTTTTAATAGAAAATTAGATGCTCTCAACAAGTGATTTGTATTACCATTTGCCTTGTGTTCATAGCGATTGAATAACCCTATGATCCATGGAGTCCTAATGTCATTTGCATGAAAGTTTGATGAGTTTGTATAAATAAGCACACCAACTTTATGATCACCTCCATCCTCAGTTGTTTCATCATTGCTTATTCCACCAAGAAACGTTTGCTCTTTTTCTTGTAGCTAGAAAAGCTCAAAAGGCCTATGCAATTATAATGCACATTGATTTACTGTCAACCTCCTCTTATTGCAAGTTATAAACCCGTACGACTCTTTGCTACCATTTCCAGTCATCCATCTTTGATTAACTATTACGTTGGATTTTTTAAGATCATCTTAGAATATCTTAATCATTTAAATCCTTACAAATTTCAGTTTTATCCAAACATGAAATATTAAGTCTCCACTGACATTTTTATAGTTAAAATGAAAAAAAAAATTGGGAATAAATTTTTTTGGACCATACCAAATGCATTTATGTTCTTTTTCTCTTTTGGGAATTGAAATTTTATATAGTCACTAAACACGTTGTTCTACTAGAAACTTGTTCAAGGAATAAAAATTAACTGAGCCAAAAAAGAAGTCAGCAGGGCAAAAAGTGGCTCCATTGACGATCCATGCAAGGAACGCACCACCTACATTTATTGATAATGTAGATTCGCCTTTTGACTACGTGTATCTTACAAATATTTATCGCAAGTAATATGAGTTTCTCTTACCAAAAGGAAGAAATAAAATAGTTTAGCTAATAAAAAATGGCAAAAGCCATCAAAAACCTTAAACTATGCCTGCTGTGAGACAATTACCCTAAAAAAATTTCTGTGATATCAAAAATCCAAAATTTGTACTATTGTGACAAATTTACCTTTAGTCAAAATTTTATCAATGGGGACTTTTAAAAATCTGTCTACATGAACGTGAGAAAGCAAATAACATTGACATAGCTATAGCACCCACGTGAAACGATATTGCTTTGGTTTAAAAAACATTTATAGTAACGAAGGGTAAATGTGTCACATAAGTTACAAGTTTTGAGTTTTTTACATTAAAAACAAAATATAAGGTATATGCGCCACAGTATGCATGATTTGGGGTTCTTTATAGCACATAAAAATATGTAGGATAAATACGTCATAATGAGCATAGTTTTGAGTTTTTTATGATTTTTTTTTTCTAGATGTTACTTGATAGATCTACGCTGACCGAGTACATCTCTAACTACGTTGTTTGCCGATGCCTCTGTCATTAGAAACCGCGTGTATAGAAATCTGGATTTATTAACAAAAAAGAAGGGGGAAAAAAAATATAGAGAAGCGATATTGGCGGAACTGGATGAAGTTACTTCAAGTCAAGGCGTAAGTAATCATTTTATACTGATTCGTCTTTCCCTATCGGCGAGGCGAGGCGAGGCGAGGCGAGAAGTGCAGATTATTCAAAGGAGCAGAACACCCTCAAAGCATATTACCCTGCCGCAAGCCTAATTATCAAATTTTCGACACGATAAAGTGGCGACCCAAAATTCAAGTCAAGGCGTAAGTAATCATTTTCTATTGATTCGTCTTTCGGTATCGACGAGGCTGAGAGAGTACATTATTGAAAGCGAACGCCCTCAAAGGCATATAACCCTGCCGCAGGCCTAACAATCATATTTTCAACCGAATAAAGTTGCGAAAAGTTAAGTCAAGACGTATGTAATCATATTCTACCGGTTCATCTTTCGGTATTGACGATGCTAAAAGAGCAGATTCCAGAAAAGACCTCAGAAAAGCATATTACCCTGCAACAAGCCTAACCATCAAATTTTCGTCCTCCGTTTCCCCACGCACTCAAGTGAAACCATCAAACCTAATTCCCACATTTCATCTCCTTCTCCAACTCTCCAGGAAGGCATCGTCAGAAAGTTAATGGAGATGCCGGCAGATTTCGGTGGTCAGGGGTGAGCTTTAGCAAACTCAGATTCATAACTTACTTGAGGCCAGACATCAGCTTTATCATAACCTCTTCGGCGACCTCAAAATCATGACAAATCCTGATTTTTTTTTCCCGGAACCTATGTCTGATCATGTCCATTGTCATAACTTACCCGAATGCCCAAGACTAGGTCTCTAGATTCTAGCCAAGACTTAGCCTCTACCCAGTAAGCGTGGGCCTTGTCTGGGTATACATACACTCTGTTTCTAAGAGGGAAAATTCTATCACATTGATGAAGAGGCACAATTGTATATACACAATGTTTCTTTCTTTTGTCAGCAGAAACTCATATTAAGAACAATGTGTTAATTGAAAATCTTGTTAGCTTTTCCTCATATGAAAAGATAAAACCTGCAATTAGCTATGCTCTGTTCCTGCCCGATAAACGGAGGGGCTTACCTGGCAGTTGTGTGCGTCTGGGTGATCTTGTTTTGTGAACGAGTGTTGTAAGAGAAGGTTAGGAAAGGTTTGTAGGCTTTAAGAAGGTATTTCTTGGTACTCTGGCGTTCCATTTTGTCGAAAAGAAGAGTTTCACTAACAATTACATTGGTCCCCTATAGAACACTATTTAAATAATAGATCATCAGCATTGACGCGCGTCATCTAATCAACTAGTTTAAACCAACAAAAGTTCATCAGTCACCTGATAGGAGTTCCTGGATCATAGAGAGGGTTTTTAGCCACATATTCAACATATAGACTGTATATATACTTCAAAGTTTCTCGTAGATCACCAGTCCTAGGATGCGTTACCAATATTATCTGCAAAGGCATGAGGAATAAGATGACCGAAAAAAAAAACAGCAGATTGATGGTTGGCAAGAGTCTTCTAAATTACCAAATTAAAAAGCCAGATTGCCATCAAATGGTACCTGAATTGAATACACATGATTCAAAAGGTCATTATTTCAGCGATTTCGGCAACATTTAATCGCATTAACCATTTGGGAGAGTGTTCGGAGACCAATTACGTCAAAGAATCAAAGTCAAAGCAGATCATCAGAAAGGCATCTACATTCCTAAGACAACGCAAAAAGATGCAAAATTCTATCAGACAGATCAAGACCCGCCATTTCCGATGCCTCGCGCGATTGGCCAACCGCACTCGGGAATTCATTCAACTTCCCCACGAATTTGAGGAAAGATCGGGAGAGAAGGTACATGCCCGGTGGGGTCCATCTTGGCGGTGAGGGATTTGAGGGAGAAGAGGAGGCCGAACATGAGCTTGTGGTCCTGCTGGGGATTCAGGGTCCGGAGGGGGCGGTTCCACTCCCGGTAGAACAGGCACACCCCGTTCCGGTTGAACATGTACATCACGTTCGCGTTGTGCCCCGCCGCTGTTGGTGCCGGTGGCGACGGGCTGATGTCGGAGCCCCCGAAGAACTGCATCTTTCCTTCCCAGATCGCGATTTCACCCCAAGAGAAATAGCGCTTCTGTCGATTTATATGAGTAAAGTGTAGAAATTGAAATTTGCTGCAACTGCAGCAAAGCTTGCAGCTCTTCTTTATGTTTCAGATTTTGATTTTTTTTTTTTTTTACTAATTATTTAACGCTGCATTCTGTGTGAGGATATAAAAATCAAAATGTATCAATGTTTAAATTCATTCACGCACAATATATTGAAGACAATATACGAACCCTTTACAAGCATAGGCAAATATTTTATTTCTTAAGCACTTGTCCTAGTTTAATAACAGTGGCAACTCATGATGCACTATCTTGTATCTATAATTCAATCAAGTGACCATTTTTTCTCAAGTACAAGCACAAGATTGATTATCGTCTTTTGCATGGTCCGAAATGATTGATTGGATTTATGATATCACACTAACATGTGATATTGTGTATGCTTACTTAACATGGATTATCATTTCTCATCTACATGTCAAGCATGGCTTAAGCGTGCATAGCTTACACAAAGTGATTCCAAAAGGGCGTGCCGGACATTCGATAAATTGCATAGCATCCAAAGATCTTCATTGCAAAATCAAAAGGGCACACGGTCCTCACACTAATCTCTTATCATTTCTCATATTAAAAATGTAAATCATATAACCATTTATTATCATTTACGAATCAACGAATTATTATTCATAAAACAATTCAATCCAAGAGGTCACAACATTCACATCACATAAGTTTATGGTTATTCCGAACTTTCCATTAAAAACCAAGTATCATTTCACCTTGTACATGGCGTGAATCACATGTATGTATAGCAACAGTAATATAACCATGTACATGTCTCAAAGGATATCAACAAAGAACTTCCTTCATGATAGTTCAATGTACAATTTATTAATCTCTCGATTATTTTCATATATTAAAGTGAGGTTTTAAAAATTATATGGGCCATAATATCTCCCCACTCCATGCTACATAATTTCATTGGTGGAAGTCACATAGCATCAATCCCAATGCAGTTCGCATCTCAATTTTTCTCTTAATCTAGCTCTAGCTAATGCCACTCATTTGCTATCATTTGCTACTTGTTCCAAATGATCATCTTCTGGCATTATATACTTGTCCCGGATTTTGTAAAATTACCAAAACAACAAACTTTTCAAAATACTTTCAGAATTAAGTCAACATTTTGACTAGTTGGATAAATTGTCTAGATTAGACAAATAATTGTATAATTACATAAGAACCTGCCATCATAAGCATCCTTAACAAATAAACAGCCCCCCTAATTTTCAGTTTTGGGATATGAGACTTCTAACTTTATGAAATTATAAAATAGCCCATATTTTACAATACTTGGACTTTTTACGTGATTTTAGTTCCTTCAATTAGTCTAACTTAACAGCTAACTAATAAAAAAATTTAATAAAATTTCATTTTTCATATAAGAATTTATATGTTGTAAATTTACATGTTTGCCTTTGTATTGCGAAAATTACTATTTTACCCTTTTGCATGCATAGTTCTATCTCTCTAACACTTTTGCTCATCAAAGTCATTCAAAATCCTCTTGAAATCACTTGACCATGTTCTTATTCATGAGATATAGTCATGATGAGTCATACATATAAAATCATAACTCATAGCAAATTACATGGCATTAGTAAACATAATTTTAATCTTATATTGACAAAGCAATAACCACTGGGCAAGCTTATCTAAAGTCACTCATACATATAGTTTTGCCTCTTATAAGCTAATCATGTAATCACTTATTCCCTTAAATAACATGGATCTAGAATGTACTTTAAGCTAAAATTACACAAAGATCAAGAGTACTAAGTGGATCAGCCCACTTTATCCCTAGAGATTCACTTACCTTGGATGGAAAGATTTGCGTGAACATAGAGTTTGATTCACCTTAAAACCAAGCGAGAAAATATTAAATCAACACTAGCTAATGGGCTATAATTCAAAAATGATGTCATTCATGATATAATTGCATAGCTAAAACATATGATTTGAAATGAATGAGATGTGACAAGTTAAACGAGCGATAAGTGGCCTATCTTTAGTTCGCAAAGCTTGTGATTATAAAAGTGGAGAGAGAATGTAATTGAAACAGGTGATAAAAAATCAATGTCTTTGTGAAAAAATAGGAGACTCATGTATAAATAAATTTATATTTGTGTATCCTAAAGGCATTTTGGGCATTTTTGGTGTTTAGTAATCTTGCCACTATCACAATATTCATTAATCTGGTGGCACTTTTGCAATTATAATGAAATGCTCATGAAATTTATGTAATCCAATGTGTGCAAGATCTAATGTTAGAATCATGAAGTGCTAAGCATGCCTTATGTATTGTAATATACCTATATATATAACGTAAGATCTATATCTGACATGCCAATGATGTCTTTCTTTAATTTTAGTATGAAATTTCATGTCTACATAACACAATAATTGCTAATCTAATAAATAGAAGGAAAATTTAGAATGTCACGTGATTCATTCCCTTGATCTATCCAGTCCTATCTATTGTGATAAGATAGCCTTACCCAAATGATTGAACAAGTCAGCCACCGACGAGAAGGAAAAAAGAACTTGAAAAAGAAAAATCATTTAAGGTCTCTTATAGTTTCAAAAAAACAATTGTACTTTGAGAACGAAAAAATAAATTGCAAGTTTTAAACTTTGGAAAATTTCCTAATCGATACGCACTACTTGTAAATATTTGCGTGTCTTAAGTGACTTTAAATATGCAATATTAAATAAACCCAACTGTCAAACGATAGACGAAAATGAAGAAAGAAAAATCACAATCAATTCATAACATTCTTAACATAATTAGCAAGATGTTGTGCTGGTCATAACAATCCAAAATTCGTAGTTAGTGCTGATTTGATATTATTTTGTGACAACAAACGGCTACTTCTAGTTCTAAAAAAGTTACTATGTTTGGCGACAGCTTCTACCTTTACAAAGTTAACGATGACATTTCCAAGCGAAATTAGGTGAAAGCTAGAGCAGTTTTAGCAGTTGCGCCCTCTCAAGAAGGCAGACATAAGGAGGGCTTGGTACTTTTCTTGTTTTATTAAATGGTTCCGAAATTTTGAAATGCCAAACTCATTAATCAAACACTCGATTTGAAATCTAAAAGCTCCTACAATATATAAAAGTGCAATAAAGTATCGAGGTTATACTCCCTAAAGCTAAAGTTACAACGATTTGAAACTGACCTATAAGTCCAACATATATTTTTGCATTGATGATCCAGGGGCGGAACCGAGTCAATCTGCCATTTGAAGGGAAATTAATACTGCATGACTCCGAACTTTAAGTCCAAGTTTCCCAAGGCAGGAATAGAACACACAATCGGAAATCTGAGTTTCCCAAGGCAGGAATCCAACACACAACCATCGATTTTTAAGTTGAAAGCATGAAAATGCCCTAGCAACCGAGTCAATCCCACGGTGGGTACTACCTAGGTAGCAAACCCTGGATTCTCTCTTCAAATTAAGGTAACCTTTAGATTATTACGATGTGATCAATTTTGTTAAACCCCTATCTTCTTTTGTATCTTAAATCTATATAATGTTACTTCTAAGACTGAAAGCGGTGAACATTAAATTGTTCCCCCATGGACATGATTTCTCCGGGTCACCAGACTCAGGTTTGCATTCCTTGAGAAAAAATAAAAAGTATATCTTACTGGGAACTAGGTAGTGCCACGTCGAAATTAATGTGGAAAAAGGATGACAGAGCCTTTTCGCGTTAGAAATGGAGTGATGATGCTGCATCAAACCGAAAGGACAAAGAAAGAAAAAAAAAAAAAAAAAAAAAAGGTGGCTGCCTCATAAGAACTCTGATTTCAAGCAAGAACTGCCAAAAAGGCAGTGGGCCCATATTGAATATGAAGGCTGTGATGATAAAGTTTAACTTGTATGGGGAATTGCAAGGTTAGCATTATTGAGAAACTGGAATCTGTACAAGAGGAGGAACAAGATATTCGAAAAGGAAGACTGAATTATCTACAGCATCTCCAGGATTTAGCTTGAGACATTTCAATTGCCGAGGTCAAAGTATTTTGGATCTTCTGGGTAATGATAGTCCACCTTGAACCGCCTTAGATAGGGCACACTCGTCAGATACATAGAGAAGTAACACCATCATGGACAGAGTCACTAACCCAAAGATGTGAATCCCCATGGACGCCAAACCAGGCGCATCGATGTATGCAGCTACGTGCGCCCTACGGTTATAATCAGAACTATAGCTTTAAATTCTTACCAATTCCGGTCTAGCATGAAAGGGCGACTGAACATGGCCGATTGAACATAATGCAAATTCAAAAAGAAATTTAATGCACAGTAAAATACCATGCATTTAGCGTAAATCATATCCAATGAGTCAATGAATCGTTGCAGGAATATAAGGTTCGCATTTCGACCTTTCCTCTTTTCTCTCTCTCTCTCTCTCTCTCTCTCTCTCTCTCTCTCTGCCTCTGTCTCTGTGTCAAATCAATAAAGTGAATCTTGAAAGAATATGAAAATATGATTACAGTGTGGAGCAAATGGCGATGGATGATGGACCCCGCAAGACACGGTAGAGAGAGAGGAAAGAGGAAGAGAGAGAGGGAGGGTCGGACAGACAGCCGGGGAGCGGCATCGAGCCTTCAAAAGCACTGACAATGCGGGTAGTCTCGAGGGAACTAGTCTCTGTTCTAGCGGCCGTTCGGAGAGGTCAGCTTTTCGCAAACCTTAAATTACAGAGATGCCCTGTGTGCATTGCGGGCAAGGACGGAGCTAGCCTGATTTTACATTGGGTGCATCAATACAATAATGTTAATTAATTAGGATTTAATTAACAGAGGGGGGAAAAAAGAAATTACTTACAAGGATTACACAATACGGCCCTATTTAGTAATCGTTATGTTCCTCTATTTTTCTGTTCTTTTATTTCTTAAAATAGAAAAAAAAAAAACAGAAATCTGTTTGGCAACATCAACTAATTTTTCTATTTTCCATAACATATCAGTAACCAAGAAATAAAAATAAACCAATATAGCCAGAGAATAGATTTGGAATAAAAACAAGAAGTTGAAAAATCCTACTTCTTTGTTCCCGAGAATAAAAAGAGAAATAAAGTCATCTTAAAAAAGCAAGCTCAACGTAACCTCACGCTCATCTTTCTATGATCGATACAAGGTCCACTCTCCTAACTCGATATGAGTTCCCATAATAAAGAATTTCAGAAATTAGTAAAAAAAAAAAATTAGAAATTAGATTTTGAGTAGTTTTACTAGATCTTAATGTTAATTTTTTTTTTTTTAGAATTTGTTTAGCATAAAAAAAAAAAAAATGTAAAAATCTTTTGATGAAAATTAGGTTTAAAATTGAATAAGATTTTAGGGCTTTACTATATAGATTTTTTAATGCCGTTTTATATATATATATATATATAAAGATAATGCTAGGTCGTGAAAACTTAGTGACTTCCCTTAAGATTCTATTGGAGACATCCTTTAAGATCGTCTATAATTATGTTTTAATAGAAAATCAAATGGCTTTCAGTAATTCATTTGCATTACCATTTGTCTTGTGTTCATAGCAATTGAATAACCCTGTGATCCATGGATTTCCGATGTCATTTGCTTGAAGGTTTGATGAGTTTGTACAAATGAGCACACCACCTTTATGACTGCCTCCCTCCTCAATTGTTTCGTCATTGCTCATTCCACCAAGCAACATTTGCTCTTTTTCTTGTAGCTAAAAAAGCTCAAAAGGTCTATGTAATTGTTAATTGTAATGCGCATAGATTACTATCAACCTCCTAATATTGCGAGTTATAAACCAATGGGACTCTTTGCTACCATCTCCAGCCATCCATCTTTGACTAACTATTACATTGGATTTTCTAAGGTCATCTTAGGATATCTTGATCAATTAAATCCTTACAAAAATCTAGTTTTATCCAAACATGAAATGTTAAGTCTCCACTCACATTTTTATTGTTAAAATGAAAAAAGAAATTGGAAATAAAAAAAAATTGTACCAAAGGCATTTATGTTCTTTTTCTCTTTCAGAAGTAGAAATTCTATACAATTACCAAACGCATTATTCTACTCAAAAACTTGTTCAGGGAATAAAAATAGAAAAAAAAAACTATTTTTGAATAAAAATGTTATCAATCGCACCTTAACTGAGCCAAAAAAGAAGTTGGTGGAGCATAAAGTGGCCCCATTGACGATCCATGCAGGGAATGTGCCACCTACATTTTATTGATAATGCTGATTCATCTTTTGACTACATGTATCATGCAAATATTTATTGCAAGTAATATGAGTTTCTCTTACCAAAAGAAAGAAATAAAAAATTTTGGCAAATAAATAAAGGCAAAAGCCACCAAAAACCCTAAACTATATCAATTGTGACACAATTATGCCGAATGATTTTTGTGATATCAAAAACCCAAAATTTGTAGAGGTATGACATATATACCTTATGTCAAAATTTTATCAATGGAACAGTTAAAAATCTACCTACATGAATGTTAGAAAACAAACAGTGTTGACATAGCACCCATGTGGCTTAAATGAAATAAAAACGACGTTGTTTTGGTTGAAAAATCATATACCGTGACAAAAGGTAAATGTGTGACATAAGTACAAATTTTGAGTCTTTTATTTTTCTTTTTAAAAAAAAGTATAGGGTAAATGTATCACAGTAGGCATGATTTAAGATTTTTTATGGCACATAAAAAAAGATTCAAAATAAATATATCATCGTGATGATAGTTTGAAATTTTCTATGATTTTTTTTTATAAATGTTATTTGTCAACCTCTTTCAAATATGACTATCTTCAGGTGGAATATACCTCTAGGTCCATTGTCTGCCTATACCTATGTCATTAAAAGAGGCGGGTATAGAAATCTGGATTCATTAACAAAAAGAACGGGAAAAAAAGAAGAAAAATAAAGAAGATAATGGCGTGGGCTGGCGTCAAAGGGAGGGCTGACTTTATTGGCTGATCAAGGACGTTTTCCACTGTTCACAGTATGAGCTGGAGTGTGCATGATAAGGACTGGTCTCTTGAATTTTGGAGTCGACGTCCCATTCCTGCCGTTCCCTCGTCATATGTATATATTCCTGCTCTGCTTCCTCGAGCACCCGAGCAAAACCATTACTCTCACATTTCATCTCCTTCGCCACCTCTCCAGGAAGGCATCGTCGGAAGGTTAATGGAGATGCCAGCAGATTTCGCTGTTCCAAGGTAAGCCTTAGTGACCTCAGTTTCATAACTTACTTGAAGCCGGACATCAAGCACATATGATCTGCGTTTTTTTTGCGATAGAGATCTCGCATGTATGATCTGAGTTTTTGACGACAGACGTCAAGCTATCATAACCTCTTCAGAGTAGGGCTGAGCGCGGTTCCCGGGTTACCCGGGAACCGGAACCGGAACCTGTTTCGGAACCGGAACCGGAACCGGTTACTTAGGGCAGAAAAAGATCGACCTTGGATGTTCTAGTGACTTGTATGTGATGTTCTAGTTGAAGTTTGGCTTCGGCCTCTAAATGAAAGTTGTAAAGGACTTCTTGAAGTATAACATACTCAAATTTGGGACAAAACAAACAAGTATAAGTGGGTGAAATCGTTATTCTTTGGAAAGACTGGATCTGGAGATTTTGGGACTGAACCTTGATGAATGCATGGACTGTAAGGCAACCTTTTTGTCGAAATTTCACTTCAGTTTCTTAACAAAAGTTATAAAGGACATCCTGAGGTACAACATATCAAAAATTTAGAAAAAAAACAAGAATAGGTAGGTGAAATCGTGGTCCTTTGGAGATGGTTAGATCTGGAATTACGGTACTACAAACAGGGATTTTAACCGTCTATATTTAATTATCTAGGACGAATTTGACTTCGATGTTTTCATGAAGTATCTACCTTATGGACTTGGCTATCACATAGTCGAATTTCATAATTTTTAAGGTCATTTGGGTATTTAATCAGAAATGTTTCTAAAACTGTGCAATCTGATGTGTTCGGATCTTGTAAGTTGCAATGCGTGGATTATATCATTTTGTATGAGGTTCTTTTGGAAATGTGTTCTGCATGAAATATCTCTCTTCATGTCTTCCCTACAACATATTTAAATTTCGTAATTTTTGTAGTTCATTTGCCTATTTAACCAAAAATGTTTCAAAAATTGTGCAAGTAGAGAATAGGAAAAGTAAATCGATTTTATATTTTAATCCAGAACGAATTGGACAACGATTTCTTCATGAAACTTGTACCTCTAGGTCTTAAATACAACGTGTCCAAATTTCAGAATTTTCTGAGTTCATTTAAGGGTTTAATTGAAATTGTTTTCAAAACTTATACCTCTAGACATTCTTGTTCTAGTGGTGTTTTATTTCTACTTTCTAGTTTGCTATTTGTTTTGAAATTTCTAATTATATTCTATTATTGTTGTGCAGTGCGAAGTTAATGTATCAAGATAACATGTCAATGGGAAGTTACCGTGTAGTATAAACGTACATTATAGTTTTTTTTGGTAACGTGCGCATACGTATGTTATAGTTTTTTTTTTTTGGTAACATGCGCGTACGTTATACTTTTTTTGGGTAACGTGCGCATATGTTATAGTTCAAATCTGAAAAAAAAAAAAAAAAAAAAAAAAAAAAAAAAAAAAAAAAAAAGAACACATGTTGGAACCAGAACCAAGCCCTGGAAACTTGTGACGGGGGGTAGGTTCCAGGTTCTCGGTTCCCCATGGGTAGGTTCCGGGTTCCTCATTTTGAGGAACACGTACCCGAGGGTAGGTTCAGGGTTCCAGACGGAACCGAACCGGAACCTGGAACCACTCACCCCTACTTCAGAGACCTCAAAATCACAACAAATTTTTTATTTGATTTCCTCAACCCATGTCTGATCATGTCAATTGTGAATATTCCATTAGGTGAATGCTCTTTTGTTAAGAAAAAACCGATCTTTTTTTAGGTGAACTTGTCCCATGTCCCATGCATTTTTATCTCGTTTGCTCAGTTCTTGAAAGCCCAATTATAGGTGTAGAACTTAGAAAGCAAGACTCGGGTACAAGCTACTCAAGTCTCGAGTAGAAGCTAGAACAGAGACTTGGGCACATTCCCGGAAAAAAAATCAGTCGCATAAATTACTTGAGACCGGACAACAAGCATATATCATAATTTACTTGAGGCCAGACATCAGCTTTATCATAACCTCTTCGGCGACCTCAATATTATGACAAATCCTGATTATTTTTTTCCTGAATATATGTCTGATCATGTCCATTATCATAATTTACCTGAATGCCCAAGGCTCGGTTTCCAGATTCTGGCCAAGACTTGGCTTCTACCTAGTAAGCATGGGCCTTGTCTGGTTATTATATACACTCTGTTTCTAGGAGGGAAAATTCTGCCCCATTGATGGAGTGACACAATTGTATATACACACTGTTTCTTTTGTCAACAGAAACTCATGTTAAGAACAACGTATTAATTGAAAATCCTATTAATTTTTCCTCATATGAAAAGATAAAACCTGCAATTAGCTTTACTCTGTTTCTACCCAATAAACAAGGGGCCTTACCTGGCAATTCCGTGCGTCTGGGCGATCTTGTTTTGTGAGCAAGTGTTGTAAGAGAAGGATAGGAAAGGTTTGTAGGCGTTAAGAAGTATTTCTTTGTACTCTGGTGTTCCATTTTGTCGAATAGAAGAGTTTCAGTAGCTTAATTATCTGGATCACTAGATGGGTTAAATGCCTGCAGTATATACAGAGGTTAGACTCTCTGCAGTGAATACTAACAACTGGTGTTAATTTCATTTCCAAGGCATGGAGTTGACCTAGCAGATCGAATCGCTCCACGCACACGACGCCTTCGTTCCCTGGTGGGGTTCCTGGATGAAGTCATTAAGTTGAAGGGTGTTCCAGCTAACAATACTTGTGCGAAAATCATGGGTTTCTACGGACTGCTGAAAGCCATTAGGATGGAAGAGCTTGATGTAGGCCCGAGGTTCGAACTTGTGTCCACCGTCATTGACGCTGGGCTTCAAAGTCTCAAATGCGTTCTGTTAATGTATGTCGTTCTCAGCGACATGCCATGGTCAGTTGCCCTTCTCTGTATTCTGATGGCAGTCCTATTCATTGCAAAGTAGAGAGACAGTTTCTGGTTTGCATGACTTTTGTGCTCGTTTTCTTGCGGATCCTAATGCCGGCTCAATTATGAACTTTTCTGTTGTACTACTATAATTTTGAATACCTTCTACATATATACAATGTTCATGAATGCTATGATGGTATTTGGCTAAGATCCCCATGCAATATTGTGAGATTGGAGAAGCAGGAAATTTTTTTTCCTTTGGCCTCAGAGAATCAGGGGAATCGATTCAAATAATTTGGGAAAGAATCGTATTATCCTCGTTCATTAATCTTCTTATTCATGAAATGTGATTTTGACTTGGTTCGTAACCCAATCCTCGTATCCCAACCTTAGTAATATTACATCCTACCTTGACATGTACTTCAAGTCACAAATGAAAATTACTGAGCCCGACGTGCTCCTTGACATAAAAGAAGCATGTTGTACGTGAGAGAGGAAAGCAATCAGCTACAACTCTAACAAAAGATAACCCTTTTGAGAAGAAAGCCAAATCACATTAGTAAAGTAAGATGCATGACCTTTTATATGTTGAGTAGGCTAGTCAAATGGATGTATTCGGTGGGGCCATATATGGGCTGACCAAATTGACCCATTTATTTCCAAAGCAAATTGACAGTAAATTGACACATACCTAATTCGTCTCGAAATTCGTTTTTAGTATTTTTTTTTTCTCCTCATTTTGTTGCATTTGAAATATGGATAGTTCCATGAACCAGCTCGTCAAGTTAGTGAGAGAGCTTGGGAGTCGGGTTATGAACAAGGGATGAAGATGGTGAAAGCCCGACCCTCACCATCTAAAATTCATATAACTTATTTGGGCTCTGATTTTAGGTTAAATATAAGGAAAATAGCCACACAAAACCTCAAATTATATCTACGGTAACACATTTATTTTGAACTTTTTTTGTGATATCAAAAACCCAAAATCATGCTCATATAACACATTTACCCTAAATTTTTTATGACATAAAAAATCATTAATTTGTACATGTATGACATATTTATCCTTTGTTAAAGTTTTATTAATTGTCATTTGTATTTTACTTAAGTCACATAGACACGATGTTAATATTGTTGGCTTTCCGGTATCCACGCAAGCAGATTTTTAACGATTCTTGTTAACAAAATTTTAACATATGGTAAATGTGTTACAAAAGTATAAATTTGAAGTTTTTGATGTCGCAGAAAAAAATTTATGATAAATATATTACAATAGATATAATTTAGGATTTTTATCGACTTTTGCTCCTCTAAAAAAGTTATTTACAATGTATTGTGGCTGCTTCTACTTTTATAAAGCTGCCACGCGAAAGGCGGTGGACTAAAGCAGGCAGACAGGAGTGCTTTGTCCTTGTTTATTAATTGGTTCCGAAATTTAAATGCCAAATTCATTGATCAAAGCAACACTAAAATTTCAGCTTAAAAGTTTCTACGGCATATAACAGTGCAATAAAGTATCAAGGTTATGCCACCTAAAGGTACAACGATTTGAAACTGACCTAATCCCAACATATATTTTCATATCGATGATCCAAGGGTGGAACCGTAGTTAATCAGCTATCTGAAATGAATTAGCACTGTAGTCCACCAGCATAACCTGTAGTACTGTAGTACTGACCGAGGTCTCGAGCCGAGAGCATGGAAAAGCCCTTGCTCCGAATCAATTCCATGGTGGGTACTACCTTATAATGAAACAGCAATCCCAGGATCGTCTCTTGGAATTAAGGACGTCTTATTATCGTGTGATTGATTTCGTCAAAACCCCTCTCTTCTTTTGTATCTTAAATCAATATGATGTTACTTCTAGACTTTTACGCGATGAACGTTGAAATGTGCCCCCAATATACTCTCCGTCACCCGTCTCCAACATGCATCCCTTAATTCAAATCATCTTGAGAGAAAAGAAAAGTATATTTTCCAGGGTCCTAGGTAGTGCCACATGGAGATTAACGTGGGAAAAGGGATGACAGAATGTTATGGTAGTCATGTTAGAAATAAGAGCAATATTGCTATACCAAACCTACAAGGTATTGAGTTGGAATCCCATTCTAACTCAGGATTTTTGTAATTCCAAAGGATCCAACTACAAGAGAACTAGAAACAAAGTACTTTCCCACCTTTCCCACCCGTCCATCTTCAACATAAGAGCACTTGATCAGTGAGCTATTACGCACTCTTTCAAAAGTGACCGCTAGGTTAAAAACTATCTATTGCTTCTTTTAAAGCAGATGATTCCACCTCATCAATGTCAGCCTCTGATAGCCTTTCTTCTTTTTGAGCTAGCATTATTCCTAAACATTTCGTGTTAGAAATAAGAGTGATGTTGCTATATCAAACTTGTGAGAATATATAAATATTAAATCACACCTTCTTCTCTCAATTTAAATTGTAGAACAACATAAAATTCTCATTTGATATCCAAATTAGTATTATCCCTTTCGCGATTGTATCTCCACTCCCCATTAGTCAAATTCCAAGTGCCGTGGTCAGAAGTTTCTTGTGCCGCTTGTAATCCACCTTGCACAGGAGACGAGATGTTGAAATATTTATATTTATATGATTTCCTTCCACATGTTTGCTTAAACTTTTTTTAGTTCGAATCTTCCACGTCCCTACTTGCTTCTCCAATTACGTATTTTCACACTTTAGACTCAGGCCAACAACAAATTTACGCGTGAGGAGCAATAGAATATATAAATAATAAACCATAACTTTATTTATCAATTTAAGCTGTAGGGAGCCCATATTTGATATGAAGGCTGTGAGGGTAAAGTTAACTTGCACATGGAATTACAAGGTTAACATTATTGAGAAACTGAAATCTGTACAAGAGGAGGAATGAAGATATTCGAAAAGAAATACTGAACTATGTACAGCACCTCCAGGATTTAATTGAGGAGGTAGCTTGAGACATTTCAATTGCCGAGGTCAAAGTATTTTGGATCTTCTGGGTAGTGATAGTCCACCTTGAACTGCATTAGACATGGCAGACTCGTCAGAGATATAGAGAATTAACACCATCTTGGACACAGTCGCTAATCCAAAGATGTGAATCCTGATGGACTTCAAACCAGGCGCATCGATGTATGCGACTATGTGCGCCCGGCGGTTATAACTACGGCTTCATGTTCTTACCAATTCCGGTCTAGCATGAAAGGTCGACTGAATATGGCCAATCGAACATAATGCACTACGTTTCGATGAGCTAATTATTGAATCTTTAAACAGATTCAAGTTTTCCTTTATTGTAGATTTAGACGGACACCCAAAAAAAAAAAAAAAAACGCAGTCCTGTTGTACGGTAAAAGAAACGAAACAAAGCGCATCAGATAGCCCTATAAGGAGAGAGAAAGAGCGGTGAAGTCCTGGCTACATGAACATGGAGCTCAAAGAGAACATTGATTAATCAGAAGATATCTGGGGGCCAAAAAGGAGATAGAAATAGATTTGAAAGTCCAAAACACTAAAACAAAGAAAGATCAACAGAATGTGCCTTCTTCATATTCTTTTGAGGACGACAGAAGTTAAGGGAGAAGTTAAATGACAATTGAAATAACACTACAAGGGAAAAAATTTAGTCAGGCATTCAGCGCCACAGTGATGCCACATACGATATTTGGAGAACAGACACTAAAAGCACTTCAGCAAAAGTAAAGGAGTACGATAAGTCAAAGATAGATCACATACCTTGCCTTCATCAGCATCTGAATGTCGTTGAGGAAATACAACCCTCATGTCATTGTATAAATAGAATCTCCTTTCCCTATCTGACAAATTTTCTTTTGGTACAGAGAAGGGATCAGATTTACATCTTGCAACTGACCTTTTACTCTTTTTAGGAAAAGGGCAAAGAAAACGGAGGTGAAGAGCATAGCGCAAGGCACCAGCTCCAGTCATGTTCTCATTGACCTTTGAACAACCATGAAATATTTTTCTGTCACTACCGTTGCAAGTATCTTCACAATAACAGTCATAACCAGGTTTACCACTCCTACACCCATCGTTAAACTTAGAAGAGGGAATATTTTGCTCTCCAAAGCTGTCAGGTTTCTCAGACTGATCACCTTCCTCCACTGAACCCACCACATCAGAGGTTTCATTCCCAGTAACATTGGATTGTGTAGCATCAACTCCAGGCTGCACAAGATGGTTCGACATTGGAGTCACTACGTCTGTGACTTTTGAGTTCAAATCTAGCTGCTCTTTCAGCTGTGCCGAAGCTGAGCAACAAGATTCTAGCGTAGCCTTCTGGCGCAAAAATGTCTGTTTCATTTACCAAAGTGAAGCAGAGAAGAAGATTCTCGTCAGAGTAATCATACCATTGCTAAGTGCATGTAACCCTAAACAGAAAACAACATTTTCTTTTGGCTAGTGGAGAACACAAACCAGCATCTTAAATTGATTAATTTAAAGCCTTTTTCTTTCCACTTAAAGCCATGAGATCACAGGTACCAATAAGTACAACAACTTACGCCCCTGTGAAAGAAGTATTCAACCAGAAACTGAATGGTCCAAAATTTGAGACAAGAAAGTCTGATAAGAGTTAAAAGTGGGCTTCAATTTGACAGAAAGACTTCACTTTCAGTATAAACACAAGGCAGGACTTCAGACACAAAAGCCCACCTGATTTATTGCATCATTGTTGAGCATTTCTCCCATCTAAACCAAAATTTAAGGTCGCATTCCTCCTTTTAATCAACACCACTTCATTCCCCCGGTCCTGCAACCTCCTTTTGTCTTTATACCAATCCTCACAAACCAACACTCATCCCCTATGTCAAGATCCTTCTAAACCATTTCTTATTGCATGACAAAATGAGTTGTGTACTATGGAATTTTCAAGGAACCCCAGATAAACTACTTCCATTTCCAATTTTCAAAATTAAGCAGTACTCAGGTAGTGTGGATGATGGTACTAACAATGATTTTAATAGAGTCCCTTCATGCTACTTAATGTAGTACCCCCAAAATATCTGTAGTCTGAACAGCCTCTTTTATGGGACTGAGGACATAGACTCATCTAGTATCATAAGTTCAAGAGCCCTTACAATGCATCCTTGGAGGGAGACAGTATCTTGTGCATCTAATTCATCGCATGGCAGTGATAACTGGAGAGGAGGGGATTTTTATAATCCATGGGATACTACCTCACAGACGATAGACATGGTTGTTTGCACCACGTCAACAGTGTAATAGATATGTCACTGCTTTCTCCTTTTAAGCGATTGAGAGTGACCCAATTCCTAACATCCCAACAATACCAAATTATCTTGACAAAAAAAGAAAAAGTCAAGAATATTACTTTTGTTTGGTTTTCCCTTGATTAAGCCTATGAAAATGGTTGGCGAGTGCATGCCAAAAATTTTCAATTGAATCCAAAAGAAAATGAATTTCTTTGGCTGGGAACTTTTTTTTTAGTTCCTTAATTCTGGAGAGCTAGGCACCTTCCCCACCATGTTGTTTTAAGAGGATCGATTTGCTTAATATCTTCTGCTTCCTAACTTTAAGTGGGAATTGGGTTTTGTAGGTTAAGACACTTCACTCCAACTCAAGGCCACATGAGACCAGTTACGTACATTCTTTATGCACAGCCAGTTCCAATCATTCTTCATTATAGAGAAGTTGATCCAATCAAGGATCATGAGTAAATACATGTTTTATCGAGCTTTGCAATATTAGAACTCTCATGGAGCTTATTAGCTTTTAATGTTGTAATATTGTGTCATACATTTTTTATATGATATTATAGTGAATTTCATCCTAGATGACTAGCTTTATGCTTTAAAATTGTTACAATCCAAATATTGGTTAAATCCACAAGGTACAGTTATTTAGGCATCTGCATTTGTGAGCACAGGCTTATGGATGACAAAATAATGCTTAACTTGAGAAAATATGTCAATCTACTCCTTGAGAGAAATTGTGCATAAATTGTGCATAAATTGTGCATAAAACAGAGGAGACATATATTTGTTTCGGTTTGTGCACATTGTGGTTTGGAGGTGGCTAGATGATTGGGGATAGCTCCTCAAGTTTCTAATGGGCATGCGCATGAGTTGATTGTAGTGTTGCTCCCCTGTCAGGAGGTAATTCCTCATTGTTCTTTCTCCCATTTTGTAGTGTGCATTTTTTAATGAACGGAGGTGCACATGATTATATCTGATAGTTTAAAAATGGGAAGAGTAAGATATCTGAAGCCATAAAAGGGCCACGGAACTACCTTAAACACTTTCAAAATTTCCCCTAATTGGTAGGGTTGGTATGGTAGGAGAACTCAGAGCCACAAATCTGAGTCCGCTAAGCTGGCAGACCTGATGTAACAAGTGATTAAGTACAGAGCTATACAGAATTTCCCCTAACTAACAGGGTTGGCATAGTGAGCATAAAACATGTAATCATTCTAAAGTTCATCAAACTGGTTGGTATGGTAAGCCAAGCATGGATGCTATTGATGTTTGGACCTTGCGGACTGGTTGAGGAGGATCCATAGTTAATGCCATACTTATATTGTTATTTGTTGCATTTGCATATGTGGTATTGTCATCCATACTGGGAATAATGTCAGCCTTTTATCTATACTCTTGCAGCAGGTTGGATTATAATTGACAGGACGATAGCCTTGGCAGAATTGACCCTTTTTGATCCTAGGGGTATGATATTCAGTTCTTTTTACTTCGATGGGAGACCTAGCCAGCAGAGAATTCTGTGATCACCCAGATGTCTCAAATTAGTTGTGCATTAGGCGATGCTGTACAGGATAGTAATATCAATGCTACATAAAGAGATGTTAATGCTTCCAAAATCCCTCTTCGCTGGAATGCTTTCTAGTACATTTTACAAGATTTGTGATGTCTAATGGCTGGTTGCCTGATTATTGATTTTTCCTAAGCCCATTTACTTATTTGAATCTTCTTTATAGAGTATGAGTGCATAAGTAGCAGTATGTTTAAATCTAGTCAGTATATTGTGTGGGCTCAAATGTAGCAGAATGTGGGCAAGAACCTTGAAGAGCAGCCCCATAACACAAGCACCTCTCCATGCATAAATCTTAAGAGCCATATTAAATTGTCGGCCAAACGCTAATTTACTACACATCCTTATCTCAGAATGTTTCCTCTTTGCCATTGAAAGGCATAGCATTTTGATTGCGTGTGAATGAAAAGCTTAACAGACATGGTTATGGCTACAGAAAGCATGCAAGACTCTTTGTGCTAAAGGTGAAACCATAGTGAATTTCTGTTTCATTCACTCAGCTAAGCATGGACCTATTTATATCCCATGTCAGGTCCAAAATACTCATAAAAAGCAAACCAAAAAAAAAAAAAAAAACCAGGTTCAGCCTAAATTGAAACTGCTGGGCCACAAACAAGCCAAATTCCTCAATTCAATTAATTCAGTCTCATTCAGCTATCATGACTTAAGGATAGAAAATCCAGTTAAGATCATTATGGGATTTTTTCGCATACCTTGGTACCCAGCGGCATGTCGCTCAAATCATAGTTACAAAGAAATGTGTGAACAGGTGTCTTCTCGGGATTGCTGAGAACCTATAAAACACCATTACCTTTTAGAGTCAAATAAGAAATTCTTAACAGGACATTACAATTGGTCAACAGGTTTTTATCTTCCTAATAGGAGGAAGAGATCATAACAAAAAGTAGAGTGATTAAAAGGGAATTCGCCATGGCCTTGGTCAAATTAGACAGTCGCTTCCTAAGATAAAATCAACCAGTAAGCCACTCCACAAGAAAGAAGCCGAGTACCAGTTGAATGCGCCCTTTCATAGGAATGCGCAGGCGGCTCTTGACAGTTTGCGAATCCTCACAGCTGAGACTCTTTCCAGATCTTTGGCCAACACACTTGTTTGACAACGAAGATCCAGCGAGATCAATGGATGCAAAGTACAACAGAGAGCAATCTCCATCCACACTGCTTACAGAGAATGGAAGCTTCTGTGACTGCGGTGAAAAACTCCCCCCAACAATGCTCAGCACAGCAAGAAAACCATCAATTTTCTGCATGGATCAAAAGCAAAAATGGGGCTACAAAAATTAATTGTCCATATTCAAAAGATAATTATCAACTAGTTAGGGGTGAATCCAAAGCCCAAACTCATGAAACATACAAACTCACCTGACAGAGTTTCCCAGAGAGAAGTCTACCAGACAATAGAGACTCCTCAAAGGAACCGACCAATGACCTCCTAACAGATAGTCTACTGAAGCTTCTAAATCCATGTCGAGATTTAGCAATTGATTCTTGATACCATGGCCAACACACCTCAGCAGTACCTTCCAAGGAAGACGGACGAAATTCTTTGCTTAAGAGATCAACATCTTCAAAAGATCTGGTTACTTCACTAAAGGCATCCTCTTCAGTGTCAATGCTAATGTTCATATCTGATTTGTGGACAAAACTCTCTACGTTCATCAAGGTCGAAGAGTCATCAGTAACATTCATTAAATTCTTATTTCCTCCCACAGTTTTCATCCTTTCAGAAAATTTTGGGCCAAGAGGAGATGAAGAAACAGTAGATGAGGTTATCTTTTCAGTAGCCGATGGTACCACCATGCTTTTGGATCTTACCTTACTTGATTTTCTCAAGTCCTCATCTGCAGATGGCAACACATGACAACCATGACTTAGGGGTTCCTTCTCTTCCAGCAAGGGCCCATCAGTGAAAAAGCTAGAAGCACTTGTAGTTTCCATGGAGTGCTCCTACTCTCTAAGCTTCTTGAGAAGGCCCAGCTTCTGGTGGTGCAGTATTTTGTCCTTCCAAAATTTGCTTTCTTGTAGTCTTTCGCCAAAAAAGAACCAGGTGTGTCGGTTAAGGGGGCGGAATATTTCTGGAAACTGCTACAGCCAATTTCAAGAGAATCGTCACCAACTTTTTCTGAAGAAAGAGCATGGCTCAAAGGTGACAACAAGCGTTTCCTAATTACTGACCCACTGGAATCAGTCTCATTCATTTTCACACCAGGCACGTCAAAGGATCGTTCACATTCAACTGAAATCCCATCAGAGCCGTGGGTCACCCCGCCAGACTCAAAACCCACTATTCTAGATATAGGATCCTGAATGCTCCTCTCACTTTTAGGAGTAAGCCAACTTGCCTTATCGCCAATCCTAAACCCATTAGCATTAGATGCAGCTGTCATCCTATACTTGAATGAATCACCTTGCAACTCAGAAACCTCTGAGCTAATAATTTCCTCAGTATCTTGTGGGTCAGCATCCTTCCTACTCATATCTTCTCCATGCATCCCATCCAAATCACAGGTGCTTACACTGGCAAACTGCCGCGAACCACTGGGGCAAACTTGCGGCAACCCCATTGCTGAAATCCAATTCACTTACACCTTGTTCCCTGGAATAACTACATATGCTTGGCTTTCCCCTCTTAGTCCTTCATCCCAATCTCCTTAGTGCAGTTTTCACCTTACCTAGTTGGCAAAACTATCTCTTCTTCCCATTAATCTCTTACCTTAGGCACAATAAAATAACTGTCGACACAAATTCAAAGTCTCAAGTCAAATCAACACCATTCCATGGATATGCCCATAGAATTCACAGCTCGAAGTACAAGCTAAGAAAAGAACTGCACCAATCTAAAAGGAACCTATAATCATGTATCTACGACAGGCATCCACATTTCAACCAGATTCCCACTGTACGAATGGATATAGAAACACAAGCATGTACTAAGCATCCATGAGAATCTGTCTCGCGATGGTGTCTGAAATATGTTCCAGCAGGGAATGAATCGCCTCTGCTTCATACTTGATCTGAGCACTAACCCCAGCAACTGAGACTGCCAAAAAAACCAAACAAGCGAAATTCAGCTGTTAATGCATCGATCAGCACGTATAAAAAGGTCGAAAGACTATATCTACAGCACTATATGCAAAATCAATACACCGGTAAATCCCCGCATTCAGACCAACAAATGACTGTCAATACGCGCTATGCGCAAAGTCACTACCCCCGCAAATGCTCACATCCAGACAATCACACGCGCTCAAAACCACGAAATCCCCAAACGATCAGCCTCTCGGGGAGCACTATAAGTCCGCATTCGTAATGCGAGCATCTACTCAATAGCAACCGCAGCTAAGAAAGCAGCTCGGCACAACCGGCCTCCGATCCTACCATCACCATCATCGCGCAACAAAATGCAGCAACTTTCGCCGAATTTTCCGCCCCAGAAAAATAAAAAGATTATATTTTTATAATCAACTAGGAGATAAGCTTCTCAAACAAAGAACATCCGATTGCTTCGAACGATCAACCGAGACAACCGACGGCACGTAGCAAAAGCAACTACGCAAAGAGGTGCCTTGTACGGCATACATTCACCCCGGACCACCAAAAAAGAAAAAAAAAAAAAAGAGAGGACGACCGGCGAAGTAAAGCAAAACCCAGCAAATCCAAGAGCTTTACCCAGACGCGCCGATAATGCGAGCGGCGACGGAGTGACGCGGAAGGCAAGTCATGTCAGCGCCACGCGCCCATCGACGACGACGACGACGACGAGGAAGAGGAGGAGGAGGGGCGGAAGCCGCAGCCGCAGCCGCAGCCGCAGCCGCCGT
Organism: Eucalyptus grandis; assembly: GCF_016545825.1. Classification (NCBI taxonomy): domain Eukaryota; kingdom Viridiplantae; phylum Streptophyta; class Magnoliopsida; order Myrtales; family Myrtaceae; genus Eucalyptus; species Eucalyptus grandis. The sequence goes on along the minus strand of NC_052619.1, from coordinate 65,481,687 downwards.
CGCCGGAACCGGAACCGGAACCGGCAATGATCGAGCCGGCGAGAACCTTCCGATCAGGATGACGGAGAAATCGGGAGAAGGAAACCGAGGGAAGGCGGAGAAGTTTTGAAGAGATAGAGAGAGAGAGAGAAGGGGCGGAGGGGAGAAAGGTCAAAGCGGTGGATGATGGCTTTGGGGTGGGGTTGCGTTTATAATGCCGGATGCTGCTCCAAACTCCAAAATCCCGAGAATTCTCTTCCTTCTTCTTCTTCTTCTTCTTCTTCTTTCTTCTCTTATTTTCCGGCCGTGACATTTGGACAAATCCAATCAAAGATTATATAAACTCCGCTTTAATAAATAAATGCTTCGCTAAAATACATTTATTTATGCCCCCATTGAAAAAAAAATAAGTTATAATCATCGACCGTGTTGTTTCAGATTAAATTTTGCTCAGCTGATCAAATTGAATTCGACCGTAACTTTTGGTACATAATTGCTAATTTGAAAAATCGAATGTTGGCATTGGGAAAATCATGTTTCACGGATCGTTAATCTTTTAAGTTCTTCTTGGACAAGGTCTTTGCCATTGTCATGTTGAGAATTTTATAGTCCTAGATGTCGCAATCGTCATTATGAATGATTTGTTAATTTACAGGATGGCCTTCTTGGTTTTGTTGCCTTTCTTTATGTTTGTTTTTTTCTTTCTTTTGGCCCTCTCGATCTTATCACTAGGCTGGTTCCACACCCTTTCGTTCGTCGTCATGTCCACCCAATTTTTTATCTTCTTTTCTTTTTTTTCTCTTTTTTTCCTTTTACATCACGGGAAAAACCAGCTAAAAAAAAATATTATAAATGAAACAATTGATGTTGTTGCCACGTGTACACTGAAGTCCAGCTTTTTCAGAAATTTTGGAATTTAACCCTCCAAATTATCAAGGCACCTTTATTTCATCTCGACCTATATAAAAAGATAAAAGAGAGTATCCTGTATCGTTAAAGACTAAAACTCGATGTCTCCGGGTGATTACTAAACAAATATCCTATGATTTAAGCTATATATTCATTTTATCAAGTTAAAGATTATCCACATCCGTTTTGAATTGAGTAAGCGCATGACGTGGGGAAAAGAGATTAGTTTATCGTAAAGGTATCTTTCAATCCGCACTTGCCGAATTATGACATGGTATTTGCATTTGTTAGGGATAATTTGAGTTTTGGTAAAACTTGAAATTTAATTTTTTTTATCTTAGGATTAATACCACAAAAACCAAAAAAATTGATAATCTATGATAAATTTACACCAAACTAATTTCACCAAATCCATATACATGTAACAAATTTATTCTAAATTGATATGGTTTATTAATGTTAACTTGCCAAGTCAATTGAATTATTGTTATGTGTCATTTAACTCAACAATTTTATGATGAAATTTGACAAAAGCTAATGAATAGTAAATATGTCACGGGTGTATTAATTTAAGGTTTTTGGTGATAAAAAAAATTGGCTAAAATTTGTGATATGTATATCAATTTTGGGCTTTTCTTGATATTAAACTATTTACAAATTAAACCCATATTGTAAAAAAAAAAAATTAATGTAAAAGGAAGGCCAGCTAAAATTCAAAAGTACTCATAGCAGTCCCACTTGTGAATGTCCTATAGAGCATCATGTACCATCGACAGCCACGAGGCGATCGACCTAACCAAGATTCAAATCCTGTGGGCCTAATATCTAGCGTCGATAAGAAGCTAAATCCTAATTCTGGTCTAACTAGCATTATTTTAGAATAAAGCAGAGGCCAGGATTATGATGGATCCCGTGATCCATGCCCCGCGTGAGCGACTCCACTTATGGAACCATCAGAACATTCACCTAATTTATTAGGCAAAATTACCAAAAAGAAAAATTAGAAACTTATTATACAAATGTTCATTCAATTATAAAACTTTCAATTTAATCAATTTAGTCTAAAGCATTATGGCAATTTGCCAACTGTAGTCCTTTGGGTTAAATTTAGCCGGAAATTACCGATGTAGATGTTGGTCAACTTATGTGACACAACCGACATAGACTTGGATTTTTTTTTGTAGTTCTTTTTAAAAGAATACAGATTTGTTTTTCTTTTTTATTTCCTTTTCTTTTCTTTAGAATTTTTGCTAATGTTGCGTGAGGCTCGAGTGACCTTCTGAGAGCCAATTCTTTTTTGATGTTATAACATATCTGATCTTTTGGGTGAGAGTATGCTTAGAACTGCAAGCCACACTCTTTTGTTTGTTAGGTCGTGTTTTGTTTTGCAGCCTTTTTAAATTTTGCTTTGTTTGGGAGTTTTCTACGCTCTCATGTTTGATTATGATAAATGAATGAAAATTTCTTTTGACCAAAAAAAAAAAAAAATCAATTTGCTATTGTTTTCGTTTGAATGGCTCCAAAGGGCAATGAAGCTTTTCTTTATTTTCCTCTTCTTTTGCTACCAAACTTTGGGGACATTGAATGTTAGAGTAGAAATGAAGGAGGGGGGCGGGGTCTTTCGGTTAGCTCCATGTCCCTGCCTTTAAGATTGAAATGACGAACTTGACTTTCGCTTCCTTTACGACTTCGATTCGAGACTAAATCAAAGTAATTTAATTCAAGTACTAAACAAGAGAGAATAAGAAAATGTGGGTAGAAACTCGAGAGAACAACACCTTCACGGCTTCCCCTCAAGTCATTTTCGGCTTCATCTTGTTTAATAAATCTGATTCTTCGGACACGAGTAGGGTTTGAAAAGGTCACTTACATATATCCACGTTTGATGCGTGACATGACCCAAATAGAAATATATATCCACGTTTGATGCATGACACGACCCAATTAGAAATATTCATAGAGACTCCTTTATCCACACGAGTGAAACAAAGAAGAAGGTGGCAAAAATTTGATCATGCAGGAGAAAAACATTGTTTATTGCTACTTAGAGCGTAAAACACATTGATATCGAGTCAAGATGCTACTGAGGCTCCATTTATTTCATGAAAAAAAAATAATTCGAAAAAAAAAATTCCTAAAAATGATCGTTTGTAACTCTTACAAAATTGATTAAACAAAAAATATTTTTATTATCCAAAATAATATCTGGACAATTTTTTTTTTGGAGATGATGAAGATATTTTCTATTAACTAATTATTTTAAGTGATACAACCGATGGATTTTAAGGAAAATATTTTTCAATTTTTCATTTTTTTTTCGAAACAAACGAAGTCTACGTGTAGTTTGATTATATATTATTTTGATTGTCTAGCACGTATGGATCTAGATATAGATGTATAGAGGTAAATCTAGCATTAAAATGGGCTTCACTTGTAATTTAGGATAAAACAGGAAAAATGAAAAATTGGATTGAAAGATTTTGAAAAATATGAAATTCTTACGAGAAGGGAAAGGATGGAAAATTCGACGAAAAATAAATGATTCAAAAAATGTTTAGATATAAATTATTATTAATATGGTTAATACCCTGAAAAATATTAAACTGGTACACATGTGATAAATGTACCCAAAATTAACTTTTTGACCATAAAAAACCCTAATAGACTTGTGACAAATTTATCCTAATTGACTATAAAAAACTCTAGACTGATATATTTAAATTTCAAACTAATATATTCAACCGCCAAAACCCTAAATTGATATATTTGTCACAAATATACCATTCGTTAAATTGGATTAATACCACAAAAAATTACAAAAATTGTATAACCGTAACAAACAGAGAGTAAAATCGCAAATTGGTATAACTAATCAACTATCACATATCATTAACTTAGTAATTTGACAAGCATAATTTAACGAAACTAAGGGTAAATTTACCACGATTATACCAGTTTGAAATAAATTTATTACTAGTGTACCGGTTTAAGATTTTTGTAGTAAAAAAACTAGTCTAGGATAAATTTGCCACGAGCATAATTTAACGAAAATTAGCATGTGTATAAGTTTGGAGTTTTTCAATGTATTAGTCCTTATTAATAATGAAATATCATTTATTGGTTAATTATCTCAAGTGATACCGGTGACTTTTTTTTTTTTGGAAAAAAAAAGTTTGAATTATTTATTTTTCATAAAATTAACGGAGCAACTATTTATTATCAATATTTTGAAGAAACGAATTATTTTACGCTGAATTTGCAGACGCGTGTCGCTGGAGACGCGGTAACATGAATCATTTCCCTTTTATGCCTTTAAAAAATGAGCATCCACTTCGAGGAAACCGACGCATGTGATTTCGAAAAGCTGCGAAGGGGGTTACGATAACTAGGCCGCACCAAACTTCCGTGCTGCCGAAGCGCATCCGAGATCATGGACTGCCGAGCCCACGCGAGGCCCAACGGCAGCCGACCACGTGGCGCCGAAAGCGTCCAACAGGAGTGGGACGTGGCTGTGCGCCGCATCGGCACGTGGCAGGCTGCTGCTGCCGGCAAACTCGCCTACTTCTCGGGGATTTTAAGCGGGGCTGTTCCATCATAGAAATCTACATTGAGCCGATTCAAAAGTTGAGAGAAGCATTTGTGCCGATTTTAAGCGAAAGGGCTGTTCCATAATCGACCTATAGGATGAGAGGATGACATGGGTCACGCATTTTCGCCTTTACGAAGTGTCTTTTTAAGTGTGGCTCTATTTCATCTCAATTGATAAATACTACGAATTAATATGATTTAACGGTTGGAAAGTAGTAGGCTCACATGCACTAGGTGCATGCATAAATTGCTCATATTATAACCGGCACCAAAAGCTGTTGGCCCAAAGTACATAATCCATTAATTAATATGACTTTCACCTAAGTCTATCATCAAACCAATAATAACCAATGTCTTTCCCTTATGAAGGACAATGGCATGTTTATATTTGCCTTGTGAAATTCAATATTATAACTTTTTTTTTTATCGGACAATTTTGAAGCATTCAACTATCTGTATTAAAGAGTCGAAAGAGGATATCTCCAACCATCTTTAGGAATTATTCTAAAATTTTTTATTTATTTTCACAATTCTTTTTGAGTCATAGCCATTGCCAATGTTGAGCAAACTCTTTCATTATTATACTATTAGATATCACTTGAGATTTAGTAGGGATTCTCCTACTTCTGGTGTTTGAGAGGTAAGGCTCAGGAGCATGTGCTAGAAAAGATTTTAAATGATAAAGGATTGCTCAAATGGCTTGTCTGACATCTCAACTCTCAAGAGGGCATTTCTCTCCATAAAGGGGATTTAATATATTGCAGCTGAAGTTTCAGTCTTAAAATTACGTGCACTACCCATTTTGATAAAGAAGATGGGTTTTAACGGATGAAAAATTTGTGGGTTTCAGAAAGCGAAATGTATGGTTTGAGTGTCTTGAAAGAGAGCTTGAGCTTGAGAGGAAAGAGGGAAAGGATTGAAAAACTAGGGTTTCAACTACCAACCAAGGTGGCGTGGATGGTAGATCCTTGGCCCTCCCTGGTGGAGGCCAAGGTTCGAAGCCCCTGCGAAGCGAGGAGACGATCTTAGCCTACGTGGTGACTTAAAGCGTGACGTCGGGGTGGTGGTTTCGCTAACATCAGGGGTTTATGGCGCCTTTGTCGGTCTGTTGGTTCCCCCTACACCAAAATAAAATTTAAAAAAAAAATTAGGGTTTCATATGTACAAGAATGGGAGTATGTAGGCGTAAAATGTCATTTCCCCCTACAATTTAATGAACTTGTAATTGCCAATTAGGGTTTCATATGTACAAGAATGGGAGTATGCAGGCGTAAAATGTCATTTCCCCCTACAATTTAATGAACTTGTAATTGCCAACGAAAAAGAAGAAAAGAACTCATCGTTCCATGAAAAATCAAATTTAGGACCGCAAATGGGGGTGCTGTTGTAATTATCGTTGAATGTACAATAATTATAATCGTTATCATAATTTATTGTATCGATGGAATGTGCTAAGGAGGGTCTAGTTCTGGTTGCGTTATCCGTAGCCCATACCGACAGTTAAGTGCAAGTACATGTAGCATTGTTCCATGGGCATTAACACAAGGTAGGCCATGATCCATATTAAGGGGTAAATTATCCATTTAATCTTAAACTTATTGTGAATATGCCAATTCAGTCCTACACTTTTCAATTTTGTTAATTAATCTTAAATTTTTACGCAAAATTCCAAGCTGCTAATTTTCGTTAAAAATCGTTGATACAACAATCTAGTTATCATTAGTTATCTTACGTGACACACCATTACTTTGGCAATTTCAATAATTTGCTTGAATTTCTTGCAAAAATTTAGGATTAACTTGACAAAATTAGAAATTTTTTAATTGAATTAGTTACATAAAGTTTTAGAATTCATTGGATAATTTTTCCACACCAAGGTGTGCCAATTTGAAATCATGACGTCTCAATTAGGCTTTCTTTTTCTTTACTGTTTTTCTTGGTTGACTTTTCCCCTTTTCTCCAAAACTTCATTATTATTTTTATTTATTTTCTCTTGAAACAAATATAAGGCGCCATCCTTTTGGACAAGTTGATTCTTTTTTTTTTAATTGGGTTTTTCCTCAAAATAAACGGTAATTAATTTGATAACAGATCATTAACAAATCAAAGAAACAATTTGTGGATGAAAATTCAATTTTTTTTTTATGAATTTAAGGATGTATTTATTTTATTTTCCGAAAATTAATTTTTTCGACTTTCACCCGTTTGATTCATAAAAAATGACTAGTTAACCAAAAATAATTTCCGATCAACAAAAATATTCATACATAAATTTAGGAAAGTGAATTCCTTAATCTAAAAAAGTCAAAACACTTTTCAAAGTTACTCTTCTTACCCTTTCACTTTTCATCACAAGTTTCTCTAGCTTTTTATCTTTCATCAAGGTAAGCTATTTCGTTCATTCTTCTTTCCCTTTTTAAGCTCTTCTTCACCGACGCTCATCATCTTTGTCATTGAAGGTTCAACTCTTATTCAATGACGATTAACATGGCTTTGTTCCAGATTCTCTCTCCCCTCTCTAATTTGAAAATAATTTCTGAAAATCTGATCAATGCTCTACATTGTGAACTAGTTGTTGATCCTTTGTGCTACAATCATTTGATTCTCATTTCCATTCATCTTCTTCAAACGAATTTCAGAAATCAAATTTCAAATTTTCACATCTTCTAGAGATTCGTCTTATCAAGGTTAATTGGAGATTCTACCTTATCACCAGAGATATAAGGTAATCTATCTAAGCACTTGACCTTTTTTCTTGAAATTTCATAAAATTGCTCATGTAGAATTTGATTGAAAGAACTTTCCCAAAGTTGCTTGGTAGAATCTGATAGATTAGGTTCATAGATTTTGCATTTCATGCATTGGTTCACCTAGGAGATAGATAGTGTAATTATTTTGTGTTTCCCTGAACTATGCAAGTCATATTGTTAAAAGCATAAAAGATATTTGTTAAAATGTCAAGGGAAAATAAAACCATTGATTGTAATTTATTGCGATACCTCATTGAAATTGTTCATAAGCTTTGTTGTTTGGGATCTTTCACCGTGCATGTGTTGTTGCTGCAGTGAGCCTAACCCTACTAATTTTTTTTTAAGAGATTCCTTTCGTAAACTTAGCAAAATCGAATTTTGAATCTTAAGCAGTGTCGAAATCCTATATCACTTTATTGACTAAATCATCAATGTCCACGTTTCCTTCTTTTAACTAAATTCCAATTACAAGAGTTTGCAGGTTTGCCAGGGATAGGTATCCATCAAAGCCACATTAAGTTCTCGGTTAACTTGCAATGTCACATATGTAGAGAGTTAGATCAAGTTCGATATTATTTTTAAGTAGAATAGGACATCCAATCTCATCTCGACTATTTTTTAGTGAAACTTGACACGGATTTTTTTCCTTTCTCTACATTAGTCTTCACTTTTTTATGACATTTTTTTTTTTTTTCATTTGAATGTTTGCCATTGGGTTTACTTTCGTGATGAAACATTTGTCTTGACTGCCTTTAAAATTAAGAGATGAAAAATTCTTACCATTGCTTGTAAATGGAAAACAATGATGTTAATGGAGCAATAATGGGTGCAACTACATTAGTAATGGCGGTTGGTATGTTAGTTATGGGGGATGAATCGTTTAGGATTCAGACACCTATAGTGCCAAATGGGGAAAAGATTTTCAAAGGAAGTTATTTAAGAATTGCATTTTATTTTATTTTATCTTGGAGATACTAATTGTCTCAATCAATACCTATGTGACCATAAGTTTACTTCAAATTGTGTGGAGTTCTTATGTCAAATAAATTATAATGTGAAATTGTAAATGTGTCAATCAAGTACCAAGTGCTAGTCTTTTGCCATATTTTAGGGCATAATGTGAAGTTGAAAATAATTGGTCTTTTGTATTTTACAATGATTAAACGAAAAACATTACAATTATCTAAGAAATTTTTATATATGAGTTGTTGTTGATAATGAAAACAATTGTTATTTACTAATTATTTCAAGTTATATAAGCAATTATTTTTAGAAAAATATTTCAAACTATTCATTTTTCGTTGAACGAATGGATCCTGGTTCAAGTTTACTTTTCTCAAACATTATCTCTCTCCACATGAGATCTTACGTTGCGTTTCCCAAGTATTTAAATTAATCTATCGATCATTGAATCAAATCAGTGCATTTTGTCATCACATTTTAATTTTACATACTGCAAACGGAGTGACTTAATGCAACTATCAAGGGTCACAAAAGGTTTCAAAAATGGGCCTAGTGTATGAAGCCCAAAGATAAGGTCACTCGGGCCTTCAGTGAGTTTTGTGAGAGACCAGATAATTGGGCTGTGAGGTTAGTAGAGCCCAGCCCAGGTATTAAATCAACCATGGGCCTGTCGTCAACCATTCTTGATCTTATAGATTATAGCAAAAGTGACTTCTTAACATTAAATGCATTCAATTTAATAAAATAAAAAAAAGTCTTTTCACGTTTTCCAAATTAAATTTTAGTATTTCCCAAGAAAAGCAAGAAATTAAAGAAAATTCTCTTAAAATCTCAACCTAAATACAGATTTACAAGTGAAATTTTATGTGTGGTAAAATACACTATGTACCGTATACAACAATTGTGGGATAGAGAGAAATCTATTTTGTTTTTCGAGAAAGTTATAAATGAAGAACATCAAGAAAATCTACATATTAATTGATATCATATACACCTAATAGTATTTAAAATATTGAGTTTAAAAATTAGATTCCGTGGGAATGAGAGACTCTTCATGTTAATAGATATTAAAAGAGTAGACTCTATTAGGCACAACATGTCATACAATAGAAAGAAAAAAAGTACTAACATATCAGTACAGCGGAATACAAAGAAAAATTGGATTTGTTGATTAAAATATAATTTGAAGTAGAATTGACTAATCTTATGCGAAACACATATCAAGTATAAAAAATAAAAAAAGTTTCCATAGTAAAATTGATGGGAAGATTATCCAAAAAATCCTAAATTTATTGTACATGAGCCAATTCAATCCTAAACCTTTTGATTTTACCAATTTAGTTGTAAACCTTTTGATGACTTATCAATTTAATTCTAAACATATTGATTGTGTTAATTTATCATAAACATTTTAATGATTTGCTATATTAGTCCTAAAACATTTTAATGAATTGCCAATTTAGTCCTTCCGACTAATTTTACCGGATATTGCTAACATGGCAACACAATCAATGTTGACCATCTTAATTTTTAAAAAGTTTCTGAATTTTTTATTGATTTTTTTCTTTCCTCTTTTTACACAGGGCCGAAGAGCTAGTGACCTCCAACACCCACTGAGCACGCGCCGGCTACCCTGCCGACCCTTGAGCGAGGCCTGACAACCCATGAGGCGTAGCCTTTCAACAGCCTTTCCAGATTACATCGAAGCCCTCGAACATTATACGAACGAAGTCAACCAAGATTAAGGATACTTCCCTCGCAAGAGACACGCATGTACATACAAACGGATACCCAATAATTGGCAATGTCAATATCCAATCGAAATTGCAATGATTTATTTGTACATCTCTCTCTACTTGGTCGCTTCCCCGTTCGGCTAAATATACCTTTGCCTCCGTAGTCCAACCAAGAGCAAAACTCCCTTTGTTTGCATTCCTTCGTACTTGTACGGCTTGACCATTTCAAAGTCCGGAAAAATTTCTTGCATGAGTTAACACAAGAGGACAAGAGCGTCTTCGGCATGTCTTCGAGCTTTGGGTACGGCTCGACTGCATTGAAGTTGGGAAATCTTCTTAACTTCATTTGACACAGATGAGGCAACATCATAAATTACTGTCAGATAACGTACATTTCATGTGGAAGTCACCAGATATGACGGTGAATATGAGTTGGACTAACGCGTGATCCGAGTACACTAAATATTTATTGGTAAAGGTGTCTATCAAATGCATCCGATGATCGTAACTTCCTCGAGGTACAGTATCTCGAGGTACAGTATCTCAAGACAATAATTTATCATTAGCTAAGTTGAGCCTGCAGCATGGCCTCCCAGATCTATCTGTGCTGATAAAGGATCGAACATATCCAAAATCTTGAATTTCATGGTAATTGCGAATGCCAAGCCGTTTCTTTTATCATTAAACAGCTGTTTATTACTACTCCGTTGAATTGATTTAGGATAAAGATCCACAGGTTGAAAACACCATTTAGGATCCTTTTAAAGCAACCGCGGTGTTGAAGATGACATATACAACCTCATAAATTTCGCGGCCTCGTGCTCTGCCATGGGGTCAACGACCATGCTGCCTGCCCTCCTTTGACAAAATGGACAGAGGCGAAAGTCAGAATTCTACGCCGGACGGCCGAGACGAATCTGCTTTGAACATTTTTTGGTCGATTTCTTTTAATCGTGATCGATGACAAGCGGGGCGATATCGGCCTTGCGTGCGGACAGAATCCCAATCGGATTGCGATTCTAAACCTCTACGGCAAGAAATCCCCGTCGGCTAACCTTTCCCTTTCACTTTCCAAGGATTTTGGGACGGTGAAGTCTTCCTTTTCTTGACAGTGTTTTGGTACGGCAAGGATTTTCCAAATAGCACGTGATCTCTCTCGTTTCTCTTTAAATTCCTACAGGCACAGGCATGGAAGCGTCGGCAAAGTGAATGCGATGAAATATCCTACAAGTTCTAAGGGTTGTTTGAGTCTAAGGTATCTGATCTTTAAAGTGGTCCTCACTTAGAATAATTTGCATGAAATTTATGGGATCTGAATGTGCGACTTTAGCTTCCACACTGAACATCTTTGATCCCCGAACCGAAAGTGCCGATCCCGAGGATCTAAAGGCACCCGTGATATATGTTTATTCTGAGTTAAACGGGATTGCTATTTCTTTTCAAAGTTTCTTTACAGGTGTAAGTTGATTGGCACCGTCATTTTAAACGGAGCCCAATTAAGCAAGATTGCTACTTCTTTTCCAAGCTTCTTTCTTGGTGTAAGTTGAACCCTCATTTCTATTGAGCTCATTCACTTTATTTGACTAATAATCACCGATAAACACCCTGTCTCCAACTACATATCCCCTTCGTGTTAATGTCTCGAAATCAAACGCGTTCGAATTTCAAACCCGATAGGTGACACATCCACATTTAAAGATGTCGCGCTGTACATAATCCAACTTCAGATTTCACGTTTTCGCTGGAGGTAAAAACCACGCACACGGTTTCCCCTATAGATTTTGCGTCTTTCTGATGCCTAGTGGATGAATCAACTATAACTGCTGTGGGAAGGCCTTTCCCCCAAAGTCCAACCAAGTCGTTGAATGTCAAGTCGCCATCGCCCATCCTTTTTAGAGATCACACGCCTCTGATCAATAATCCAATCTGTACCCAACATCGCATTTTTCTCTTTTTCATTTTCAGACACCATCTTCTTGTAAGCACCAGAACCCGATTGTCCTCGTTCTCTGCTCTACTCACCCGCAGGTTGTGTGGTCCAGTGTCCACTGCCATCCCCTCCACTTCTTCCTTTCTTTTCCTCTTAAATTAATCTCTGCAATGCTATGTATTCTCTCTTTCTCTCGGCCGCTGGTGATTGCCTAGGGAAGCTAAGCATTCATTGCTGCACCATCGCTATTACATTTTAAATCTTTCTTTGCAAGGGCATCTTGTTCTCTGTGTACATATCGTGTTGCCTTTTGGGCATTTGCGTTTTATCCTGATTCGTGAAGCATTCGGGAAAGAGGAAAGCACACCACGCTGGCTGTGCCTTCTCCCTTTCTCCAACTCAACCCACACCATCCTTTTACTCCATATGCATGGAGAATCAAATCATTCTGATGGAAAGACTCGAAGCGAATGAGTACCGTATCTTTCGACTATAGTGTATACGTCAAAGGACCGCGCATCACGTGGATCTAAGTGCATATATGCATGATCGTCAACACCGATCTGACTATTCGAATGATAATAGTGGGAACGGAGAGGATGGAGAGAGGCTCACGACAGCTCTGTGCAGTCGAGCACCTCTGTAGAAATTAAAAAAAAAGTTTAAGATGCTTCAAAAACTGGCGCGCGTTTAGATAATTTTAAGTTAAAGATTTATTTATCGACTTCCCTCAAAGTAAACGAAACATGCGTATTTTAGTTCGAGGATAATCATAGGAGATTTCCTGTGGCTGCAATCGGCGTTCAGTGTCCAGGACACACGATTCGGATTAAGCCCAAGTCAATCACGGGGAATCATGAAAGAAGAATCCTGCTAAAGCCACAAGCATTTTCCCTATTCTTATATGCCCCTGCAGACTCCACCTTCGCTAGTTCTGGTACTGTGAAATCCTTTCTTTAATGCTCTCTCTCTCTCTCTCTCTTTCACGAACAGACAAGGAGCAATCCCTATAATTTAAGTAAGGAACCAAATTGAACAGTGGTTTAATGGGCGTCTATGTATGGTGCACTGAAAGATTCCCATTCGAACAGCATTTAGAAGGGGATTATCAGTTGGGGCGACAGAAAATTATGGGGTGGGGAGGAGTAGACCCATGTGGAGATGCCCTCCTTCCATAAGTTTTTGTCTGGTTTTTCGTCTGTATCTCCTTTTATTATTGTTCGCTCGTGTGTGCACACAAATGAGGGATAACTTTCCGGTGAAGTCATGATTAAGCAACACGCAACCTCTTCCCATTCTTTCTTCGGATGCCTCTCTTTGTACTGATGCCCTCTTTTTGTGTTTTTTCTCACGTAACATATCTTCGCTGGACCATCATTTCTGTCTCCAAAGTCATTTACCCTTTTCGGATAAAGTCATGGTCATGAATTAGGCGCGCGCGAAATCGCACAGTTCGGATCATGTGAGATTCATGTTCACATTTTCTCGATCGGGTCTGAAGTGTGGTCATTTCGGTTTCGCGTGGAAACGATGTGTGGCGAGGCAAGAACCATGTAAAGAAGATATTGAGCGCGCTTGCAAAAGCAAAAAGAGCAAGAAAATTCTCCAATTGAAATGTGAAAATGGCACTTCGTTTCCTTTCCCCGCCTCTTTTGGGCTGGCAATGTGTAATTTCGCTGTGCGAGAAAGGACTAATGATTCGGCGAAAAAAGAGAGGTCGATTTTACTGCATCTGAAATCTAAGTAGATGGATAAAAAAACTAGCGAGAAGAGCTGCTAATATCCTCCTGATCCAACGCTTTGCAAGAAGAGCCATTGTCAGTGATTGAGCTTGAACATGGAGATGATGGCGGGGGAGGAGTGTCTGGTGAATCACCAGCAATGGCTTCACTCCTGAGATCAATCACTGAACTACTCTTCTTCCTCTTGCGATGAGAAAAATCGCCATTGCCATTGTCGCTTCTCTTGGGCCTCGTTTTCTTCTGGAACAGCCGATAGACCGCCCAATTTTCATCTCCCGCGCGAGCCATCTGCAAGAATTGGGTCAATCCAAACAAACATTATAAGTACCGATGTCCACTTAGCACAAGTGAACTGCTGCTACAAGAAGGAACCAAATTTAAGTTATCTTGGTTAAGAATTCTCTCGTTTCCCTTCATTACCGAGGTCGATTTTGAGTTCTCGCGAGTGCCCGCGATGGTAAATTCGTGCAATATCCATCGAGCGCCGGCGGCATCACAAGCCGAACGCTTCCCTTCGCAGAAAACCAGAGTCTTCCTCATCCCAATGACCTGGTTTCCGGTGCCATCAGAAGCTAAGATTTGCTTGCTCTTGGTTTTGTACTTCCAATAGCCAAAACCAGCTTTGACTCTGATGCACTCACGGCCACCGGAGCTCCTATTTCTTCTGCTGAAGAAGTACCTCCTCTCCCTCAAATTGCCTAAACGGAACCAAACACGCACACGAATTTTTCTCAACAACGATAAACAATAGACCAGCACAACAACAAAGTCTCCACATTTTCATTTCGACCATTCAAAGCCTCAACCGATTTTTCCATGGCTGCAGCACATGCTGCAGCTGCTCATGGCAATGTCTAATTGACATTATTCTATCGATTCAGACGCAAAGAGGCGATAAGCGATAAGATATTACTACAAAGCAACAGGCTTGCAGCGGCAATCGCGAATTGCACAGCTCAAAGCATTGAAACAGTCGCTCCCACTGTCAAAAAAGCCGCGACGATAACGACAACTCCTCCCCGGAAATCGACATAATTTCGATAAAAGAAAAGGAGACAACTTTAAGTCTTTAACCAACCGAGACAGACAGGCGACCGACGGGCAAACGATGCGGCCAACCAGGGTCAAAGCCCGGAGCTGGGTCTGAAGCAAAAGGTTTTTTACCTGGCAGGCCCCCGGGATCAGTCCCGAACACATCGAGCTCCGGGATCACGGCGGCGGGCAACGGGACGGCCAGGACTTTCCGCCTCAGGTAATGGACCACGAGCTCCTCGTCCGTGGGCCGGAACCTGAACCCGATCGGCAGCTTGATCCCCGCGGCGCTCGCGAAGAACCTCGGCACCTCCATTTTCTCACACGGCCCCCCCACAAAAAAGAAAACGAAGAAGAACGAGAGCAACCTCGCGGCGGCGACGGGAAGACCCTCGTGACTTTAGCGAGCTGGAGCCCAAGAACGCATGGCCAGAGAGCTCAACGGGGAGAGAAAGAGCGGCGGAGAGGCATCCGGGCGGCGGCTGCGGGCGGCGGTGCTGCTGGTGCTGGTGCTGGTGCTGGTGCTGGTGGTGGGTTGAGAAGGGGGGAAGTGTGGAGAGGGCTTATTTATATGCGCAGGGAAGAAGAGCAAGGAGCCGCTGCTCCGTCCAATGTCTTGACTCGCGACAACAACACTCTCCTTCTTTGACAAGGAGTGTGCACTGTGCTGTAGGTTTGTCTCTTCGGGTTCTTCTTTTTCGATTTCGGACTTCAATTTTGACGGTCCGATGGGCGAACGTGTTAGAAGGTGTGCGTATGGGAAAAGGGCCAATTGAAAACTTGCCTTGGTTGGTCAACGCTGCTTCGAAGCGACCGTGTCGTCTCACTGCTTGTCAGACCCACGTGCGACACGTTGGTCCGCTGGCCACTTTGATTAGTTTAGCCCAACTAAACTAGCATCCCGGTGGGGCCCACCCAACCCTCTCTTTTTCTTTTTTTTCTTTTTTTTTTTGTTAATTAATCGAATTACGAAAGTTGAGGTAATCGAAAAAAAATTTCTGGACCTTCGGACAGAGAGAAGCGTAAATGACTTCTCTTTCTCTTTCTCTGTCTTTCTAAGTTCGTGCTTTAAGCGCTTCGGTTCGTGGAGCCGACCATTTCGAGCAAACCTTCCTCGTTTCGATCGCGACGGGGATGCGACTCCTCCTAAGAGAAAGAGACCATCGCGATGGTTTTCATTTGTCCAGCAACCGGGAGTCGGTAACTGCCCTCGTGTTGCGGGATGTCGAGGTATCTATCTATGTAGCTAAGGGACGCCGCTTTTAGCCCTTGATGATGTTATTGCTTCAGCCTTAACGGGAAAAGATGAAACTGAACGCATAATGACGTGTCTCCACGGATCAAAAACTATGAGATCGTCTCTGTCGTTTTTAGGGTGATGGAGGGATGGTACCATTTGAGTTGTCTTCACATACGTTTTCCGAATGTCGGGAGAAAGTTACAATCGAGAAGATTTTCCTGATCCTCCCTTTTTAAAAGAAAGAAGGCGAAATTCTTTTTACATTCTGTAGGGATCAAGAGATTGAATCTAGCCATGAGAAAAATGCTTTGATAATAAAAAAACTCACTTCTTGAACATCAAACCCTTCAGTTACTTCCAACGCCCTTGATTAGTGTAATGAGATGCTTCTATTTATTTAGATGTTGACTTGAAATGGGATCGGTTTGAAAAATGATCTTGATCTTGAAGAGTCAAGAGTTAGGCCTGGACAATCTATCTAATGTAAGGCATGACGTTAGCCAAGAAAGAAAATAATCTAAAATACAACAAGAAATTTATAGGCTTTTTTTTTTTTTTAATGCTTATAAATAAATACCGATCTCTTATACTTTGTAAGCAAACTTATGTTTGTCTCCACTCTTTTGCCGGCCATTTCATGAACAAAGTATAAGATGATTAGATCTAAATGATTTAATACTTATCATATCTAGTTTAGAAATATTGACGATTAAAAAGCTCTATATTATCATATTCTGTGAGATTTCTTTTTCAATTTTTGTAGTGTAGACTCTACTTATTATTTTGACTTAATTCAATACAAAGAACGAGATATTCCTTATTGAACTTCACAAATAAAAGCACGAAATCTCTCTCAATTATTCTCTCGTGATTGATTTTGTCCTTAATGTCATCTTAAAATCAATAAGGATAATGAAGTTCTTAGTCATTATACTCTTTGCTAGAAATTCAAAATTGCCTATCTATTTTTTTTCAATTTAGTCACGACGCCTTTTTATAGGGTAAATTACCTAATTAGTCCTAAATCCATTATACAATTGTCAATCTAATATTAGGTTTCTAATTTTACTAATGTAGCCCTAAACTTTTGCAAAATCCCAACATAGTCCCACCATCTAATTTCCATTTAATATCGTTGATGTGGCGGTGTGACACATAAAAAGTCTCGCCATAACTGAAAAATTGACAAAATTAAAAGGTTTAGAATTGAATTAATATTTATATAATACATACATGATTGATCAAATAATTTTCCATCTTTCAATGAATTCATATATAGCGTGTGCTTAGTCCAGCTGCAAATTTCGATGAGCTCATCTTAATGCCATTATTGGCTGTGAGATATGTGATTGGAGAATGTCATGATTACCTCCTCGCGGTCGCGGTAATCAGAATGCAACGTATATGCTCAATTTTCGCGAGGGCGTTTTTATTGACCTCCAGCTCAACATACTGATGGACCGACTGAATGGAAGGTCTCACGGTCAAAATTTCCCAAAGGTCGGGGAACAGTCGGATCGACAGAAAGGGCGCACGAAACGATTTTGCAGGAGCACGTGGATCATGCCGACATAATCTCAAATGGATATGATTTAATGATTATACTTAAAGAAAGAACTCCCATGTTTCTTGGCCTTTGGAGCCTTAAAGAAGTCGGGCAACTTTTCGCTTCGAGAGATGAATGATTAGGCATGTGAACTAGGACAATGCCGGGGCGCATCTTATTCACCTTCTCAAGTTCACATTCCATCGCTTAATGGCACGCGATCAAATGTTCAAGTAATGAAGACTTCAAGACCAGCTCCAATCATGAACAGTCAATCCACGAAAACGGGGAAAAGTATCAAAAAAAAAAAAAAAAATTTCTAAATCTATTACATTAATACTAATTTAGTCATAAACCTTTTAATTAAACAAATTGAATCCTAAATATTTTCACATTGTATTAACGTGAACATTTTTAATAATATTTCAATAATTTTTTCTACTAGCTATTGCCGGCCACTAGCCATGGGCAATAGTCGGCTTCGCCAAGTCGAAGCTAGGTGAGGGCAAGCGCCAACCATCCAGGCGAGGCCGACCCTCGCCTAGGTTGGAGTGGCCTTGCCTTGGTTAGGGTGAGGTCGATCTCACATCGAGGAGGCCGACCCTTGCCTAGTCGCACCTTGACAGTTGGCACTAGCCCTTGGTTGGGCAAGGCCGACCCTCCCCTATGGCCAGTGCCCAATGATGGCCACCAGAAAAAGGAAATGAAAAATAGAAAAAAAATTCAATAAATGCAAAAAATATTAAAATACTATTAAAAATGTCAACGTTAGCATTAACTGCATTACTTTAGCCGGTCAGTATCCATATCAACAATTTCCAATCTACATTGACCGAATAGACTGAATCGGTATTAATGTGAAAATGTTTAAGACTAAATTAATCATGTTAAAATGTTTAATACTAAATTAGTACCGATGCAATATATTATTGATACTTTTTCCCACAAAAACATTTACATTCCTTCAACGAACCCATATAAAAAAAAATAAAAATTACTTACTAGGGAGCTATATCTCATTCATTCGGCGTCATTCATGTAGACATTTGATCGGAAAAACACTCCCTACCCGTACGATAAAATACACAATAAAGGAAAGGGATCGAATGAGGAGCCTAGCAGGGGGCAAAAGCTAAGATTCCGGACCGCGGACGAGAAGAGTCCGAGGCGTACCGAATGCTTCGCATCCGAAAACGATGCAAAGCTTCCCTTCCACTTTATTCCTACGAGGTAATGGCCCCTGCATTTTTGACTTCTTGGCGTCTCCACGATTCTCACGACCTCATCCGATCTTAACCCGTGGCCCCGGACGAGCCCCCACTCTATTTTTATAATAACGTCCTTTGCTCCAATGAAGTCGGACACGAGGGGAGGATCTTTCGATCCCCGTCCGTCGTGTCATTCGGGTCGAAAGAGACGGCTTCTTTTCTAAGCTTTGATTGATAGCAGGGGGCGAAATCTTCTCCACTCGGCACCTTGCTTTCGAAGCAGTCGTGCGAAGACGGGAAGGGGGGGCTGAGCAGAAGCTTTGAGGTTGAGCCCACCGAATCCAGCTCAGCCCATTTCGTCGGAGGACTGCTTTTGCCTTTCCCCGCTAACTTTCAACGCGTGCGCCGCCTTGCGTACAGTTCCCAAGAAAAGTCTCGGCCGAAGGACGCGTACGTACGACCGGGACGCGAGACGGGAGCCGCGCTTTGGACATTTCGCGGCCGGAACGTGCGACATGTGCTGGTTTCGCTTTGACTGAATTCTCTCTGTCCTGTCTCTGTACTGCACCGGTGCGGGGATGCTTCTGCTAGCGGGGAGAGTTTTGGTGAAAGGGGTTTGGACTGCAACCGTATACGGACGGTTCGTTGGTTGGGAGATCATCGCCGGACTTTATCTTTCAAGGGATCGGAAAAGTTATGGTAAATTATTATAAGTTAAATTGGATTGCAATCGATTGCAATAGAATTGTAATTGTTAGAATTGCGTAACGTAATAGATAAGAGAAAAGAAGAACGACACACGAGAAATTTTTATGTGGAAATTTAAGATAGGAAAAACTAAGAGATGCTAATTCAAAAACTCTCCACTATAATCAAAGGATACAATTAACATGCCAATGGTATTTTTCTCACAATAAATTCTCACAACTATCGCAAAACACATCTTCTTTTAAAAAATTCTCAAGAACTCTTGTATTTACTCATGTTATTAAAAACTCTTGTGATCTCTGGAGTATTTTCTAATACTCATTAAATCTCCATCCAATGCTTCTATTAATAGTGGTAGACCTTCACCCAATTAAGAATCCTACTTAATTGATAATCACTTCCCAATTAAAAACTTTCTTGATTTATTGATTCTTCTAATTTATATCCTGGTATTCTTCCTAGATAAGACTAATTCTTATTTAGATTTCTTCATTTTTAGTGTCCTACCATAATAAAATTTTCTTCCTATCATAGAATCTCAATGAGCAATCTTTGGGATATTCAAAATCGACTCCCGAACATGTTGGGCAACTTCCTATGTAAGTCTTGTACTAAATTCGAGTGCAGATAATGATATTAATAGCTAGCATGAAGTCTTATCACAAGTTAAACCCAATCTGCTGCCATCTTACCAAGGAGCTTCGCTCTTAAGGCTATCTTTGGTGGATATGATTGCATGCTCTTTCTCTCATGTGCGTTGACAAAATAGTACAAAACATCATAAACCTATTATATTTTTGCAAATTTAATCCTAAACCTTTCAATTTTGTCAAATATTTTCAAAATTTATCAATTGAGTCCATCCGACTAATTTTGGCCGAATTCGCTAATGAGAATTATACTATATGGCATGATTAATGCTAACACGGATAATTTTTTTATAATATTTTTAAAAATTTTCCAATTTCTTCTTTTATTTCCTTATTTTTTTTTCCCTTTCTCACTCCTTTTGGCCACCAACCATAGCAAGTTGGCCTCACCTGCCACAAGGGAGGCCCAGCTAGCGAGCTTGGATGAGTGGAGCACTTGCAGGGGTTGAGCCCCTTATTTGGGGTTGGCCTTGCCTAGGCCAAATCTGGCAAGGCCAACCCTCACCCAACATCGCCTTTGCTCGAGGAGGCTGCCTTAGCTTGGGAGAGGCCAACCGGCCCAACTATGGCCGATGGCTGGCCATCGGAAAAAAGAAGAAGAAGAAAGAAAAAAAGCAAACAAAAAAAATATTGAAATATTATTAAAAATTATCCACATCAACACCAATCTTCTTATGTGGCATCGTCACCATCCAGGTCATCGATTTCTAGCCAAAAATGGCCAGATGAACTCAATTACCAAAAAGTGAAATTGTTTGGGATTTAATTAGTAAAATTAAAAGGTTAATGATTAAATTGACAAAAATAAAATAAGTTTATGTTTTTTTGGACGATTTTCCCCAACAACTACCTTACAATAATCATACAACCACCACGAAGTGGTGATGGTTCCCAAGTGGCAAAGCGTGGTTAATCGCGGTCGTCTCTCTCTCTCTCGGCAACAAATTTTGGCTTTCGAACCTTGCTTTCAGGTGACCACCGTGTTGGGGACCCCGATCCTGTGGCGAAGGGGATTGCAACCCCCTCGTGGTTGTCATGAGGCAATTACTAATCCAAATCTCCCAAAAAAAAAAAAAACCATTACTATGTTATGCTTGATCTTGTTCTATTCCTCGTAGAGTGAGCACTCGTTCGGATAATATATACTCGGATCCATTTATTTGGTCGTTCACCAAATAACACCCTATATGTACCCTTACGTCGACGGATCTTATCTTCTATGTTAAAAAAGTTATCGGTACATCCTAATTTCTTTGTGTTTGTGCATATTTGAGGGCAAAAAATATAGGAGCTATAGAATAAGATCAAGAATTTCAATTGCATAAACTTTTCCTGAGGAAATTTTTTTGAAAATATTAAATTGAAAAATTTTGCAAAAAGTTCTAAATTTAATGTATAGTTGCCAATTTAATCTTAAAATTTTTAATTCGAACAATTTATTCTTCAACCTTTGGGCAATTTGTCAATATAATCCCTGCAGCCAATCTTGATCGAAAATCATTTACAAAGGCAATGGGTATCTTACGTGGCACGGCGGATGCTGATATATTTTAGGATTTGCAAACTTAGATAGATAACTTCATGTTTTAAACTGGAGTCCTTTTAATCCGCAAATGATCATAAACTAAATTCTAATAGAAGCAGCTCAAACTTCTAAAACTCGCAAAATATAGCTTGCAATAGGGGTGAGCATGGTCCGGGTTGGTCCGAGCCACCCCCTAACCCTAGGACCAACCCGTACAGTGTCGGTCCTCAATTTTTAGGACCGAGGACCGACCCTACTGAGCCTGGAACCAAGGACAGGACCGACCCAATGGGTTAAGTCCGGTTCCAGGGTCAACCTGGGACCGATCGATAATTTATTTTGTCTTGTTTTTTATATTCCCTAAAAAAGTAAACCTACAAATTCAAATTACACATCCATCGACAATGCGGCATTGTGCAACTAAACTATAAATACCAATACAAGATCTCAAATGAAGCACAAAGTAGATATCACTAGTCAAGTTGTGTTTGGAAAGCAAGGGCAAGCTGAGCATTAGGGTTTCTAATTAGGGCTTCTTCTTTTTTCCTTTTGATTTACTCGGTGATAAGTGAGGCGACCGGCGCGAGTGGCGAGCGCAAGCGTCAAGTGTTGAGTGGGGTGAGCGTCAACTGGCAAGCGGCAAGCGTTTAGTGAGGCCAGTGGCAAGCGGCGAGCATTGAGCAAGACTAGCGGCGAGTGGTGAGTGGCGAGCGTTTAGCAAGGCCAGCGACAACAACAAAGGGCGAGTGGTGAGTGGCGAGCGGCACGAGCAACGCGCACGGTCAAAGGTGAGCGGCGCAGGCAACCAGAGGCGAGCGGGATGTTGCTACTTTTGATTTTGGCAAATTGAAGAACAAAGAAGACAAAATGGAAGAGAACGTACTTTAGGGAAGAAAGCCGTGAGGAGATTTACGGCATAAACTTCGCGCCATTTTGGACGTCGCGAGTCCATGACTATGAGGAGTCCTTGGTCCTCACGGTGAAGAATGTACTTTGGAGTCTAGATTGTGGAGGAGGAGGCCGTGAAGACCTTTACGGCATAAACTTCACGCCTTTTGGAATTGGATGCCGTCTGTCTATGACTGTGAGCATGAGGAGTCAACAACTTTAACATCATTTTACTTAGCTTTGAATATATAAAAGAATTATATATAATATAATATAACATAAATTTTACTTAGGTTTGAATATATAAAAGAATTATAAATAATATAATATAATATAATATACATGGTTGGTCCAGGGTTGGATCGACCCAAAACTCTCAGGACCGAGGACCAACCTGCACAGTGTTGGTCTTGGAATTTCAGGACCAAGGACCGACCCAGTCCTCTTGGGAACCGAACCAGGACCGGCAAGGTTGGGCCGGTCCAGGGTCGGTCCAGGGTCAACCCTAAACCGCTGCTCACCCCTAGCTTGCAATATATAAGATCAAATGATCATAAAGATTGAACACCTAATCATCCTGAAATCAAAACAATAAACTCAAGTTTGATGTAGTCATTGTAGAAAACTTTTAAAGTTATTGGTAGCGTATATTAGGATTTGCAAACTTAGATAAATAAGATCATGTGTTTTAAATGAGTTAGGATGATTTATAAAATTACTTTATTGAGCTGGATCCTTGGATGAACCGTTAGACAAATCTCAAGCACATCCCAAACCTTACTAACGTCAGATCTCATGAAATCTTAAACCGCACATGAATCTCCAAATTTATGTAAAATCTATTGTTATGTTTAGTAGTCAAAATAAAATTCAAAATAGCTATTACGTTTGGTGCCTACCTAAGATAGGATAAATGTCATATAACTATAAGAAGGATATGATAGGATAAAATTATCTTATAAAAAAGATGAGATAAATGTGGATAGGATTTATAATATAAAAGTTAATTTTCTCAAATAATAAACTTCTTAAATTAATGTAATTATAATAATATTTGAATATAAATCATATTTGAAATCTAATATAAAAAATCAAAATAAAAAAATTAATAACAATTTCTTATTTTTGTGTTCTTATTTTATTATATATTCAAATTTCTTTCCATCACATAATATAAATTCATATATATAGATATATATATAGTGTTTATATTTATTACATATTTTAGGAATAGGTATTTTAGGTATATTAGTATATTTTACTATATAATAAATATTTATTAGATAATGATGGAATGTGACAAAAGAAATAAAAAAAAGAATTTAAAAAGAGGGAAAATAATAATAATAAAAAACAAATAAGAATTAAATAAGCAAGAGTATGGTAAGAGATTCTTACCATATCTGTTTATGCAATTTTTAGATCATTTACATTGACATGCCATTTATAGTAGATAATGGAAATGATAGAATGTAAAAATATTTGTTCTTATTACCACAATTCAGGAAACAATTGATAAAATACAGCAAAATCCATGAACTTAACATCATATCAAGTCTTATTTGGCAAAAAATCCAAATGACCAAACATGGCATTAGGATAAACTCGAGCCATTTTCATAGTATTCATCCATTTGGTCATTTTCGTTTAATATTTTTTAATTACTGTTTTATTTTTTGCCCTTTTGGGCCAAGAGTAACGTACGAGCTCATTGCAAATATGAAACACGGCATGCAAGTTTGAGGTTCGCGAGAAGATAGTCCTGGGAAAGGAAAGAAATCCAGCCGAAGCGGCAGGAGATCAGCCAAACCAGAACGAGATCATCGACTCCTCCGAATTCCCTGACCACATTCTGTATTTCTCCACATAAAAAACACAGTCTTCCCCGCGAAAATCATTCCCACTTTCCCTCGTCCCCGTCGTCAACCGATTCTCATGAGGACCACGTTAACTTCGTGACGATTGGCGGAAGCGTCGTCCATCGATGCTGCATCGTCGTAAAGGCGGGAGCTTCGGCGAATGTCCTTGCGTTGAAGCGTTTTTCCTGTATTTGGGATCGACTTATACGTAAAAGGGTGGTTGTTGGTTTCGGGATTTATCCCCTCGATCCCATCTGAAGCGGCCGGAAAGTTTTCCCATCTTTCTACGTGCCCAGAACTCGTGGCGAGCGAATCCATGGGGTTGTGATGGATTTGGAGCCTGTCGTTTCAAGAGCTCTCCCCTACTTTTTTTTCCACCCCGCTCTCTCGTTTCTGGGTTTATCTTGATCGATGTGGCCAAAATTGGATTTTTGTCCTTGTTTCGGGTCAAAGAAAGGGAAGAAGCTGAAACGCGAGGAGGACAGAGATTTCAGCAAGCAATCCAAGCTTTCGGGAAATGCTCCTGCCGATACGTTTCAAGGTTTCTATCTACTTTTGCTCTGAAATTGCGTCGTGTTTGAAGACTGTGTTTATGTTTTTGACAAATGATAATTGGTGTATTAGTCTGTTAAAAATTCAGGTTTTCATTGGTTTCTTAGTATGCCAAGAAATGATGCCCTTTAGGAAAAAGATTTCGTCCCTTTTCTGACCATATGGGTATGACATGTTCCGAGTGGGTAATGAGTTGATCGATCATCCTTTTTCTTTCTTGGTTAGTTGATCACGACGACCTTAGTTCATGTAGTTTATGATTTTTGAGGCAACACTGGCCTGTGAAATTGACATTTCAGTTTTTTAATCATACGTTCATCTGCATATATTTTGATTAACTTAAGCTAGTACTCTCAGAGATGTTTAGACTTGCAACAGCTTTCCCTTCATCTGATTATATAGTTAGAGCCTTGCAAGCCTGAAAGGCGGAAAGGGTGATTAAATTTTCCTAGTGCCCATCCCTCATTTATGAAATTCGAACTGGCATTCCTAACTTGCCAGCTTTATGCTGGAAACTGAAAAGAGTGAAGCACAGTCGTAGTTGTTCGGAATTGTGGATCTCCTGAAACTCCAACATGCACTAATGCCATGGTTTATTTAGATTGGATCACCGTGTAAGAGCATATGTTTCGCTTCCATCTAGAAATATGTGCTGCTGACAAAAAAATTGTTTATATTGGTGCGCTATAATATCTTATATTAGACAAAGCACTGCTGACCGATCGTTACTGGTGACAAATGCATAGAATCGAGACTGGAACCGTCGGTTTCAGGAGAAGGGTGTGACGTCACCCATGAGGCTCGAGTATTCAGCTACCGGGAGCTTGCAACAGCGACGAAAGATTTTAAGGATGAATTCCTCGGGCAAGGTGGATTTGGTGTAGTTTACAAAGGGAAATTACAAAAGACAGGTCAGGTAATGTTTACTGGCTGAAAAGCCGGACACCCTCTTCTTCTATGAGTGACATAAGAAGGCAAGGCTGATTATCCCGAGCCGTACCAACATTTTTTCAGTCTGAGTTAGGTTTTGTTTAAGTATTGTCATCCTTCAATTGTCATATGTGTCATGTCTTTGCATTGGATTGCTGTTTTTGTTTCGATGATGACTTGGCTCAGTATTCGAGCAGGTAGTAGCCGTTAAACAGCTGAACCAAGCTGGTCACCAGGGAGACCATGAGTTTCTGGTGGAGGTTTTGATGCTCTCTCTTCTGCGTCATCCTAATCTAGTCAATTTGATCGGTTACTGCGCTGAAGGCGATCAGCGTCTGCTTGTGTACGAGTACTTGCACTTGAAATCCTTGGATGATCTCTTGCACGGTAAGATATCTAATCTAGTTTGTTTCCAATTAACAGGACTATGGAGTAATGGGTAATCCTCTCATATTGTCATAGCAACTATAGTGCTCTCGGTGTACCCAAGGAAAAGAAAAATTAAGAGAGGATACACCAACTAGCAACATCCTTTGAATAATCAGAAACATGAAAGGAGATAAGGCTAGATTCCCGTTTGAAAAAATTGGACCTAATTCTGGTTCTTAGGGGGCTCAACGATAAGGGCTGGATGGTTACTCTGTTATTTTGTGATTTGTTGTTTCTCACTGCTAAACGAGGATCTTCAACACTGTCCAAGTGCTGCAAAAGACATTTCTCCTTTGCTGCGATTCTAAATGTCATGTTCTTAATTACTCGATCATGCTGGACTTCAAAAACCTCGACTTTCTTTAATGATAAGCAGAGTCTCACTTTCTTGGACATTTCAAACTGATCTCATTAACAATAATGCCGCAATAATGCCGCAGATGATAATTCGACTATCTAATGGTCTCTACGAAATTATATGATTATAACGTGTAATGATCAGTGTCATGCAGATCTTCCTCCTGATAGGGAGCCGCTTGATTGGAACACGAGGATGATGATAGCTGCCGGTGCGGCGAGGGGATTGAACTATCTGCACAATGAAGCAGATCCGCCTGTTATCCATAGGGACATGAAAACATCCAATATATTGTTGGATGAAAAATACCAAGCAAAGCTTTCTGATTTCGGTCTTGCCAAGTTTGGTCCGACTGGAGATAAAACACATGTCTCGACTAGGGTTTTAGGAACCCAGGGCTATTGTGCCCCCGAGTATGGACTGAGTGGGAAGTTGACGAAGAAGTCCGACATCTACAGCTTTGGGGTGGTCTTGCTTGAGATTATTACCGGGAGTAGAGCTCTGGAATATGTTGATGGTCATGCTAGATACATTGTTGAATGGGTAAAAAGATTTTCATAATCCTATATGTTCGGTGCAATGCCTGATTCCCGTCTGTTCCTACAAATAGTCCTATAGCTTGTTTCTTGATCAAGTTTTGTATCTGATGAAATCCATATTTTTTGTGCCTGCAGACGCGTCCAATTATGAAAGACCGCAAGAACTGCATACAATTGGCAGATCCGATGCTTGAAGGTCAATTTCCAGAATCCGTTCTAAGGAGGGTTCTTGACATGGCGGCAATGTGCATTCGAGAAGAGCCGAACAAGCGTCCCCCCATCGAAGAAGTCGTGCTCGCTCTTGATTACTTGGCATCCCAAAAGTATCATCCCCATACATCAACCAGGGTCAGCACAAAGTATGCGGGCAAGGACAAATCTCCAAATGAAACGACGACAATGCTAGACAAGGAGCTGGAGCGCGAGCAAGCCATTGCAGAGGCCAAAATGTGGGGTGAGAGCTGGAGAGATAAGAGACGGCAGATTTCACTAAGCACCACCAATGTCCTGAGTAGGTGACGGCTGGAACAAGTCGCTCTATGTTGGTCCCCTTCTTAACGTTGAGCACAGAGATTTTCGGAAATACTGGTTTTTGATTTATAAAGCCTAGATGGTTAGGCATTGGCAGCGAGACGTTGCAACATAGATGCTAGCAACTCTTCGCATCTTGAGTGACAATTTCATTCAATGTCAGGAAGTCGGGAGCGACGTTTTCTTCCCCCTTTTCGTCTTGCCATGTATATTTTTGACCTCGGGTTTGAATCGTGCTGACCAAGAACACGGACAGATCTGTCCTCACAAACTCGGTAGCCATGAGCCTTTCGACCGAACTTCATCTCAAAATTACGAGTCTACTGTCTCAATACCTGGGTTTTTTGCTGCTGCTTTTTCACAATGCTGCAATTAGAATAATAGAAGAAATGCTGGAACGAGTATAGAAGTTTGGTATGATCGGAATCCGGTAGGCATGAGCTCTGAGAACACGAGCAAACTAACAAAGATGCCGATGTTCTGTGCTATTAGTTTTAACACCCCTTTTCTCCCTCGTTTTAAATTTGCGGTACTAAAGTTCGACATGCTTCCGCGGTATGAAAACGCTCACAGACTATCACATCCTGATTATGGACCTGGAATACAAGAGCCTACACAGTCAGGGCACGAGCAAGATCCTCTTGGGTTTCAGAGTCTTCAGTTCGGACAACAATGATCCGAATGGATGTGATCTTCTCAGTATAAAATTTTTGGTTTAAATATAGTATT
Organism: Eucalyptus grandis; assembly: GCF_016545825.1. NCBI lineage: Eukaryota > Viridiplantae > Streptophyta > Magnoliopsida > Myrtales > Myrtaceae > Eucalyptus > Eucalyptus grandis. The sequence goes on along the minus strand of NC_052619.1, from coordinate 65,453,366 downwards.
CTTGAAGAAAGTGGCAAACAATTCCGTTGTCGTCCAGCGGTTAGGATATCTGGCTTTCACCCAGGAGACCCGGGTTCGATTCCCGGCAACGGAATCCCTTTTCTTGTTTTTACCTATTCATATTTTTTTCGAGATACGCGAATATATAATTGCGTTAAAAATTCAAAAAGAAATCTCCTGGGTTCGATTCCCGGGAACGGAATACCTTTTTTTATTTTTACCTATTCATATTTTTTGGAGATACGCGAATATATAATTGCGTTCAAAAATTCAAAAAGAAAGGCGTGAAAAATTGAAATAGAAAAAAGGTCCCACCGGGATTCGAACCCAGGTCGCTGGATTCAAAGTCCAGAGTGCTAACCACTACACCATGGAACCGATGCTCTACGCGTTGCCTTCATTTGAATTTAAAATTTATTTAAATCACTAAAAAAGAATCAAAATCAGAAAAGCCAAGAAAACCAAGGAACGTCAGCATAGACGATAACCGAGGATAAATTAAGGGACATTTGTTTTCCGATTCACATTCCTAGAGAGAATAGAGAATTAGGCGAAAATAATAACTATTTTGTTCCAAAAATCAATTTCTAACTTATTCTCTATATGAGTTTTTGAGTAAAAATACGCATTTAATAACGATACAAAATTTGTCCTTCCAAGGCAATTGACGGCTAGTTAGTAGTGAAAGTGAGTAAAGAAAAAAACTTTTATTTCTCATTTTTATTCCATAAATAAAATTTTACATTTTTTATTCCATTTTAAATAGAAAAAATTTTAATCAAACTTTTCATTTCAAACCTGCCCTCTACAACAAATAAAAAACAAAAAAACAAAGAATCAAAATGATTATCATGCATGCTTTTAAAAGCATATATGATTCGTCTTTCCTTTGACCCAAAAAAAATATATATATTATTCGAGCCTTATTTTTTTTTATTAAGCACGTGGCCTAATGGTAAGGAGGCTCCATTTATTTCGCAAAAAATGTGTCATTTTCAGAAAATATTTTTTAGAAAAATAATTATATTTTCCGGTGTTCAGTTGAAACTTGAAAAATAATTAAAATATTTTCCACCATTTGATTTGGAAAATTTGATTTGATTTTCTCCATGCACTCATTTTAATAACTTTTTATTTTATTTTTTTTAATTTTTTTTTCAAATTTTTTATCTATTAAGAATTAAATTATTATTATTATTATTATTATTATTATTATTATTATTTTTGATATCCAGGATTTGGCTTGGTACACCTTACGAGTGCTCATGGCCGCTGCCGGATGCTAGCCCCGTGGAGACCACCGACTATAAAGAAAATTTTTAATTTTATTTATACATTTTTTTTTGCCCTTCTTTTTCCTTGGCCGGTCATTGGCCATGAATGGTAGTTAAAAGTCACCTTGGGCCGGTCACCAACCATCGGCCATCTTGTGGCTAGCAATTGGCCAAAGGCGACCTTGGACTAGTCGGCAAGCTTGAGCTCTCCAAACTCCTACTCACCATATCAATGAGGCCCAAGGCTAGTGAATGAGAGCCTTTGGCTCATTTATCTAGTGAGTCTCGACCTTGCCAGCTTCTGGCCTCGCTAGATCGGCAAGCTTGAGGCTCTCGCTCATCGGCAAGCTTGAGATTGGCTTCGGCCAATTGTCAACCGTCATGTAGCCAACGATCGACTAAGGAAGAATAAGGGGCACAAAATAAAATAAAAAATTCGATTTGTTAAAAATAAAAATAAAAAAGAAGTGGGGATTAGTAAAGAGTGTGAGATAAGAGAAAGTGAGTGAGGAAAATATTTTTCTTTATTTGAAATATGGAAAACATTTTTCCCCCGTTCTATAAGACTTTTTCTCCTCATGGATAATGTTTTCCTAAGTCAATTCATTTTCCATGAAACGAATATGGAAAAATCTGGAAAACACTTTTTAAAAAAACATTTTCCGCGAAACGATGAAATCTTTTTCTCGCGTTTTTGCAAAGAGATAAAGTAAAAATTCGAGAAAAAGATAAAAGTTAAAATAGGATTTTCAAAAGGATTGGACTTGTCAAAGTGGGTTATAAACTCATTTCTTAACTCATATTTGAGTACCGACTGATATTTGAGTTATTACATGTATTTATTATATTCAATAAGTGAGTTTAAAATGGTAAATCTAAAATAATATGGGTATTAAATGAGTTAATAACTTACTTAAACCCACTTTGCTAATATAACTCACTCTTCAGTGTATCTTGTTATCATTCAATCTTATTTGTGTATGAATTTTTTCATATTTTATTAAATATGAAAGTGTTTTTGGTAGTATGGGTTCTAAGAGTCAAAATGGGATTATTTGGTCAATTTGGGTCGAATGATTTTTGATTCAATGCAAAACCCACCTGTTTGATATGTCTGGTATTTATAGATTTTCGAATGACGAAAAATCCTAACATCTAATAATAGCGACAAATGTCCAGACGCATTCGAAATATAAAAGGACAAGTTAAAATCCTCATGTGTACCAATACCCATTTCTCCATTTCCAAGATTTATCACCCTAGGGAGTTTCATCGTCCATTGGATAATATATTATAACTTGCAACAAAATTTAGGTCTCCGAGTCGGTCCCATCACCTTAGCATCTTGAAGACGACAAGCGGCGCGGAATCTGCACAAACATTTTACCTAAACCTAAATCCAGCACACACACCGCATGTGAACCAAGGCATTTAGCCCGCCCTAGCCCGCCTGTGACGTTCGTTTCGTCAAAGCAATTTGCGCTACGCGATGGAGGGGGGGTGGGGGAGGCATTGATTGATCGACATCCCAATTTGGTCTCCTACGGAAAACCCCATTTCAAAAGAGAGTTTTAATGACGACATGACCCTGGTGTTCTGCAGGGCTTGGACCACCCTATCCCTACTCTCTCTCTCTCTCTCTCTCCCCTCCACCCTCTGTTTCAGCTCCAAATTAAATGCATTGCTTCAAGCATGATCCCCTGGAAACTTGAGCCCTCGAAAGACCGATCCGTCGTCCCGTACCCGACAATTTTTTTTTCAAAAACATGGAGACACTTAAGATCTTAACGACTTTTTTTGGCGAGAAACGGTTCCTCCTGGAGACATTGTACAAACCTCTCAATGCGCATGTCTTGCGGGGGAAAACAAATACATTGCGAAGGTTAAGAATGATCTATGTCTTGGTCTGATAAGTCAAGTCTTTCGTGGAAGAGAGCACACCGCCCGACCCAATGTCTCAAGCCAATCCCCTGCTTTCTCGAACATTAACTCGACCTCACATGACCTCTACTACGTACTACAGACAAAATATATATTTAAAATATCTGAAAGTCAAACACATGGGAGTGTCTGTCCAGTCAATTCAATTTTTTTATTAAAAAAAAAAAGAAAAAGAAAAATCCTTGGCTGGAGTCAGGGAAGCAACAGATGAATGAATTTTGGTAAAATATCAAGTTTTGCTTGGCTGATATTGGCGGGCACTCAGTGACTTGACCCAGTATAGATGAGCCAAATGTCGCAAATTTTTACAAATCGAATATAATCCACAGATTATTGAAGTATCTGTCAAATTCCATGACCATTTACATTGGCACTTGTAATTTTATAGTTTAGGAGTTTGAAGGGGGAGTCCATCGTCTTATAATATCACGGTAACAATGACCTGAAAACAGTTTTGAGATTCTCAAATTTCTTTTTTTTTTTCCCTTTATTGTTTTTGTTCGATAGCACACATAAGTTAATTTTCAAGCATCATCTTAAGCAAATTTTCATTTTCATCAATACTTGCTTAAAACCTTGTTGCACCAGGAAAGCAAAAATGTTTTACCGTGTCATTTAAACCCAATTTCCTTGATTAAAAAGAATGCTGCTAAAAAAGAAAAAAGAAAATTGGACAAGCAAGTAAATTTAGCTCTGATAGAGTCTCGGACAGACAGAAGCAGGGCTCAGAGGTCACGCCAATTCCCGGGTTCATCTTCCTTTTTTCTCTTCAGAAAAAAGGCAAAGCCTCATCGTCCTTCTCGTTCTAGTCAACTACCTATTGTTCCTGAGAGCAAAATACCCACAGGCCAATGCAAAGAAAGAGGGAGCAATCAGGTGAAAGTACCATGTTCTCAGCACTCTTCTCTCGTTCAGATTCTTTCGTGTCTCTGATGATCTTGCTTCTATATTGTCGTTATTTTTTCTTTTATATGGTTTTGGTTCACTGTGGTTAGTTTGCTTCGTGGTCAGATCATGTATAAGAACCAACTGCAAGAACTTGCGCAGAGAAGCTGCTTCAACCTCCCTTCTTATGCCTGCATCAGAGAAGGACCAGATCATGCTCCGAGGTTCAAAGCTTGTGTGAACTTCAATGGCGAAATCTTCGAAAGCCCAAGCTACTGCAATACGCTGAGGCAGGCAGAGCATGCAGCTGCAGAAGTAGCCCTCAATGTCCTCTCCACAAGGGGTCCTTCAAGATCTCTCACTGCAAGAATCCTTGTTAGTTTCCTCAAATTGATATTTGGATGTTTTCCCATCTCCGAAGGGGATGTTTTTTTGGCATATTGTTTTGAGCTTTTTTAGCTAAAGCTTCCATTTTGAGAATATTTATGTGGCTTTTAAGCAAAACAGAGCAAACCGCATGGGGTTTTACGTTTTAGCTTCTGAATCATCTTGGTCATTGATCATTGTGAAGGACGAGACGGGGATCTACAAGAATCTGCTCCAGGAAACAGCTCACAGGGCAGGCCTGAACCTGCCTGTGTACACGACGGTGAGATCAGGCCCTGGTCATGTTCCCACGTTCACTTGCACTGTGGGGATTGCTGGGATGAGCTTCACTGGTGAATCAGCCAAAACGAAGAAACAAGCAGAGAAGAATGCAGCGATCGCAGCGTGGTCTACACTCAAAACAGGTACAGCACTAGGGTGCAAAGTTACCCTCTTTTCCCTCACTCATTTGCCATATTTGAGTCCATCAAAGACCAGACCAGATTGATCAACATCTCTTGCTTTTGCAGTGCCAGACCTGAGTTCTTTGAGGCCCAGAGATGAGGCTAAGCAAGGGATCAGGAGAAGGGATCAGAACCAACCAAGAAGAGGATCGATCAGGGGTACTGCAATGAACCACTCTGCTTCCCCCTCCACAAGCCTTCAATTGCACAGGCTCGTGGAGAAGTTGCTAATGAATTACATCCCACAAGGACAAGGTGGTGCTTCTCCTTTTTCATCGTCACCGTTGTCGTCATCTTCACAGAAGCAGAACAACTTCCTGTCTCTGCTTCCTCCACCCCCACCAAGATCAGCTTCCAAGATTCTACCTCCACCGAGAGAGAATCGATGGGACATGGAACAAGACAGTGGGAAGAGACCTATCGGGTCAAGTATTTACCCAAGTCCAAAAATTGTCGATAAACGAAGTGATCATCCGAATCTCGCAAGACCCAACTCCTCATTGCCATTCCTTCAAGGGATCAGTACTAGCAGAGACGGACATCATGGCCACAACAGAAATGTGTCCGGATCATCCCCGCGACCCGTTTACACGGGCGGATTCCGCCCGCACCAGATCGCCCCGGCGGTCCAGATCCGATCGGTCATTCCGGTCTGTGCAGCACCGCCGGTGCCATTGATGAGGACACAACTACCAAATCCAGCGGGCGATCCGTTGTGTCCACAAACGGGGCCACGGCCAGAGATTCCACCAACCAGCTCGAACCCGAAGTTGGACAAGCTCGAGCTCGAGCCAGACCCGGCTCGACTCGGTTCGGAGCTGAACAAGAAGTTACAGCTGGAAAGAAAATCTATATGATATCTAGTTTGGACCATGGTAATTGGTAGGTAATTTCATGGATGTTGATTGTCCCGTGGATTCATTTTTCTTTTTCGTTGTTCTGAAGGGATCGTTTTTGACTCCGAGAGTACTGCGGTCACTGGCTATTTACCACCCTATGAATTATCTTTTTTATTTTGGCTGTGCAAAGGTGAGAATGCTAACATATCTAAACCTTTTCAAACGCTCCTTAGATATGCCATTTTCGAACTCCAATTAACTACACCGCCGAATTTGCGAATGAAGGTCGAATGCGAGTACAAAAAAGTCCTCGGCCATGATTTTTTCCAGGATCAAGGTCTTGAAACAAGATTCTTGAAGCACTCATTTCTGCACGCATGGCTCCTGATGGATTCCAAGTATCAAGAATCAGGTCAAAAGTACAGTACTTTGAACACGCTTTATGCAAAGTAAGCTGATGCACTTGCAATTATTTACTCCAGAAGGATGAAGAAATTTAACTGTGCGATCGAAGTAGCTTCGAGAAAACATTAATGAAATGACCTCTTTAACTTTTTTGACCGCGGTGTTTAAATAGCTTGAATTATTACACCTGCACCTAGAGAGAGAGAGAGAGGGAGAGAGATGGGGGCATTAAATGAGATGCGAGGGGGTGGGTTCGAAGAGATAAGAAGGGTATGAAGAGGACGAACAGACAATTGCAGCGATTAAGGCAAGCAATTAATTTTACTCTCTCAGTCTCAGAAGTATTTAATGTTCTTGTCTTGGCCATTAAATGCCCTCCCTCCTATCCTCCTTTGGCTCGTCTCTCCTTGTTTATTCGTTCGTTTGTCCTGACCCCTCTTTTCTTCCCCTCCTTTTGATGCTATTGCCTAAGCATTATTACCCTTTTTCTTGTCTATTCATAGAGCCCATCGCGAATTCATGGCGTGTCAAGTCCCTATGATCTTGCATAGGAGAGATTCTATATAGTTTTGCTTGATTTATGTGATCTGATTGGCCTGACTTATCGGGTTTGTAATATAATGATGGCATCCTGGAAGGGTTTTTTCGCTGGAAAAGGGTGGAAAAACATCAACTTTCATCCGAGGAAATGCGAGTGTCGCGTGAAAAAGCTCCCGTTTTCGTTCGGGAGATAATTTTAACCATGACTTTTAAGTGTAGCTTGAAAATGCGCCAACTGTTTACCCAAGATACAATTGTGACGGAAATTTTAATGGTGGACAATATAGTTCCTTAAGTATGCAATATCTAAAAGTTTTGGCCAAGAGTTGTCTTTCGGGCCAAGATTCATTTTCTAATTAATTATGAATCATATTTAACAAATTGTGATTAATGAATATATGACTAACAAGAAATAATAAACAAATGCAAATTGTGTTCAGAAATTTTCATCATGATACTTCTCAATTACAGACAATAATTAAAAAAAAAATAAAGAATTAGTGAATATATACGATTGCCAAATAATGTGATTAATGTTGAGATATTGATGTTCCAATTGTGTTTGAGCAATACCTATTGTTGCACTATCATATCAATGCAAGTACATAAAAAAAATTGAATTTAGCTGAAAATTCTCGTTTCCACAACCTTTTTTTATTCTCCCAGCCAAATACACGAATGCTCGTATCTATTCCCACGGCTTACCAGACAAAATATCGAAGTCATCTTGGCATTCAATTCTCTTTTAATTTTATTATATCTCATTCTCCATTTCCATTCCATTCCGCCGTAACAAGCGCAATATAAGTTTAGTCCTTTTTTATTCCGTTTCTCATATAATGACTGTAGTTAGGTAATTAATTTTTACTTTGTTTGAATTGGATAAGAATTTCAGACAACTTTGTACTGATAAAATTAGGATTGAATATTGTAAAAATGGAGAATCAAGGGTGATTTGCCTATTTGAAAGCATAAGAATTATCAGTCCATCCATTGATGTTGGTTAAATTTACCCGAGCATTAGTAGGCGAAATACTCCATTTTTAGCACCAACTTCAGTCTTTTTTTTCCACCATGGAATGCACTTAAAAATGCTTAAAAAATCAAGCAATACTACCCGCACACATGTTAACGGTTTATCCTTGAGCATTGGCTTCCCACATCAGTCAAACTTTCCATGTTTCCAAACAAAGAACACACGACAATCTCTCCCTCTGTCTTGCATGTAACTTTCCTGTCCGTACGTTCCCAAACTCTCTCTCTCTCTCCCCTCCCATGCATGCAACGACCATTTCAACCCTCAAACAATGTAAACCAAAAACAATCGATAGAAGTCCCAAACTAACATTAGATGAATCTCTTTGAAATCTCTCTTCCACTTAATCTTCCATCTTCGCCTCTTTTTTCTCTTGACCTTCCAAGGAAATAAAGAGAGAATTCGATTTGTCGTTCGGTAGCATCACAACACAACAAACAATGGAAAGCGACCCTTCTGACAAATCCAACCCGATCACCCCCAAAAAGCATGATCTGAAAGATGATGGGGATTCTTCGCCGGCGTTGAGGTCTCCTGGAGCCAATCCACAAGAAGGTTGGGTCACCGGTCATGGAGAGAGGAACGATGAGGATGAGGGGAAGAAAGATCAAGAGAAGATCGATACAAGTGAGATTGCTGAAGAGAAGGTTGATGTTGTTGATCCTGAAGTTTGTTATAGCCTTGAGAAGGCTTTGGAAGACATTGACAAGCTTGCCACAATTCTTTCCTCCTCTAACGATGAAAATGATCCTTCGGAAATCCCTGAATTCGTCGACAGGCTCATGGATTTTGTCGAGGCCGAAGTAGCGGGATATTGCACCGACCTGGGTGAAGGGAAAGCGAAATGGTCTCAAGACCCACAGGTTAATTCTTTTTTGGAAATTGTTGGTCGCGTCTCGAAGCTGGCAACTGTAGTCGCACCCTCTAAATGCAGAGAAAAGTTTGCTTCATTGATTAATCGGATTGGGAAAATCCAACAAGAAGCTCTGTCGTTTTTGGAAGATGAATTCAGGTAAAGAAGCTTTCAACTACGTTACCCTCTTAGCTTTAGTTTTTTGTCGATTTTTAGAATAATTTAGACATGTCATAAAACATTATGATTGAATGGTGTGGCATGAATGCACGCTGATGAATCTACTGGGTAATCTTTTCCATATTCCAGGGTGTCATTAGATGAATGTCGGCCTATTGATTTAGAGAAAGAAGGAAACGTCAAATCAAAACAAGAGTCCACCGAAGAATCAGATCAATCCATTGAGGAGGGCGATTCATTTGGATACACAAATGATATCGTGTCTGGTTTGAACAAGATAGCAAAGGAGATGATCTCATGTGGTTATGAAAGCGAGTGCTGTCAAGTTTATATAGTCACAAGGAGGAATTCATTCGAAGAACTATTTAACAAGTTCGGCTTTGAGAATATTAGCATCGACGACGTGCAAAAGATGCAATGGGAAGCTCTAGAGAGAGAGATTGTCAAGTGGATCCAAACCTTCAAAGAATGTGCATCGGTGCATTTCTATCGAGAGTTGAGGCTTGCAGAGGCTGTGTTCGCTGGATATCCATCAATTGCAACTCATCTATTCTATAATCTCACTCGAAGCATGTTGATTCATATCTTGAATTTCTCTGAAGCAGTAGCAATGTCATCGAAGAGGTCAGCTGAAAAGTTGTTCAAGTTCTTGGACATGTTTGAGACTCTGCGAGATATGACATGTACCATGGATCGATATTTCAAGGACGAAGACAGTGCAAATCAATTGAGGACGGAGATTAATACTGCACGATCTCGGATTGGCGAGGCTATTGTGAGCATGTTCAGTGACTTAGAAAACTCAATCAAAACAGATGCAGGTAAGAAATTCAGACATTCAATCCCCAATTGGCATTGCTCAATAGATTCAAAAGATTGAATCAATTAGATAATAGTTAAATTGTTATTTATCGAGTCCATTTATTGCAGGTAAAAACCCTGTGCCCGGAGGTGCAGTTCACCCCTTAACAAGTTACACTATAAACTATCTGAAGTATGCAAGTGAGTACAAAGAAACTCTAGAGCAAGTTTTCAAAGAGCACTTGAAGATCGAACGAGCTGATTCCAACAACAGAACAGAATTTCAAGGCGAGAACAATCAGGACAACTCAGAGAAGGAACCATCGCCGTTCTCAATCCAGTTAACAAGAGTCATGGATTTGTTAGATTCGAATCTTGAAGCGAAATCCAAGCTCTACAAGGACGTGTCCCTGAGCTTCATATTCATGATGAATAATGGACGGTACATCTTGCAGAAAGTGAAAGGCTCGGTCGAGATCAATGAGCTGATGGGCAACAATTGGCGACGCAAGAAATCATCGGAGCTAAGGCAGTACCATAAGAATTACCAGAGGGAAACTTGGAGTAAAGTCTTGGGTTGCTTCCGAGACGAGGGGTTGAACGTGCATGGGAAGGTCTCGAAGCCGGAGTTGAAGGAGAGGTTCAAGACCTTCAACGCGATGTTCGAAGAAATTCACAAGACGCAGAGCGCATGGATTGTGAAGGACGAGCAGCTGCAATCGGAGCTTAGGGTTTCAATATCTGCGGTGGTAATTCCGGCATACCGGTCGTTCCTGGGCCGGCACTCGCACCATTTTACAGCGGGAAGGCAATCGGAGAAGTACGTGAAGTATCAACCGGAGGACTTGGAGACGTACATCGACGAGCTCTTCGATGGGACCCCAGCCACTACGGGCAGAAGAAAGCAATAGAAAAGTGAATAGAACTCGACTGTTAGTCCAGAATCCCATCTGAAAGCTACAAGGAGAAAAGAACAGAACCTCATTTGACGCCATAAAATATGCGATGGTCGAGACTTGTTTTGTACTCCATTTGAGTTGATGGCTCGAGAACTCCCCGAAATAGCTTGTGGCCGGTCATCTACAAGAACTTGGTTTTTCTTTGTCACTGTGACAGGATTTTGAGTTGCTTAGGGCTGATAAAAATGGCCCCATTTTGTCTATATGTCTTTTTTTGTCTTGGTTTCTGTTTTCATGTCATTTGTGAGATGATGTTTGTATCATATGCTCAAGAACGATGTAAAATTTATTATTTTTGTAGCTAAAGAGGTTATATGCAAGAACTGTAGCAATATTCAATCAAACGGGCATGAATCCAATATCGAATCAGGGAATTCACCTCGTGAAGGAAAATAGTTCCCTAGTAATTAACGAGGACGAATCCAATCCCATCGAAACAACATTTGATTCGAATTTCAGTGTGCAATCCATGACGATGTGCAATTTCAAGAAGCATACAACTTCAGCATTTCAACATATAATCCAATATTGGCATGCAAAAATAACATGCAATTGATGGGAAAATTAGCAAAACAATCATAAACCTATTGCAATATTTTCAATTCAATCCTAAACTGCTTTTTGGCCAATTTAGTTCTAAACATTTTGCAATTGTGTCAATTTAGTCTATCCGATCAACTTTGGTTTGCTAGCGCTGGCCATCTAGCCGACACTGACGTGATAATTTTTAATAATATTTTATTTTTTAAATTATTTATTAATTTTTCTTTCATTCTTTCTTGCGGCTGGTCACTGGAGTTTACGGCCAGCGAAGTTGACCTTGCTAGCCACTAGGCCTTGCCATCTTAGAGGCAAGCTCGCCCTCGCCATAGTGATGCTAGGTAAAGTCTCACCCAGCCATGGCGAGGGCGAGCCTCACCGTCGCGCGGCTGGGTGAGCTTGCCCTCGCCCATATCTTTTATATAAATATTGTGATAAAGACAGCACCGATAGTAAATAATTTTGATCATGGACTCAACTTATATATTGAAAATTAAAATCGAGGTTGAGCTCGTCCAATAATACCCAGCCAGATAAAGTGAAGTATATGGACTTCTTGGCCGTGGGCATTAAAAAAAGGGGCTGAGACAGGTAACATGGAAAAGGAAAGTAGGACTTGGTTGACTTGAATCAGCCGAACTCAATTAGGATTGCATGAAATATATGTCTCCATCTTGAAGACGGCTACTTCACTTTGTTATCCTTCATGCTTGGCTGGTTTGGTAAGATATTAAGCCTATATGGAGGAGTTTTGGGTGCGTTTGATGATATTTCTATTTTTGAAAATAATTTTTGTTCTAGAATAGTTTTTTTCTATTTCTACTCTTTGGACAAGTTTCCGAGCAAAAGAATATGTTTGGTAACTGTAAAATATATCTATCCCCATAATAGAAAAAGACCAAAAATGTGTTTTGTACGACCCTAAGAATTTCTATTCCAATTTTTTTCATTTAATTATAAAAATTTCAGTGTACACTTGATAAAATTGGACTTTTGTAAGGATTTATCTCATCAAGATATTCTAAGATGGTCTCAGAAAACCCAACGTAATAGTTAATAAAAAATGGATGGCCAGAAATGGTAACAGAGAGTTCCACTGGTTTATAACTCACAATATGAGGAAGTTGACTACAAATCTTTGGGTATTACAATAAATAAATGCATAGACCTTTTGAGCTTCTTTAGCTGCAAGAAGAAGAGCAAGTGGTTGCTTGGTGGAATGAGCAATAACAGAACAACTAAGAATGGAAGCGATCCCAAAGTTGATGTGCTTATTTGCACAAACTCATCAAACTTTCAAGCAAATAACATCAGAAATCCATGGAGCACAAACTTATTTGATTGCTATGAACAAAAGACATATGGTAATGCAAAAAACTTGTACGTAGCTATCTAATTTTCTATTAAAAATAATTGTAGATAACCTTAAAGAATATCTCTTATGGAATCTTAAGGGAAAAAGGCTGGAGTCGCCGATCTTTCATGACTTAGCATTGTCTCTAAAAGAAAATGACATTGAAAAATCCATACCATGTAAAAGCTTATTCAATTTTGAATCCAATTTTCACCAAAAAAATGTTCACATTTTTTTATACTAAACTAATTCTAAACTAGATAGTAAAACTACTCAAAATCTATTTTCTATTTTTTTTATATTCCAAAAAATGGTGACTTAGATTGGGTTAGGAGATTGGACCTTGAATCAATTGTGTAAAGATGAGCATTAGGTTACGTTGAGCTTATTTTTCTAAAGTAACCTTATTTCTCTTTTTGTTCTTGAAAGCAAAAAAATGAATTTTTTTACTTTTTATTTATGTTCCAAGTATATTCCCTGGCCACTTTTCTATTTTAGGGACCATAAAAGTTAGCTAATGTTACCAAGTTGATTTCTATTCTTTTTTTTTTCTTTTGTTCCTAGGAACAAAATAACCAAAAAAAAATAGATTAATAGAATGGTTACCAAACTAGCCCTTTTATATGTTGTGTTTGATGACGGCAGAGTGAATATATATATATATATATATATATATATATATATATATATATAGTGAATAGTGAACAGTGTATGTCTATCATGCTACGGTGTATAGCCTTTCCACCGCTTGTAATAGTGTTGGCATGTGATGTCGTAAGTTTAATCTCTATCTAGGTTGATCCTGTAACAGTCGTCTTTATTGGTGTTTCCACTGTGATGTGACTGTGAGGATCCGTCTGTATCGTCCTGAGATTTGGAAGATCCACATTGTGATCCTTCCGCTTCGGAGAGCATTGTTTTGAGGATGTTGCAGTATTCCTCCTTGCTCTGGACTGCAGTCAGTGCTGCACTTGCAATGGATTTTTCTTGTAGAAAAGATGTATTTGATGGGACTGTGGTTATTTGATTTTTCTGGTTATTTAGCCATGTCCTAACCACAGCTTCGGATCCTTGGTCATGAAATTTGAATCCATCCCACCATTTTGTTTTGTATTTTCGGACAAGTACCGGTACACCCGGTTTATTGGATGTATTGTGTGTGTGTATATATATATATCCATGTTCATGCACAACTTTCATATCTTTGTAGTTATCCAAAAACTCTAATTGTAATACACTTCCATAAGCCAAATACTAGCCAATGAGTTGACTGTTGCGCTTATCTCATATTGGTTGTGGGAGGAACTAATTATCAAATTTTAAGTGTGAAAAAAATCTCACCCTTTGAATTAATGATAGAGGTGAGAGAGGCCCATGATTGTTGAACACTAGTATTAAAGCTGACATGAGTAGCTAAATTGAATGGAGGAAAATAGTGGCACAATGTTTAAGTTAAATACCTTGAGTTACTCTATTTGGAAGCCTCGAATGGAAGATGACAACAACAATATCAAATTTTGCGTGGAAAACCCAATGCGGGAAAAAAATATTGAGTGCTAAAAAACTTTCACTAATTACTAAGAATAATATGATACACAAATGTTTTCTTCTAACCACATACTAGAAACTCAACATCAACAATACAACAATATTCTATCATATTGCTTAAGGAATGAAAGTTGATGATTTATGGAAGAAATTACAAGTTCTCCGTGGGAGGAGAACTTCATAATATAAAGCTTTTCTAGTTAAAAAAAAAACTTGTAAATTAGAGATATAAGGAAGAAAGCAGCATATCGGAACACATAGGTAAATTTCAAGATTTGATAAATTAATTGCAATCATGTCTATTGTTTGGTATTCTCACTAATAGTTGGGATACCTTGGTTGTCGCATTGAACAATTCTGCTTGTTACAGTGTGCTTTCAATAAGCATGATTAAAAAAAGCTTATTCAATGAAGAAATTAGGAAAAAAATGCATGAATTATGCTTCTAAATCAGAGGTTTACATGACAAGAAATTAATCAAGAAATTCTTAAGAGTAATGATAACAGAAGTAAGCCAAGAAGAAGGTTGAAATCAAGGCTGAAAAGGAGTGTGAAGTATTACAATTATGGTAAGATGAGACATTATACTAAAGAATATAGGCCACTAAGCAGAGATAAATTATATGATAGAAATGGAGATAGAAAGAAAAAAAGAAGTAAGTTATAATGACAATTGCATCCGATGGTGATATTGTTCCATATGTGACAATGCTCGTGTAAACATTATATGCCAATACTCGAGTTAGGTTATTGATTCTGCAACTTCATTTCATGTCACCCCATGGTGTGACTACTTTATGTTCTATCGCAATGGTGATTTTGTTGTGTTATAATGAAAAAAGTACACCCAAAGTACCAAAGTTTAACACGGATGAACACTTAAGTGTCAAAACTTTCAAAATGTATACTTAAATGCCATTTTTTTTCAAAAATTAGATACTTAAGTGCCAACTTCGGCGAGGTTTGCCAGAAATCCAAGGTGATGTTATTTTAATAATAAAAGTGGTCTACATGACTCAAAAGAATATCCACTTAGCAATTAATGTGTAAAATGACATCGTTTGCCCCCAAATTTATTAATTAAATATTAATTAAATTAAATTTAAAAAAAAAGATACATCATTTAGGGAGGGCCTTTATAGCCCTCGCTACCACTCTCCTATGGTTGGATAGGGTGAAAGACCGCGACCACTCACCTTAGATCTGGTCGAGAACCTATAGGCCTTCGCCTATGATTGACTAGGGTTGTCGACCACTGGTCAGGGCCTGGCAACCCTTGTTGGCCCTCACCCCACCGTCATCGGCCCTTTCCAACGATGGTGGGGTAGGGATGGCAAGGCTATGGAGGCCCTCGCTAAATGCTGCCTCCTCTATTTTTTTTTTAAATAATTTAATTAGTATTTAATTTAAAATCAAATTTAAAGGCAAAAAAATGTCATTTTAGGCTTATTTAACCATGTCAATGTCAAGTGGATTATTCTTTTCTAAAATAATTGCCGTGTCAGTAAAAAGTGTCATCGGAAAATGCCACATTAGCAGTTTGGCCGGATATTTTCACTATTGGCACTTAGGTGTTCATCTCTTCTTTGATTTGGCATCTTTTGGAAGTTTTTGCCCTTAAGTGTTCACGTGTGCCAAATTTTGGCACTTGGAGTATACAACACTTTGTTAAGATAAGAAACAATGGTGTTTCCAAGGTTATGAGAAATGTATATTTGAAAATCAACGTTGAATGTAATTTGTTTTTGAAAAATGTGAGACATTTTTTTTGGACATTTGACTTCACTTGATTCCCCTAGTGCCTTAGATGATGATGGTTATCACAATTTCTTTTATGATGACAAATGGAAATTGATTAAAAACTCCATGATAGTGGCTAAAGGCAAAAAGACCTGCACTCTTTACACTATGTAAGCTAAGTTGAATAAGGAAGAGGTAAATGCAGTGGATGACTCCTCAGTTAACCTATGGCAAGTTTGGAAGGATCATGAAGATGAACAACTTAATAGAGTCAAAATTACTAATATACTTGGAAGGATTAGAAAGAGAGACTTGTTCATCTCAGCGAGAAGGTGCTTGAAACTCTTGCTAGAAAGAATTATCTACCATTAAAAGAGAGAAATTTGAAAGAATGTACTTATTGCTTGATAAGTAAGTAACATGAATTCTCATTTCATAGTTCCTGTCCACGCACAAAATTAGATATACTTGGTTTAGTTCACACTAATGTTTGTTGCTTGGATGCTGGAATACTCATTGGTGCATTATAATTTGTGACATTTATTAATGACTACTCTAGAAAAGTATAAACTTTTGCTTTGAAATATAAAGGCCAAGTGCTTGTAGCTTTCAAAAAATTTCATGTCAACGTGAAAAGAGAAATTAGGAAGAAGTTGAAATGTGTTCAGGCTAACAATGGTGATGAATACGAAGGCCTGATTTGAACATTATCGTAGAGATTATGGTATCAAGTTTGAAAAGATTGTTCCAGAAATACCATAATAGAAGGGAGTAGTGGAGAGAATGAATTAGAGAATTAATGGTGAGATTCATGGTATACTTTCTTATGTGAGATTGTTCAAGTCCTTTTAGGGTGAAGTGATGAGAACAGTAGTGGACTTGATAACCTTTCTCCATCAAATCCTCTTAAGGGATGTTTCTACTAAGAGTTTGAAGTGGGAAAGATGTTTCATATAATTATTTAAAAGTGTTTGGTTACTAAGCATTTGTGCATATTCCAAGAGATTAAAGGTCCATGCTTGATGGCAAGTCTAAGCAATGTATCTAATTTAGTTATGGATACGAAAAGTTTGGCTACAATATATATGGGATCCAATTGCAAAGAAGGTTATTAGAAGCTAAGATGTAGTGCTCTTTGAGCATCAAACCATTGAAGACATCGATAAGCTGGGGGGTTAAAGAATGTGGCTTACACTCTTGCTAGTTTCAGCTTAAACCCTCTTGCTATATTGCATGTGAAGGAGAAGTGCATGGAAATCATAAAGATATTGAGCCCTCATTGAATGTTAATTCTTCAACTGATATAGGGAAATAATTGAGCTAGAATAATCAGTTGACCAAGAGTAGTCTATTGAGTTAGAGGAGCCAATTGAGCAATAACAACCGATTCTACCTCAAGTTAGAAAATCTGTAATAGAACAAAAAGCTTCATAGAGATATTAGTTGCATGAGTATGCCTTATTCACTTATGCTAGAGACCAAAAACTCATGAAGGTGCTATGTCAAGTAATCAAAAGAATGAGTGACATGAAGTCATGCAAGAGGAACTCAAATCTTTTCATGAGAACCACAAATTTGAATCGGTGAAGTTGCCTAAGGGCATTAGAACACTAAAAAAATATGTTGGTGTAAAAGTCAAAGATAAAAGGAAGTAGTTTGCAACCACGATGACAGGTTAGATTTGTGGTGAAGGGTTTTTGTAAAAAGAAATGAATTGATTTTGAAGAGATCTTTTCACCAGTTATAAAAATGCCTTCTATTAGAGTTATTTTTGGGTTGGCAACTAGTTTGGATTTATAACTTTTGAGGTGACAAAGACTCAAGACCGCCCAACATCAAAAACACTTCGATTATCGCCACAATGAGGAGTTTTGGCACAATGGCCACCACCAACGCCCTACTTCTCACAGCACTAGTTATCTTAGGTCAAAGGAAGATTAGACTTGCTCTTACTCTCTTATAGGGGTTGCCCCTCCATCAATGGTCTAGGAATGAGTGCATTATTCATGCATATTCCTTGTGTAGAATAAGATGGAAGAAGCTATATTTAAAGTTATACACCATCTTTTTTGGTGCTTCGATCATGTTTGTTTTAAGAAAGTTTGGCTCATTTTGAGTTAAATGCTTGATATTGTTATTTATAGAGTTTCCAAATCATCAAATTTACTTATTATTGTATTAAATTTGATTTAGTTAGTATTTTGATCAGTTTAGAGCTCAAGTTAAGGGTCATAGTTCATTATAAAGGAAACACTTCCTATTTTAAGAATTTATGACTCCTTTTAGGCCATCCCTAATGAAAAAGAAATTAGGGAAAAGTAAAATGTGTTGTAATTGAGTTGGATTGCAATTGAATGCAACGAAATTCTAACTATTAGAATTGCGCAATATGTGGTAGTATATTCTCTTTGCAAAAAAAAAAAAATTAAAAAACCTAGTAAACAAGAGACAAGAACAACAATACGCCAAAAAGTTTTACCTGGAAAACCAAAAATGGGAAAATTCATAGAACATTGATCCTAGAACTACTCTACTATAATTAAAGGATTATAATTAACACTAACAATATTTCTCTCATTAAAAATCCTTACAACTTTCACAAAACACATCCTCACTTGATGAACTATCAAGATCTCTCGTGTTTACAAATACTGTTAATAGGGGTAATTAGTTCCTGATCCAGTCCGATCCAATGTAATAATTCACTTGGCAATGTCATCTCTAAATTTCAACATTATGAAGGCAAACCTTTTCTGTAAAAATGGCACAATAGACTAGGTAAATCTTTCTCCTAAGAAAAACACTGGACTTGTTACTATTTTAGGGTTTGTTGCTATTTTAAGAAATTTAAAAAGTTTTAAAAATATAGTCGATCAGATTCCCTATTGGAATTGGGAACCGGACTAAAAATTACTGATGGAATTGAGATTCGGACCAACACTCTTGGAAAAAGCCAAGTATCGGCCGATCCAAACGGTTCTCAATTCAATTCCCCTAAATAATACTCCTCCTTATTTAGATTTCTTCCTTTTCAGCATTCTACTATAATGGAACTCCTTTTTATTAAGTACTCTTGATTAGCAAACATTAGGATATATCAAATGAACTCCCCAACACGTCGAGTTGCTCCCAACAAAATGAATGCATAAAAGGAGCGTGCAAGAGTGAAGAAAGCTAGACAACTAGAGTTGGCAAGCCATTGCAATTTCGAAACATTAACCAAAAGCTAACGTCGTCATAAATTCATGATTCGCAGCGCTGTGGACGAGCTCTTAATCTTCTTCAACTTGATTTCGCCACGTGTCGAGTTGTGGGGGATCTGATTAGGCAGATGCGCGCCGCCACGTCCGCAGGCGGTGAGGTGGCCGGAGGATGATGACATGGAACTTGCTCCCTCCACGTGGGCGGGCGCATGCGAGGAGCGTGGGCGAAAGAGGGGAGCCAAAGTCCGAGCCCATATTTTGCGAAGGTGTGTCGTTCCCAGCGTGCGAGGCCGATCTAGTAAATTCGCCCTGTCAGCTTGCGGTTCGTTTCAATTTCCATCACTTCGCACGCAAACACCGCTCCCTGCAAAAACCCACAGCTCTCTCTCTCTAAACCACGTTCTCCTCACCGCGCAGCTTCTTCTTCGTTCTTCCTCTTCTTCGTCTTCTTCTTCTTCTTCTTCTTCTGCTACTCCTACTTCTCCTCTCTCGTTTCATTCCGAATTCGTGTTCTTTCGCCCCGATTTCACCTCTCTCTCTCTCTCTCTCTCTTCCGGCGCTCCGCCGCAATGAACGACGGAATCGGCCGCCCCGCCCCGCCGCCGCCGCCGCCGCCGCTAATTGATTCCCGCCGCGCCATTCCGCTCAGCATTCGCGTAAAGCAGGTTTCTTTCTTCTTCTCCCTTTTCTCTTTTCAAATTGCCAGGCTCTTAATTTCAATCGTCGCGGTGGAGAGAGGGGAGAAGAGGAGATTTTGTGCTGTTGGGCTTGCGCCGCTTGAGAGGGTGTGCGTGTTTTTGGGCTCTTCTCTTCGAGGATGCGTGCGGACTTGGAGCTTAGCTTGTGTATTCAGTTGCTTCTTGTGCCTTTTTTTTGGGGGGGGGAGTTATAATGGTGATTTCGTTGGGAGTAGTTAATTTGCAGCTTCGAGGTTTCGGCGGAGTTTTATTTAGTCGCAGTTCGTGTGGGAGGTTTCGCGTGTTCTATGGTTTAGAGGGTGTTCTGGAAAGATGCAATTTTTTGTGTTTTGTGTTGCTGATTGATTAGTGGAGGTTTTTTTGGTTCTCAATCATTGGCATCGGAAGTGGTTCTGGTCATGCTCTGATGATGCTGCACCTGATTTGGATGGTGAGAAAACTTTGGTTCTGCAGAATTTGTCAGGATGCCACTTACATTAAGAATTTTATTAGGACTGCTGCATCCTTTGGTTTTAGAATTTTCAGTAGAGTCATATATTGCTCTGCACTTTTGGTTGAAACTGATGGGGCTATGATATATTCATGAGAGATTTTTAAACTCTGAGTCAGAATTCTTTTAAGATAATACAGAAAGCAATCCTCTGCTCTTTCCATTTTTTTTTTTTTTTTTTTTTTGCTACAATATTAAGTTTCTGCATATGAGATATAGGGAAACACGGGGGTGCCTACAAAAGGCGATTCGTAATTTAGACAGAAAACTATCCATGAATAATAAATGGCACAGAAAAACTGAGATAGAATTTATCATCAAATGGGCATGCGGTATGGAGCATGGGTTCTATATGCTAGTTCTAACTGCTTTAATCCTTGTAGAGTGGGCAACATAATTTTTTTTTCAAAGTAAATGATGTTACTAGCTGTTGACTGTTTGCTCGAAAAGGCCATTGGCCTTGCAAATAGAGATTTTGCTTTTCTTTTTAGCATTCTTATTTCTTCATACGAAAATTTAAGATAATCTCTTCCACAATTTGACAATATACCGTATTGTTGATTTATTTAATAAATGTCCGTATATGGTCTGCAAAAACCAAGAGCCCCAACATTCCAGATCTTTTGAACCAATGGATGAAATTAATTTTTTTGTTTCTGAATCCATAATACAGGGCCACAATTTTAGACATGTGCGTATCCATCAATGTAAAAATACACTACAGGACTCTCTGAGATTGAGCCTATTATGGTTTGACCCTTCACAGGAAAATAGCGATAGGAATCTATTTTATTCTATTCTCAGTTTAAGATTTCTGTGCTGCTACAGTTTTCTGAGATCTTCTCAGGGAACAGAGGCTTATAAACTTGGAGGTTTTCCTGCGGGCGTGATGGTCCATTTTCTCCCCTGTATTATAAATGCAGTTCTAATTGTGTTTCTGTGTACCAGTAGTACACATTTCTCAGTGTTACCCTCTGTTTGATATGAAGAATGCTTTTTTTCCCCCTTATTTATTATAAAAAGTATAGCACTAGAATTCTATTGGTGACATGGAGATTTGTTGTTTAGTCAATAAATAAGATACTGGTTACTGAATAGCTTCTTCCTACCACAAGGTCATAATAGTAGTGTAGTATATTGTTCCATGATGAATATGCAGATAGATCCATAAAATTCCGCATTAAATTTGTGTCCAGCATATGTAGAAGGTAATGGGTATGTCAATGCTTGAATATTCACATCACATACTTTGATAGCATGTACCTCTTCTATAAATTATATGATTATTAGAATCAGGTTAAGATTTAAATATTTTCTATAGTGTTTGGTTTTGTTGTGCTCAACCATTTTGATTGGTAGTCCTTATAGTGTATACCTTTTTCATAAACCCTAGGGTCATTCTTTATCTTGTGAAATGTGGATCTTTTATATGGAGTTCAGTTATTTTGTGCATTCATTTTGTTTAGTATCCTTTTTCTTTTTTATGATGTCATAACGTAATTTAGAATTCATCAGTTGCCAAAATTTGTTTTTTGATATGAAGCTTCTGTGGAATTTGTGATCCTATTAGGTTGTCCATGTCTGTGGAAATCTTCTTTCTTCTTATTTGTATTCTTTTAATAATACCTCCATAAGTTGCTGTCAAAATCATGGAGTTAGATGTGAGATCTGTTCTAAAACACCTCATAGATTGTTTTTTCTCACTTTGTTCTTTATAATTCATTCCTTTCTATAGACCCGTTGGGAGGATAACATTTTGAACCTTTCTTACCTAGACAATGTTATTCAATGCATGACTTTGTCCTGGAAGTAATGTAGTCATTCTATGCAGATAGTGTCAGGTTTTCTGCAACAAACTCAAGTTGGACCTGTGTAGGAATTGGTTGAAAATCTTCCACGAACAATTAAAACTTTAATCTCACAACTTAGAGTACTGATGCGCTCCACTGATATTATTGTGTTCAGCTGTCTATTTCCATTACGGATTTTGATTGTTTTGTCCTCTCTCTCCCCCTTTCCCTCCACAGGTGTTTGCTTCCAGCGGAGGTTCAACAAATTTTAAGGTAGACTGGGGCTAATCTGCCCAGTCTAATCTCTTCGCATCAATGGGCAGTACCTTCAATCCACAGATTTTAGTTGAAAAGTTAGCAAAGCTTAACAGTTCACAGACAAGCATAGAGAGTATCCTTTTCTCCTTCTTGTTGATTGTTTGGCACCAGCAATTCCCACAAAAATGTGCTTTCTTTAGTAAGTTATGATGATTGCCAATAAGAAATTTCTTTAATGTGTGCCTACACTTCTGTAGATGGGTCAAGCTTCTGGCGTTTAAAACGTTATACTAGGTTTTTCCTTCCTTCTGTTTTGGTTTAATATGTTGTTTGCTGATATGTAGACATTCTCCATTGACATGCTGGGGGTTCTTCGAGAGGGAAGTGAAGACCAATGTTAAGTTAACTCACATATTTCGTGAGCTGGTCGACTGCTATGTTAGGTTGTGTGGAGGTCAATTACGTTATTGGTGCTACTGCACTCTGTTTGGTCTTTTTTCTATGGTTTGTTTTTTTGTTATTTATTACTGGCTTTCAGAACCGGCTGACTGTTTCCATCAAGTTTGTCGATTTCTTTTGATCTTTAAATCCTTGTTGTTAGAGTTCAAACTCTCTGTTCTATCTAATATTTGGAAAGTGGTGTTTGTTCCTGAGTTGGTGTCCTTAATGCTGTTAAGCTTTGTCACATTGGTGTATTTTCCATATGAACAAGGCAAAACAAGTGGTCGAAACATGGGATAGGCAGTTTCACTGCTCAGCTAGGGAACAGCGTGTGGCTTTTCTATATCTTGCGAATGATATTTTGCAAAACAGTAGGCGAAAGGGTTCTGACTTTGTTGGTGAGTTCTGGAAGGTTCTTCCAGAGGCCCTTCGTGATGTGATTCAAAATGGGGACGATTTTGGAAAAACTGCTGCCCTGCGATTGGTATGTTGTTCTTACTCCACTTGCTTTCATGTGATTTACTGGTGCACTCCTTTGTCTTTTCATTAGCGATTTATTTTCTTCTTCTTCCCTGAGCCTAAATACCCTAATGGATTCAATCAGATGAGTTTCTATTTTCCTATCTAAAGAAGTCTCTTGGGCTTGTAACTTGGAACTTTGTTTGCCGTACATCTATATGACCTTTTCGTAAATGCTTGGCATGCCTTTCTTTAATATGAAAGAAAACTATCTGAATATTGTACATTTTGTAACTATGTTTTTAAAAGGATGAGAACCCAGGAAGAAGATACATGCTGGTCACTAAATAATGACTGCAACAAAGAAAGGCCTTGCAAAATTCGTTCTCAGTTCCCTTGTATGGGGGCATTGTTGTGAGGATTTGATAACTATGCTATGGCTTGTCCTCGTTTCCACTCCTCATCCTCCAGATGATTCATTTTGTAATTTGCTTTCTGCTATACCATTTTTTGCCGGCGTATGTTTTTTTAGGCAATATTCAAATATGTAAGGGCAAAGTCAAATCAGCAAACTTGACCTTATATGGTCATGTCTTCTGCTCTGTGATGTGATCTCTGGCAATCAAACTAAAGAATTATTTAATAGGCGAAGGTGGAACTCGTGCAAAACTCTTGCTTGAATAAGGGATGCCTTTTGGAGTGCAATATATCGACCATTAGTGACCATATTGTTATTTGTGGTAACATTACGTGGGACCAGGGTTGTTTGGTTATGGATGAAAGCTAGCCCCTTAGAAATCACTGTATGTGGAAGTATCAGTTATATAATCATTTAATATTTTCTTTGGTTGATATCAACTACTTTATTTTGTTGAACATACATTAATGTTATATGGATACTGCTTATGCTGGAAATGTTCCATGCATGTGAACATCTCCCTGTGCAGCTGCAACTTTATTTTAGTTGATTATCTACTTGATAATCATGCAAGGTATTCGATGTGGCCAGAGTTTTCAGTTCTCATCTATCTATATGTCATGAGGTTTTGAAACTAAAGCGTTCAACTGCTAGAATTTCTTTTGATGACCTCAATCTAGTACAGTTGTTTGGTATGCTGGTATTCCCTGTGCTTTAAAGGGGTCAGCATCATTTCGAAGGAATTTTTTCCATCTTCTGTCTTCAATTCTGTTTCTTTCTTTGGGGAAACTAATAGGAGAGTTAAGCGCCTTCATTAACTTCATCTCATCTCTCTTTCTTTCTCTCTCTTCTGAATCGGACTTACCCATTGCTGATTGGCAACATCTGTGTAGCTGCTTGCCAGCTGGCAACAAGGTTTTGCTGGTTCTTGCCCTTGTCTAGGATTTATATTTTCGGTTTCTTGACTGTATCTTTTCCAAAGTCTGCTTGATGTAATCAAATCATCTAAATGAGCCAATCATCTAAAGGATAGTGCAGTTATATTTTTCGGATGATACGTACCATGACTTTCCAAACGTGAGTTGCTCTGGACAAGGATCTCAAGACTTGTTTTAAAATTGTATCTGAAGCTTTAAAAGAATTCTTAGGTGTAGTCTTGGACTAAGACTGTTGGTGACTTAAAGATAGAGGAAATTCCTTTTTGTGATCTGGTAAAGATCCTATGATCTTCTAAGATTTTAATGGCTTGTTTTTCCCTCCAAAAATGCACAGCTCCATAAGGCATTATGGTACTAAATCATAACAAGGATGGTTTCTGGAAGCTGTTGTGTAAGTTTTATGGTGATGAAGTGTTTTGAGAAGCCATGCTTTATGCTTCTGTTGTTTTGTAGACAATGCAGACCATGTTTCTCTTACCGTAAAAGCTCTATAATGTTCTTCTCCAGCATGCACTATTCTTTGCCTGGCCTCATTTTTGTTCTTGTTTTCTTTTTGTTCTTTTTTTTTTGGGGGGGGTGGGTGCTTAATGAGTTATTTAAGCTAATGCTTGCATTAGTTAATCTGTTTGATTCGTGATGTTGCATTCATGCTGTACCTGCAGATTAACATATGGGAAGAGAGGAAAGTCTTTGGTTCAAGGGGCCAGATTCTTAAGGAAGAATTTGGCGGCAGACACCTGGAGAACAGTGACAGGAATGGAAAAGATATGGGACATAAGCTGGTAGCTTAAATTCTGTCTGCTTATGTTATTTTCAGTACTCCTTTTTTTCTTTTTTTTTCTTTTTTTAATTGCTTTCTTTCTTTTTCCTAGAAAGTAGATGAGTATTATTGTACCTTTCTCTCCTAAAAGTTTTCTTACTTTAAACAGAAACAGCCTGTTGGAAATATCATGGACAAAATAGTGTCAGGTTATCAACATCTTTGTAGTGGCCCAGTGGATGAAGAGGTCATATTGAGCAAATGCAGGAATGCTGTCAGCTGTTTTGAGAAAGTAGAAAAAGAAATTGGCAGTGACAGGGGTTCAGGTACTCGAAATGCAGTTTCTTCTCTAAATCTATATCACCTTAGTATCTATTTGGGATTTTTTTTTTTTTGAACTTTTTACTTTTTGCGTTTTGTTTATATAAATCTTAAAGCCTACATATTTTGAATTTTTTAAAATCAGAGGCTCCTCTAAGTTTCACAAAACTCAAATGGTGGCGCATCGATTCATGTATAATTTTACCACAATTTTGGAAGTTGAATAATATTTAAATTATCATGGTGTTGAAGTGGAAATAAACACACATATAGCTTTTTTTTCCAGTAGGATACCCTTGAGTAACCAATCATCTATCAAGCATTCTGGTTGTGTACCGTCCATACCAGAGTTACCCAAAACATGGAATGTTCCAATGGTGGTACAAAAACGTGAATGCAGAATCCGGAATGTTTTATTCTAATGAAATTCATTTGTCTAGGACGTGGAGCGATTCTAAGATTGATTATGGAAGTTATAAAATTAAAATTTAGCCAGATGAACAAGTTTTCTGTTTTAAGTAAATTAAAGGGTTAGTTTTCTTCCCACAAGCGATGAACAATTTGTGGTCAAAAGTGAAAGAAAAGTGCATGTTTCTTGAAAGAAGGACAAGCAAAACATATACCTCAATGCATAAACATGAAGGATGAGGAAAAAACTGTAGACCATGTTTGTTTGTCTCTTATAACAATAGTTCCCCTTCATGATTTATATGCTAGCCAGGAAACTACACTTGATGGATTTTATTCTTCAAATTTTTTTCCTGTTTATAGAAATTATTGTGAACTCATGATCCCTGCATATCTCTGGCAAAACAATATGGGATCAACCTAATATGGGCAAGGGCTATTGTTCTAGCCCTTATGGGTCATGTCCTTTTTGTTCTACCCAGCTGAAGTGGAAGAATTCCCAAATGTAGTGTGAGCCGATTCTGGACTTTAATGGATAGATGCTGGCTGATCTAACATGAAATTTCCTCTTCGGCTTTCCTCTTTGGCTTTTGAATAATGTAATCAACACAACCAATGAAAATGTTAAAGCATCTGTCAATCAATATCAATATTGTGAGAAGTGTGTGTTGTCTGCTGTAATAAATTTACATCAGGAGCATTTCAACTCGTGGTTTCATTGCCTAACTCTTTGGTAGAGTGAAATCATTTTAAAAGGTCTGGATTATGCTACATAAAATTAAGCCCTTCTGTTATTGGGACATCGGTTCATGAATAAGGTCAAAAAATAAGCTGGTGATTAGGACGGAGGGAATGCTTGTGTTGGAGAGTCAAAAAATATAATGGAATTCTCAATTAACTGATCTGACTTTCTTCTTTTGAAGTACAGAATAATTTCCACTATTTTTTTAACTGTCTGTGTCAAACCAAATTCTTTTGAACAGGCGGATCCCATGATTCTGCATTCATGGAGGAGGTGCAGGGGCAGTTTACTGTACTGAGGACCTGCATTGATCAATTAACCACAGTTGAATCCTCAAGAACAAGGCTTGTGTCTCATCTTAGGGAGGTTCTTCAGGAGCAGGTTTGAATTTTGGTTTGACTTGTACGTAGTTTAAGTGAACTAGATTTGGTCGAGTTCATACTGACATTGGTTTAATATCAGGAATTCAAGTTGGACCGAGTCCGTAATGAACTTCAGGTCAGTTCCTACTTTTTGTGTGTTGGCGCCATCTGATGAAAGTTTCTTTGAGTAGAAGGTGTTTAGATCGATTATCCTAGCATGCCTAGATATTTGTAGAAGTTAAGGCATCCCTTCAAAAAAGTTAAATATAGAGTGGAAGCTCTAAGCTAGAGATGCACTATTATCCAACATCCTGCTGCTTGGTCGGGTTGAAGTGTTTGGCCCGGTATTGTGTCACTTCCTTGAGCTATGCTCAAGTCCCACCTGTTTGGCACATGGCATTAGATGGGCCATGCCTGGAATTCTATTACAGGTGTGCTTAATCCTTGAAATAGTTAGTCAAGCTGAATACTTAGAAGAGGCATAATGCACAATCCTTGTGGTTCATCAAAAGCCAAAAACATCTGCTACTAAGTTACAGATTTTTGAGAATTCTTTGTTTACTGAATCTCTATGGCCATGCCACCAGCCCACTCATTGCCCTATGATGAAGAAGGAAAAACTCATCTATTTAAGCTTTCTATGCTTGCTAGGGATGAGATACCATGCTCGTGTAGAAGACTGCATAATTTGTTGAGTTTTCTTCTTTCTGAGTTTATTGTGAAGTATGGATTGTTTATTAGTTATATTAATGCTTCAGGCTGCTCGATCAAAGTCGGAGCAGGCAAACACTATCTGCCAACAGTTACTGGATAGCAATGGTAGTCAATTGCTGGTCAACCAGAGCTTGAAAGACATCCAGACATCCATAGCACCTCAGACCTACATACCAGCAGAGAGGGAACAATCCGTCCCAGTAATGTACTCACAGCGGGCACCATCTTATCCTGAGCAGTCCAGCCACAATGAGGAAGACCCTCGGAAGTCTGCTGCTGCTGCTGTGGCTGCGAAGCTGACAGCATCGACATCATCAGCCGAAATGCTGTCTATGGTCCTTTCCTCGCTGGCATCTGGGGGTGCCATTAGTAATCCGGTGAAGGACTCTTCCGGTGATTATGCTTCCGAAAAGCGTCCTAGGCTCGAGAACAACCAAACGCCTTACATACCATCTCAAAATCCTGAGCAGCCAACCATTCCTCCATTTACCCATCCAGAGTCCCTCCTACACAATGGCACAACCAGTGTGCAACAGCCTCTACCTCCTCCTTCATCCTCTCCACCTCTTGCGCCACCCCTCCCACCCATGACTTCATACCCAGCACCGCCTCAGTTCATGCAAGCTGCTGGACCAATGAATAATGGCATGCCATTCAACTACAGCTTGAGCCAACAGCCACAATCACTGCCGGGTTATCCAGTAGTTGGAACTTCAGTGTCTGGTGGATTACCACCATTCCCTACACCTCCAGCAAGCTCCTATCAGGGTTTCCCTGGTTCAGAAGTCGGTTTCTACAACCAGCCAACGTCCCTGCCAACAGCACCAATGTCTCGGCAATAGAGATTACAAGCCGAGTTTTTTGATTTCGAGGTGCAAGTGCTCAATTTCATTGTAGACTGCCAGAGTATCAAAAGTCCTCTCTTGACATCTAAGGTGTGAGCCATTAGTTAGGAGTTCCCTTGCCTTGGTGCCATCTGCAGTTGACATATTTTCATCTGCACATATAACATAGCTTGATTGTCTGTAGTCAGTATTTATGCGATTCTTACTTTATGCGAGTACGAAAATGTGAAGTTAACTTGAACTGACAAGAGGCATTACACCCTTTTAGAGCCATTGTACATTGATTGTTATGACGAAATCAGCTGACATTTATTTAGTTGGTTGTGGATCGTGTTGTGGTCCGTGAATGAGCGTGCTTATGTTTTCATGAATGTTTTAATAATAATGTGATGACGAATAGGACCCCTCATGCAATCACTTTTACAAAAAAAAAAAAAAAAAAAAATTCAAATCATTCAATTTTTTATGAAACAAGTATTTTCTAATAGGTTGATTATAGAGACTTTTTACAGGCACATTATTCTATAAATAAACTGAACTGCAGATGAATACATGAAAGATTCGAATATTGGACTAAGCAGCGATAGCTTAAGCGGCAATGCTCGAGAATCTTTTCTCTTTGTGATGTCGCTATTATCTTTTTTCCTTCGTATGCTTTTCTTTACTATTAAGGCTGAAGCTGGTCTGCGCCATTAATGTTTGCTACGGCAGCAACAAAACCATCGTGCGTCTAAACTGACGCATTTCACTTTCTTGATCGAAGAAAACGTCCAAACATCTTTCTCCTCGCGTTTAAAGCTCTAGAAATACGCACCCTTTTTAGTTCCGTGTCCTTTTCGACTTCTCCTTTCGTTGTCCGCTCTGAGATATCCAGACATTACCCGACGTTCAGATTAAGAAAACCTGAAATGAACTGAGGACGGTGGACATAGGAGGAGGGAATGCAAGTGACCAAAGGAACCAAAGATGGATTTTGATTATCAGCAACAGGACGAGGGACATTTTCCGTAGAGAGGTCTCCGTGCCATGGACCAGACAAAGGGTCGGTGGTGGCGATGGTGGAAACCATCCATCACGTGCGCATGATGTGTCGACTGGGTCTTCGGAAAGAATCACTTTTCTTTTGTCGACATGCTGGTTAAATCAAAAGGGCAAAGAGAGTTTAGAAAAAAAAAAAAGGCATCATGGGAAAGTGTACTGTAGCGTCGTGGTCAAGCTCATGATCCTGATTCCAACGAGGCAAGGACACCAGCAAAAGCCACGCGAAGCCATGAACCCATGAAAATGTCTTGGAGAGCTAAGAGAAGAGGAGGAGGAAAAGACAGCAAGCAAGTTGGGTTCAAAAAGGTCCGAGAGAATCTAACCTCTCACGTCACATGTAGATCAAAATACACAGATGCTTACAAATGGAAAAGGATGTGATTGGAGCGAAACCTTAATTTAGTTAACCTCTTCTTTTGAAGTTGGAAGAAGTGCAGATTGTCTCTAAGTCGGCTTAGCATCGAAATGTTAGAAGTAATTTTCGATTTGCTCTCTATTCAAAGCTCGTGAATTGTCGAGTCCATTGTAATGAGTTCATCATGCGACTACATAAAATAAGATGGGCAAAGTCCATCAAAAACCATAAACATTATTAACTGCGATACATTTACCCTAAACTTTTTTCTATGACACTAGAAATATCAAATATGTACCCGTCTGACACATTTACCTTCCATCAAAGTCCTATCAATGAGAATTATTTAAAATTAGAAAGTAAACGGTAATAAAAACAACGCTATTTTGATTGAAAAATTATCCAACATAACCTCGACAAAATGTAAATGTAGCATATAAGTGCAAATTTGTGGTTTTTTTTGTCACCAAAAAAAAAAAAGACAAATGTGTTACAATGAATACAGTCCGGAACCTTTTGATGATTTTTTCCCAAATAAGAATTACCATCATTTACCACTTTCATCAAATTTGAAATGATAATCTTATAATTCATAGGATTTTCTTACAATGAATACTTGTACATATCACATTGCATGGGTCATATGTTATGCGATCACAGCTATCGAAATTTGTGGGATCTATGTGAGATCCACACAATCAATGATCACAATTGATTTGTTCATGTTGATCCAATTCATGCAAATTTAGCTCTGCACATGTGCAACAGAGACTTCATGAGGCCACCGGTAATGTTCTGTTCCTCCGGTTGGGTATTCTGCTGTGGATTCTCAGCGTATTTTTTCCTCACAAAATACCCACCAACCGATGGTCGAGTAGCAGTAATAATAAATAAAAACGAGAATGGAAACAAGAGGCAGACATTCCCAACGTGCGCGACAACGTAGAAACACAAGGCGGGACAAAAACGCACCGTCCGATCCCAACACCAATAACCTGTTCCTCCCACTTTTACTGATCCCCGACATTATTAAAATTAATTTCACTAATCGAAAATTAAAGAAATCCCAATTCAGCTCAAAGCCCCAAAAAAAAAAAAATCCCAAAAAGAAAAAAAAAAATTGATAAAAATCCTCGGAAGTGAAGCCCCCACTCCTCCTCCTTTATGGCGTGCTGATGGGACCGGCCATTTGCATGTTGCGCGTGGAAAGTCGAAAACGACAAGCCGTAGGATCGTGCGTCTTTGCCCCCCTTCAGTTTAATTATTTATTTATAATTCGGAAAAAAAGGGGGTAAAACATTAATAAAAATAAGTAAATAAATAAATATTCAAGTCAAGATGGATTAAAAAGAAAAGAAGGGGGGTTGGAAAAGCAGTCAACGCTGAGAGAGATGAACGTCACGAGTGGAGGAGCAAAGGCTGAGGAAAAGCCGTCGTGTCGTTTTTGCTTTTAACGGCTCGAGCCTGCAGTCGATAAAGCGGGGCTTGTCGTCGTTTCGGAAAAGGTGGAGGGAGGGGGGGCGTTAGGGTTTGCGTCAGGCTTTGCAAAGTGGGAACAGTCTCTGAGTGCTGGCCTAATTTATGGAAAATAGGGGGTACGAATTTGAGGACATAAAGTTGTGGAGACCATCATTTTCCTCGAGGGCTTTTCTGTAAAGTATTTGAAATCCGAATTATTGCGTGAATTTGAGTAAAAAAGACGTCACGTTGCCATTAAAACGAACGGCAATTTTTTTTATTTTTTAATGATTTTCAATATATCGATTTTTGTTCGTGAGCCAACCAATTATAATATGAAAATCGATTCGTGTTTCCAATCAGGACCGTTTGTGAGGGTAAACAACGAACTGTGAATAATAGTGAACTATAGAAGAGGCGTGCTTTGTGCTCGCACGCTAGATAGAGATTTTGTCTGTGATGGTCTTGTGACTAATGTATGGTAGACAAGAGATGTAACTTCATGATGGTGATGCTCTCTCTCCCCCTAAAATTATACCATAGGCATTGAATTTGTTACTACAAGTCTGCAATAATGCTAGGAGTTGTTGAAAGTACGATATTTATTTGATTAGTAGTAGCTATTTAGCGACTTTTACCCTACTTTTCTATTAAAGGGTCTTTCACTTTTATGTATAGCATTCTAAATCTTACATGGAATGAAAAAGATTTTATTTCTTGACTTGACATTCTAAATTTTTTTGAGGATTCGATCCATGTGAATCGTGATTTTGACATATGAGACAGTACTTCTTTCACCCACTTTATCGCACAAAATCACAAATCACACAAAAGGTAATAATGCAATTCTAACATTTCAATCAAGTACCGATTCTGACAGTAATGCTCCAAGTTTAGGAGTTTATAACATCTACAGACCGTTCATTGAGTAGAATGGGCCTCTACTCTGCACATTATTTATGTTCTCGAATTCATTAAGTGACGAAAGAAGTGGTTTCCAAGTCATGACATGCTTCAATGTCGTTCCTTTTTTCTGTTTTCTTTCTTCTTTTCATCCCTCTCTTTTTTTGTCCCTCTAATATAAATTAGATTACACATTATAGAAATTTAATAATCAATGCAATGAGCCGACATGCAATCCCTCGGCTAATGAATTATAAAGGCCGGTGCGAGCACTTCAACGGCATGGAGTGGGGACATGTTGTTTTGCTGCCTTGGCCTACTCCAACATCATAATTACGCTCCCCAAAATAAATCCTAGTTTCCAACATGTCGCATATCTTACCACGTGCTTACATCATTCTCTTTTTTTTTAAAACCATCTTCCTGAAAAATCTTGGAGCAGTGAATTTTTTAAAAAAGTTTAATTAATCGGTTCTAAAGCGAACTTTCTCGTGAATTAAGATAACTGAATTAACTTACTAGGGTTTTAATTAAAGAATTCTTAAGCACACCTTCCCAAAAAATTTCAAGGAAAAATGACACAAATGATACTTGAACTTTGGCCCATTATGCAATGTGATCTCCGAACTTTTAATTTGTTTGATATGATCTTTGAATTTTAACTTAATATGTAACGTGGTCCCTAGATTTTTAATTTGATTAACATAATCTCTAGACTTTTGATATGTATTCAATGTAGTTTATGAATAATAAATTATATTAGAATGATAATATTGAACATTTTCATATAGTTTAATGACTATATAACATGTACAAAAAGTTTATGAATCACACTATACACTGAGATGAAATTTAGAGACCACATTAAACAAATTAAAAATTTAAGGATCACATTAAATATTGAATCAAAGTTCGTGAATCATTTATATTATTGTCCCATTCTCCACCTCATCTCAAACATACTCCACGTAATCCTCTAATTGTTGAATTCACATAAGCTTACACTTTTTACGGTGTATGGAGTCTAAACGACTTGCTGCGAACATGCTGGCGAATAAGGTATCACAAGGCTTCCAAATTCAAATATTCACCAACGGTATCATCGACACTATCGGTGAAGTCATTCTTTTGATTATTCGGCATTGAACAACCAAAGCTTATCATAGTATATGTGGGCTAATTCCCTAAAAACCTTCTAACTTTAAGTCTAATCCCAATTTGTCTTGAACTTTTTTTTGTCACAGAAAAACCCCCAAACTCTAGGTCCAATCCCAAACTTTGCTTTGTTTTAGAAAAAAAAAACCCCAAGCTTTAGGTTTAGTTTCAAATCTGCCTCGAGCTTTTTTTTTTTTTTTTTTTTTAATCTAAAAAAATCTTAGACTTTAGTTCCAATTCCAAATCTACCCCAATTTTTTTTGTGAAAAGGAAAATCATCAATTTTTACTCTAATCCTAAATTTGCCTGTGTTAGCCCTTTGTCCAAAACTCGCGATTAGTCATCCCTAATTTTTTTTTATATATTAGAACATTTTTTATTTTGAAGATAATTTTTCATGTCACATTGTCAATGCGTATTTATTATCGATGTGGAAATATCACGTTAAGTTAGGATTGGACTATAAGTTAAATTTGAGAATAAATTGACATTTGTATTTCTTTTATTAGAAAACTAAATTTGGGACAAATTTGGGACTAGTTTTTTTTTTTAGACAAAAGAAAAGTTTAGAATAGATTTAAAACTGGACTTAAAGTTTGGGATTTTTTCAAAGACAAAAGAAAGTTCAGACTTTTACCAAAAAAGAAGAAGAAAGTTCGGAGCAAATTTGGAATTGAACTCCAATATTTGGGATTTTTTAGGGAATTGACCCGACTATATATATATGTATAACTGACGACATATATAAATGCTCATAATTTTTTTCTGTAGTGAAAGTGGAATAAAGTATAATTTTCAGAATCACCAAAACCAAAAATCCAAATATTCTCCTTTTGCACCTGACCTAACCATAAGTCCCCAGAGTTGATCAGAGTGTAGAATAAATTATTTTTTCCGAAATTATGGACGTATATAACGTGGCTATCGCTTTGATGCGCATAAAATCAATCCGAAAGGGTACACCATTTCCGGAAATTAGAACAGTCAAGCCACCGACCAAACTGCGACCCACATCACCGAGCCATTTTCTTTCCCAGAAAATCCCTGCATATCATATCCACGACTTATCTAAAAAAAAAGAAGCACGGTTAAAATTCAGAATATTCGAATAAATAGGATGCATTAGTAAATAATAAAAAAAAAGAGTTACTTTTTACTTTATCCTCTCTTTCTCTCTCTATCTTTAGGACGGTTGTCTAACGTCAGGATGCTGTCCCATGCAGCCGACCGTAAGAGAGCCGACAAGCACGATCCCGCCGTATCATTTTCTTTTTCTTTCTCTCTCTCTCTCTCTCTCTCTTTCTTGAATTTTCTGGGAAATTTAAAAAGGGTTCCGAGAAAAGACATCGCCTTCGAGGAAACCTAGATCGGTTGCAGGGAAAGCCCGACCCTTCCTTTTCTCTCGTGGTGGGAACATCTGCTGTACGGATGACCGCTGCTGTTTAATTGCTGTCCTCCCCTCCCCCGTTTTGTTCAGAGCGTCGTCGTTCTTTTGCACTGGTTCAGCAAATTCGAAAAAAAAAAACAAAAAAACAAAAGAAAAAAGGAGAAGAAAATGGCAGAGCTTTGATCGTTGAGGGTCAACGTTTAGTGAATAAATAAGGTCCGTACGATTGTGTCTCGGTCTCGACGATGCACGCGCAAGCGATTTTCGGAGTTGTCTACGTTTGGAAACGCCATCCTATCATGATTTTCATCGAATGAATAACCCGTCGAAATATATCTAGCATATCTAGCTTTAAATTTGAGTATGCTCAAATCTAATAATTAAATTTTCAACTTCTCTAAATATTTATCATATTGGTTTAATGGTGGAAGTATCGAATTAATCACTCTTTAAATTTGTCATTTTTCGTTTTACATGTACATAAAAAAGCAATTTTTTTAAAGGAAAATAGAGCATGTTTCAAGATGTGGCCACTGAGGCATGGTGATATGGAGCATCTGCTTCGTGGGATCAAAGCAGAGAGAAATGAAACACAAACATTGATCACTTCTGCAGGTACAGACCACCTGGTTTGATGCTGATCAGATATCATTTTTTAAGACACAAATTTGATGCTTCTGCTACTGCTAGACTTGCTAGTGCATAGAGAGAGAGAGAGAGAGAGAGAGAGACCGCCCAAATCCAATATAATGCATAGAGAATATTCATTGAGTCTTATCTTGAAGAACAGACAGAGAATATTCACCAAAATCTCTCCTTTCGCAGCAACTTGATCTCCTTCCGAATTCGAACTCATCTCTTCCGACCCTTGGAACATTCGACGACAAGACCAAGATGGGAAAATGTGGCCGTCGCTTTGACTTTTGAGTTTATCCATCGAGAAAAGTTTCAAGTATATCGTGGAATTTCTCCCCCTTTCAAATAAGTCACACCTGTCTTTGTCGATCGAGATATTGGGTCACTTTATCATTGAGTAATGAAGGTGGTTCGTGCAAAATGAAAGAGTAAACGGGTCGTGCGTATCGTGCGAAAATCCTAGCGCTAACAATCCGAAACCCCTCTAAGATCCATCATACATTAGAAACTTCTAATCATGTTAGTCTAAACCTATCATATTGGATCCATATATCGTGCCGTAACAAAAATTCAATTCAAGTTGGTAGCAATTTGGTAAGAGTATAGGTGAAAATGAAAAGGCCTGCTAAAAAACTTAGTCTTTATATAAATGATTCGTACCCTACATTCGTTCTTCCACTAGATGACAATGAATTTGTACGACTACAAAGACAAACATTCTATTTGTAAAGAAATATATATATACATATATATGTGTGTGTAAAGGATTACCCAAAAGTAAAATTAAATGAATCATGCGGTACACCAAGGTCCCTCGGCTACAAACATTCCATCAAAATCTACCACGCAGTACAATGCTACCTGGTCAAGAAGTTCCAGCAAAGGAACAGAACATCCCTAGAGACCTGCTGCTATGGCTATAAATCGAGCTCTTATCTTAGGTCGATAATGTTTCTCTATTTTCTCCGTAGGCGAAAGGGCGAGATGGGTGACGTGTGCTTAGGAGGCTAGAACGGCCAAGCTAAAACCCAAGATGAAAAAATGCTCACGGCCTGGAGAGAGAAGTAAGAGAGAGAGAGAGAGGGTGACCACGTGGCAGGTGGATAGTCATGGTGCCGACAACAAGGACGGAGACAGCCGTCTGATGGACCAAATTTAACCAACAACTCCTCCTGGAAAAAGCCTGTTCTTCATGTTCCTCCACCTCCACTTCCACTTCCACCTCCGTCTCCCTTCCCAATTTCTTACGTCATATTTCTCATTTTAATTTAGTCACTCTTGATCCCTCCTTTTTTTCCCTCCATCCTTTTGTCCTTATAGAGATATATATACACAATTATCAGAACAGAAAAATCAAGGGATAATACCCAAAAAAAAAAAAATCCAAACTATGACATGAATATCCAAACATTTTTTTTATTATAAAAAATACGAACTTATACAAATATGACAAATATACTTTCAATGGAATTGAAATAGAAAAGATATATAATACACATACATAAATTGAAGTCTTTTTGTGACACAAATACAATTTTGGATTATTTGTATCAGGATAAGTATAATTTAAATTTTTTTGCAAGAATTTTTTTATGGTATTCATCCATAATTAATAATCGAAAAGGAAAAGCAAAGCGTACAATCACTTTCACGGCTGGCGCATTCAGTGGGGTAGCAGCCAGCTTTCGAAAAAATAATAAAGACAC
The DNA here is from genome assembly GCF_016545825.1 of Eucalyptus grandis. Taxonomy (NCBI): domain Eukaryota; kingdom Viridiplantae; phylum Streptophyta; class Magnoliopsida; order Myrtales; family Myrtaceae; genus Eucalyptus; species Eucalyptus grandis. The sequence continues at coordinate 65,416,153 of NC_052619.1, read as the reverse complement.
GGGCATCATTATTGGAACTCGAAATAGGCAAATGCCCTAAAAAAACCAAGATTATCAAGCTCGATATTTCCCCTTCTTTTTTGTAACCTTCCTCTCCAAGACCAAATTCAAGAACCCTAAAAGTCTCGACCCGTCACATCACGATTCCGGGACCGAGACCATGATGATTTTTTTATTATTATTTGCCTACGATATAGAGATATAGAAAGAGAGAGAGGGAGAGGATCGTCCACGTGCCTCCATATGCCACCCCCAGAAAACCGATGATGTTTTTACATGGCTCGGTACGAAAACTGACAGCTTTCATCGATCGAGCTTCGTAAAGTAGGATCACAGCGTGAGTACATGCTTTTTCCTATTGAATTTTTCAGATGGGTATGGAGAAAAAAGAGAAAGACGTCATGCTTTCTCACCTTTCCTTCCAATTGTCAATCTAATTAGTGAATTTTTAGGGATGGACATCGCCTGTACTTAATTCATGATGCTCGTGACTTAGACCCCCGTCAATCTCGGAGGCACAATTAGAGGAATTCACCTCCACTAGATATTATCATTTGTGAAGGCAAGTTTTAGCTGTTTAGATGATGGTTCCGCATATCCCTTTACATTAACAGTATCGCAAGACATTCCTACAATCGACGAAAGAAATATTGTTAGTCATAAAAGCATTTTATCGTGTATTGCAAAATGCATAGAAGATACTATAAATTTTGCGCATTCATCTTCATCATTGATCACGTGAGATCTACATTTAGATTCACACGATTATCAGTTGAGTTGATATTAATTTATATAATATTTAATCGTGCAATAAGGAAAACTTTAAAACCTAACTGACTTTTAAAATTTTAATTTCTAAAATCCCGTTCGCAATATATCTGAGCATATGCACAAAAAACTACTGTTTTTCTATCCGTCACAATCGTGCGCTGACCAGTGATGACTCGGAGGGGCCCACTTTCATATTTCCTTTGCTGTTTCTCTTTCTCTTTCTCGTTTTTTCTTATTTTTTCGGTCCTGCCGAAACTCCACATCCCGCGTATCCATCGCAATGACTAATAACAATATCGAACCCAGGATCCTTCGACTCGAGAAAGGCTTGCCTGCACCCGGGTTCACGGACCCAAAACAGCACTGACCCGCCGATAACTAGAGAGCCTGGTGCGGGGCCCACACGATCGACGGCCACGATGGACCTGATCTGTGTGGACCCAGGTCCAGGCAAGTCTGTGCCCTTCCCACCCCCCTCTCTCTCTCTCTCTAAACTCAGATTCTCTCTCTACGTTCCTCCCTCTATAAGTACCAACCTCCATCTCCATCCATCTCTCGCTCAACCTCCCTCCCTTCCTCTTTCTCTCTCTAGCTCTCTCTCTCTCAGAAATCCTCACTCGCTCACTCACTAACTAGACAGTAGCTCACCCCTCTTTCCGCCGGAGACAATGCATTACCAGACGGAGTCGTGGAGCACGTACCTGCCGGCGGCGAGGCCCGTCGGCGACCCGGTGGAGCGCATCGAGCGGATGGCGGCGGAGAGCGCGGTGGTCATCTTCAGCGTCAGCACCTGCTGCATGTGCCACGCCGTCAAGAGCCTCTTCTGCGGCATGGGCGTCAACCCGACCGTCCACGAGCTCGACCACGACCCCCGGGGGAAGGAGCTCGAGAAGGCCCTCGCCAGGCTCTCCGGCGCGCCCCCCTCCGCCGCCGTCCCCGTCGTCTTCATCGGCGGCAAGCTCGTCGGGGCCATGGACCGCGTCATGGCCAGCCACATCAACGGCACCCTCGTCCCCCTCCTCAAGGAGGCCGGCGCGCTCTGGCTCTGATCGCCCCTCCCTCCTCCGCCGCCGCCGCCGCCGACGCCGACGCCGCCGTTAACGACCCCCCGTTTTTTTAGTGGGCTCTAACCAGGAGGAGGAAAAAAAAGAAAAGAAGGAAAAGACTAAGACGTTGACGTACACTGATGGAACGAAGAAAATGCAGAGGAAGAGGAGTTCGTTGGGCTGGTGTTTGGTCGTAGGTTGTCGCCTGTTCCGCTCCGGTTTAGGATTATGGCTGTCTTACTTTTGTTTTAGCAGAGCGTCCGGTGTCTTTTTGTTGTTGTCTTTTTGGTTTTGGTCAAAGGTCGTGCGTGAAGTATGGACAGTGTGCGCGGTCGGCTTATGTTGGTCTTCTCTTTTTTTTTTTTTTTTTTTGGGGTTTATGTTGGGTTTTCCATTGGTGACTGTAATTTGCTCCCTCCTCTGTACAGAAAGCGAAGAAGAAGTTCCCAAAAAATAGAAAATGACTTCTCCTTGCAATCACCTTTTACTATTTTGTCCTCCGTCGATGAGCATTTGTAGTCACTAGTCAGTGGCCAAAAGGGGAAAAAGAAATAAGCAAATGCAGTTAGCAACTTTCGAATCTTGTTACTGTATAATTCATATTCGGCCTGCTGTAGCAGACATACATATGTATATAGAGAGAGAAGGCGGCTTCCTTGTCCTCGTAACACAAGATCTGTACTTTTGGATTGACTGTGAGAAAATTCAGAATCCGAGTGTTGAACGAAAAAGACAAACATGCTTATCGATTGAGCATGATATGCAATTTTTGAGATTGTGTTTCTTCTCCATCAACATGGCTAATATGGGTTCGAAGGCAAGGGAATCGTGAAGCCAAGGACATTGTTAATGAGTGTATTGGGAATTGTTTAAGCATGAATAATGAGGAAGAATTCGCTTTTCCTTACTTAGCTTGTTGGACAAGTCCCCTCTTAACGAAATCATAGACGCAACGGTGCAATCACTCAATTGACAAAGTAAGTGGTACCAAAATATGTAGGGGTATATTTTCCTTCATTTATGGTTGAAGAAAAATGCTCCAACCATGCCTCTGATTTGAATGGTGGGTTTTTTTTTTTTTTTTTTTTGGTCGAATTTGGCTTGTATTTAAATGGTGGTTTATAAGTTACGAATATTGCCCAAAGATAATTGAGAGATTTTCATATCTCCCATTATTATGTATATTATGGATCGATCACGATTGAGGGTGACCCACATCATAATATAATATGGCGGTCCATTAATATATAGTCATATCACAAATCTTATAAATTACCTCACGCACTTCTCACGACCGAATCGTTATTATCTGTCCGCGGTAGCATTGACATGCCGCACCAAAACGGGTTCCAGGACGACGTCTAGCAAAAGCGCCGGCATACTCGATTTTTTCCCAACCCGACAGTGACGCGACGCTTCACCTATCTATCCACCAAACATTCGATTATCGACATGTTTTTCTCCTCGTCGTCCGAGCCAGAAGGGCAAAAGAAGAACCGCATGATGATGCGGCGTAGGGCCTAATGAGGGAGGCGGAGGCGGGTCGTAATTGGAGGTGCATGCAGTACGTGGACCGCGACGCCTCCTCTAGGGGACCATAAAGACCGGCCGTTTTCCTCGCCCGCAATCAATAATCGCGACGAACCAACCGTCCCATCTTTGACTCCGACGTTCGCTTCAATTGGGGCGGGCGTGGTGTCCCCTTGCGCCGTAGGGCCGTAAACCACGATCCATTCTCCCTTTACCACGATCCATTGATGCATAATGATTCCTAAATGATTGCGTTGGTTTCCACAATATTCACGGGGATAACAAATTATTACAAACCCAAGAATTTAGAAAAATTATTCAAAAAATCCTAAACCTATTATACTTTGGTTAATTTAATTATAAACATTTTTACTATTTGCTAATTAAGTCTAGTTGATTAATTTTAGCTGGAAATTGCTGAAATGGCCAGCCAACACATGAGAGAGAGAGAGAGAGAGTAAAGAAAATAAAAAAATTTAAATTAAATAAGAAAATCATTAAAAATTATTTAAAAGTGTTACATCAGCGCTAACTGATTATGTTAGTAATTTCTAGCAAAATTGATCAAATGAACTCAATTGAGAATAAATAAAAAAGGTTAAGAACCGAATTGGCAAAATTGAAATATTTAGGATTAAATTGGTGAAAGTGTAATAGATTTAAGATTTTTTGGACAATTTTTCTCAAGAATTCACATCATGGTTTACGTGGGTACAATAGATTAGCCTATTGACCATTGAGAAGTCTTAAACCCAATGTCAAAGCACGTGCGTTGAAGGATAGAGATTACACACCTCATCTTTTTTCGCTGACGAGGGTTTAGAATGGCATGATCTCCTTGCTCCAATTGGAAGTATGGACAAGAAAATTTGTGTGGCTCTCAGTTCCATTGAGTCGAGTCGACCTAATGCGACACGTGCGAAAGGGGCCTCCTCGTGTGCTATTTATCTAGCCAGGTTTAGGTGGGGTTCTTAAATTGGTCCTCATTGAGCTTACGCTTTCCGCATTTTTGGTAATCCGGGCCTCTGATGACTGAATTACGGAATCATACGCCATCACGGCGCAAACTTACCTAAAAATAACGTTAACGATTGATACTAGGAAGAAGAAAATTTGACCTTATTTTTTTTATGGGCCTGAGTCTATGGGTAGAGTCTACAAAATTTGTTTCCCCTCTTGAATAAAAAATAAAAAAGAAAAGAAAAAAAAGGGCCAGCTTGTGGGGTGGCTGTACCACTCTGTTGCCTATTTGGCAAACCTGTGGCACTGCAAAGCGCCAACGCCAGCTCAACGGGACTGTGCAAGTGGGCCCCCGCGAAGTAGTTGGTCCGGACTCCTCATAATTTTGGCTAATGTGGGCCCATCCGGATCCTAGCGGGGCCCAAACTCTCATGTTATCGCCTGTCACATAATCTAAGAGAGCGACAATACGAGGTCGTGTCTCTTTTGTTTTTCTTCTTTTTTTTTTTTTCCTTTTCTATTTTTAAAAAAAAAAAGTTTTTTGGTTCTTTTAGGCAGAAGATCCAGGTTGCGACAATGCTTTACTAGCCACCTAGCCCATTTGACGGATGACAACTTGATTGACATTGACTTTGTTGTTTATAAATTGAGAAAACGGCATAAATGGTACATAAACTTTAGTTCAATATGTAATATCATTCATAAACTTTCATTCGTTTAATGGTTTGTGAATTTTGATATAATATATAGTATCATCTCTAAACTTTTAATTTATTCAATAAATGCCCTGAATTATAGTCCACTGTTTCTCAAACTTTTAAATATTTTCACATAATTTAGGGGACTGCATTATTGTAATAGTTCTATGATCACATCAAACAAATTAAAAGTCTAGATTAAGCCAACGTTCGAATACTATATTGGCACAAATTAAAAATTCAGAGATGTCATTGCACATAAACCAAAGTTGCAAAAGTCATTTGTTCCGGTATCTCTTTTTTTTTTTTTTTGGTGCCACTATCCTTAAAAATATTAGTGGTGTACGTCTCGCACATTTACTTCATCCATTATGATAAAACGTTGATGTAAAATGAAAGTAAAAGCACTCGTGCGAGTCGCAGTAAAACAAAGCTCCCAAAGTGTGATTATTCAAAGTAGATGATCAACCGACATATGGAAAAGAGTTCAAGGTGTGATTATTCAACGTAGATGATCAACCGACATAAATCATTCGACGCTAAGAGTCTCGCGAGATGGATAAGATTTCTCAAGCAAGCAGTATCTTTACCACTCATATGGAGAAAAAAAAAACAAAAAACAAAAGAACCGATTCCATCCTATCTATATCCACGTTATTCTGAGTTTACAATGCCGATCGAGAGGTCAGCAATGGTCGGGATGGCGTAGAATCATTAATGATTAAAGCTTCGGACATGCCGCTTCTTCACGTGCGGCGTCTAAGTTGGCCGAATGTCTATGCCTTTTGCTCAAGTTGAGAGGAATCTGCTCTTTTATTCACTATCCGAAATATTGCGATCAGGTCCAGATGCAAGAGCATTGTATTTTTCTTCTAGCCCATGATTATACAATACTCCCTAATCTGGCCTAACGGAAGATGCGCCAGAGCCGTAGGAAACATATCGACGGTGACTCGTTTTGATCATGAGTGATGCAAGGTGGACGGAATTGATTCTCGTATGAAGTCTTGATTTTTCGGTACGTGGAACGAATTGACTTCTCGGTATGTAATTGACTATGTCGGCCACCCCCATATCAAAGGAGATAACCCAGTGTACGAAAATGTTTAAATATGAGTTATTGTGGATAATAGAGACATTATTCATTGATCGATTATTATTTTTTAGAGAAACTTTTTTAAATTATTTATTTTTCACGAAACATAAGAATCCTAAGATCAAATAGATTTATTATTCGGTGAAAATATAGATGTCCCAATGCATGTGATTGGCCACAAACAAAGGAGTTAGAATGGGGCAAGCAAGGGGCTGTTGCAAATTCCCATTATTCGACAAAATCCAACCCAAGTTTTAAATTTCATGTAATCCTTTTTACGATGGGCTTTGGCGATCCAGTCCGCCACCTTATCTGAGAACAGTCTCATCTGGGCCTAGACTTTCTTGATAAGTAGACTCATCTCCCACAAGGGCTGATCCATGCTACTTAGATATCTTATCGGATCACATTGAAGAGTAATTTAAAGTAGCTTGTGATCTTGATCGAATGCATTCTATAATCCCCAACAAAGTGAGCACTTTAGTTTGCATAGCAAAGGACGCCTTGACCATGTGTGCAAAAACATCGACAAGAAGATCCGAGCTTTCATGACACGCGCACACTATGACACATTCGTTTTCCCCATCAAGGCAAGAACCGTTAACATGTATCCTCAAAATCCCCAGTTCTGGTTGCACCCCGGTGCTATCTTGTTCGATTGAAACTCTGGTCTTCATTTAGGCCTCGTTACCCCAGTGAGCGACATTTGCATGCATGCCAACTACTGATCCCAACAGGTTTCCAGTGTTTGATCCTCTTTCTAGATTTGCCAAAGGACTATCGAGAGGAAAATGTTTGATTTTGAGTTAGGGCATATGTCTGCCAATTTTATTTTTACCATAGAGCTCAAGGTATCGAATATGATGAGATCCACACTCTTCTCTTTGTTCTTATTATAAACACTGTGAAGACCATTGTTTTTGGAATTAGTGTAGACAAGTCTATATGCTGTGGTTTGAGATCCCAGCAAGATTACTAGTATTTTTCCTTGCAAGTCTTGATCAAATCTATCTTTGCTCCTCCTTTACAATTAGATCGGCAACCATGCATGGTTCTCCTTGGCTAGCCAATCCACATATTGGTTCGCTTTTAAGCCATTTGTCTTCTTTGATCTTTTATACACTCCCATTGCCTACAACTATATCCCACATAACTGGGGGTTGTATGGCTTCTCTGTTATGAAATCGCATGCCAATTCCAAAAAAATACCGAAAGTGAACTATCCGCTAGGTAGAATACAATAATAAAATAATAGAATCAGAAGAACACGGTAGAAAATTTATTATCCAAATTTACTCAAATCTAGGCTATGTCATCGTGCAGAGGCACTTTGTGAATTCACTAAACTTCAAAGAAAGTTGGAATATAACAATGATCTTCTCTCAAGATCATAATACAAAAAGAATGAAAACCCTCACAAAGATAAAACTTACTTTTTTCTTCTTTCCTTTTCTTTTCTCTCCATTTTCTTTCTCAGCGTCTTGATGGCTGGCCTTTTTCTATTGTTAATATAAATGTATAGCTTTTAACCTAAAATCAAATCTAATTGAAAAGACAAAAAAGCCCTTAAAAAGATTTGGCTTTATCTACAACAATCTCCCATTGAAGACAAATATACCTAGTATACTAAGCAACTTTGCATCAATTTTCTTCAAAAAACTAATAACTGAAAAACTTGTGCCTCTACGATACTCCTCATCAATCAACATGGAGTAATACCAATGGTAGTAGCACACTTCTCTCTATCTACTACCTTAGTCAACATGTCAGCTAGATTCTTCGCGCCATCAATCTTCTGTAGCATTAACTTATTATCTTTCAATGCTGACTTAATAAAATAATAACGCTTCTTGATATGTCTAGTCCTTAAGTGATAAGCTACATTCTTTGCTAAGTGCAATGCACTTTAAATATTACTCCACAATGTACTGATTGACTGTTTCCGATATAACTCCTCTATGTAATCTTATAATTACATGATTTCCTTGGAGACTTACTTTGCTTCTGTTGTTGATAGAGCCACTACTTTTTGTAGTTGAGATACCTAACTTACTATTGTACTTGCAATTGTAAAAATATATCAAGTGGTACTCTTATTATTATCTCGATCACCTGAGTGATCCATATCCACATAACCCTACAATTTTAGAGATGTATTATCATAACAAAGAGAATAATTTGATGTACCTGCTACATATCTCATCTCAATACCCATTTCATTGCATTTCAATACTCTCTATCTGGGTTCTACATATATTGACTCACAACTCTCATTGCCTGTGCAATATCTAGTCTTATGCTCAACATAGCATATATCAAACTCCTAACTACTGATATATGGAACTACTGCTATTTTATTTTTCAAAGCTTGAGTGCTCGGACACATATCCTTGGAAAGTTTAAAATGACTCGCTAGAGGTGTCACAATTGGTTTTGCCTTATTCATGTTAAATCTTTATAACACCTTGTTCATATAATCTTCCTACAACATGCATTATTTATTATTTTTCCTTTCCCTGATGATTCTCATGCCTAAAATATTTTTGGCCTCTCCCAAGTTTTTCATAACAAACTACGATGATAACATCTTTTTCACTTCTACGATTCTCCTTATATTGAAGCTAACCACCAGCATGCCATCCACATATAAAGAGAGATATACGATATCATCATTGTCATACTTGCAAAAATAAATACAATGATTAGACTTGTTGTGTGCAAATTCTTTTTCTTCTATGAAACCATCAAACTTTAGGTACCATTATCGCATAGCTTATTTCAAGTCATACAATCTTTTCTTCAAGTGACATATCGTGTGCTCCTTACTTTTGACTTCAAAACTCTTAAGGTGCACCTTGTATAATTCTTCATCTAAGTTACCATGTAAAAACTCTATTTTCACGTCTACTTGCTTAAGATGAAGATCCTCCATTAGAACTATTCTTGTATTATATCTAATACTACCATCTGCTTCATTCTTAATCTTATACACCCACTTGTTTAACAAAGCTTTTTTACCAGTGGACAACTACTCCCAAGTTTTGTTCTAAAGTAACGAGCTCATGTCATCTTTCATAGTATGCTTCCACTGCAAGTGAGATATGTCTTTCTTTGCCTCATCATAAGTCTCTGGTTTTTCCGCATCTATATATAAGATATGGCTTAGAACAATATTAGTTGATGGATCAACGATTACCTTTGAGTTTTTCACACATGTAGACCTCCTTAAAATAGGTACTTTAGGGTTGTTAATTTATCCCGAATCATGGCGTTTCTCTAGAACTGTCGCCTCACTGATAATAGGCTTATCTTGAACCTCTTCTTCAAATGCACTTTGATCTAATGGAACCATCTTCATGGGCATTGTGTCCAACTCAACATATTATGGTTCCACTGGCTTTTCATGCTTTGTTTGACGATCCTTGTACCTCTTTTCTTTATGGAATATCACATTTCGATTGTGGATGACTTTGTCATTTGCATAATTCCAAAGTCTATAGCCGTACTCATCACCACCGTCTCCAATAAAGATGCACTTCTTGGACTTATCATCAAGTTTCTTCATATTCTCCTTGTCAATCAAAGAATATGTAAAACAACCAAACATTTTCAGATGTGAATAATTAATCATTTTACTTGGTTACCACTCTTGTGGTATTTCTCCATTTAATGCATTAGATGGACTCATTTGATAAGATAAACACTTGCATCAACTGTGGCAGTACATAAGTGTAGCGAGAGACTCGAGTATAGCATCATGCATCTTGCACATTCTAGAACAGTCATGTTCATCCTCTTAGCTATATTGTACTCTTGAGTAGTTCTACGAATAGTTTTCAACCCATGTATGTCTTCTCAACTTAAATATTCTGCAAATTCCTTATTCGTATATTCACAACCATTATTAGACTTCAAAACTTTAATTTGATAACCCATCTCCTTTTCTACTATGGTCATCCACATTTTGAACATCCCAAATACTTTTAATTTTTCTCTAAGAGCATAAATCCAAACCTTCCTTGTTGCATCATCGATGAATGTGACAAAATATCTCTTATCATCATAAAAGAGTTCCCGAGCCGATCCCCACACATTATTATGAACTAATTTTAACTTTCGTTCTTTATTTTGTCACCCATTTAGTTAAAAAATAACTACCTTTTGTTTTTCATAAATGCAACTTTCACACAAATCTAATTCAACTTTTTGCAAACCCGGAAGTAATTTCTTCGAATGTAACTGCTTTACACATTTTTCACCAAGATGTTTCAAACGATAATGCCAAAAAGTAAACAAATTACCTGTAGCCATTGTAGTTACAATCATATCATTGATATTGTTTCCTTGGAGTATACTCGTACGCTTTCCTTTTGCTACTACTCTTGCCCTTGAGATTATCTTCTATTCTCCACATCCAAAGGTTGTCATCAAATCTTCTTGGTCAAGTTTATTGGTTCAGATCAAATTTTTCTTTAATTCTAGAATATGCCTAGTTTCACACAGAACTAAATGTCCTCCACCTGAAATGTTCATAGTCACAATTCCTTTTTTAACAATTGGACACATGTGGCCATTTTCCATAACTATTTGCCCAAAATCTCTATTGGCATAATTATCATATATGTCTCTTTGCGAGGTACGATGGAAAGAAGCACATGAATCAATAAACCACTTGATTGTCATCAATTCAAACCTTGAAAATAAACACAAGTTCTTTAGTAAATGGTCATTGCTAATCACATTAGCTTATTGATTCTCATCTTGTTGCTTCTTTTTGTAGGCTTTACACTGAAACCTCCGGTGTCCAGTTTGGTAACAAAACCAACACTCATCTTTTGCAACTGTCTCTTATCCCTTGATTGTGACCTACTGCGTCTACTGAATTTCCTTTGCTTTTACTTCCTTCACAATTCTTTACTACTACAGAAAAATTATCTCCACTTGAGACTTTCCTTCATATCTCTTCATCCATGATGCTGCTCATAGCTTCATCCAGAGTCAAATCATCCTTCATAGTGCTCGAAATTCCTTGCATTGCGGCATTATAGCTTTTTGGAAAAGAACATAAAAATTATAAAGCTTGGAACTTCATATCTAGATTTATGCTTGCGAATTCCAACTGACTCATGACCTGTGTGAAACTATTAATATGCTCTACTATAAAATCTCTATCAGATAACTTCGTATTAACTAGTTTCTTTAGCAAAAATACATGATTTGATGTGGATGGCTTCTCATACATATTTGTTAGAAAATTCATGACTTCTTTTGCAGTCTTTGCTTTCGTGATGTGGTATCCTGTCTTTTCGTCAATCCTAGACAAATTGCACTTAATGCCTTTTGATCAAAAGTTTTCCATCTGACTTTTGCTGTCGGATTTACTTCCACCATCTCGGGTTTCCGACCCTCAAGTGGTGCATAGAGATCTTTTTTATAAAGATAATACTTGATTTGAACCTGCCATCGAACTTATCGATTTTGCTTTTATCTTCTACCATATTATTTGCTTTTAATCGAACACCACCAAAAATCCCTTGATGTTCTCGATTAGCCAACCTAGGCTCTGATATCAGTTGTTACGAAATCGCACGCCGATTCCAGAAAAATACCAAAAGCAAACAATCCACCGGACAATATAATAATAAAATAACATAATCAGAAGATCATGCTAGAAAATTTGTCATCAAAGTTCACCCAAACTTGAGCTACGTCTCTGCACAAAGGTACTCTGCAAATCTACTAAACTTTGAAGAAAGTTGGAATACAACGATGATATTTTCTTAAGATCATGGCATAAAGAGATTGAGAACCCTCATAAGGAAAAAAAATCACTTTTTTCTTCTCTCTTTTTCTTTTCTCTCTATTTTCTTTTAGAGTCTTGATGGCTAGTGTCTTTTTATCACTAATATAAATATGTAGCTTTTAACCTAAAAGCAAATTTAATGGAAAAGACAAAATAGCTCCTAAAAAAGATTTGACTTCATCTATAACATTCTCTACCCATGATAATATTTCCCCATCCCCAAGAGGGTCTAGCAATTTTCCCTGTATGTATGCTGGAAATCACAATGGGAAAAATTATAAGCCCTTCAGTAATTAGTTTCAAAGAGTGAAGGGTTGTTGAGCTATCCTCCAAGTTTGATTTCCCAACATGGCTTTATCAAACACTAGCAAGTTCCTAAATCCTAAACCACCACTGCCTTTCCTGCCTTTCAAAATATCCCAACGATTTGACTAGTTCAAACATGATAAGTTTAGGCAACGTTTTTCACTGTAACATATACATTTCAAGCCCTTCCATGTGTGGGCCTTAAGTGAGACCCACTCAATCCTATGTCTAATACCATCTTTGGCTGCAACTCTTTTACTGGTCCATTGCATACTACCATGTTTGCTCACTGTAATACTACAACCCTATTGTAGCCAATCTGCAAAAGCTATTTACATTGTCATATAATTGCTCCAACACCACATAACTAAAGGTGCAACAAGTGTAACAACTATTCTCAAAGTGTTCATTCCCTCTTCTCTCTTACTTTAGCGATATCTGGACAGTGCAATGCTATCAATATCCAGTGCTATTAAGGGCCAAAGAAGCATATGGGTGGGCTGCCTACTAGGGGTTCGCCGTTTGCTTCGTGTCTTACTTTACGGATTAATGCGGTAATTCATGAGTTTGATGAGCGCATAACGTAAATCCTCGTAATTTTGCATACGCTCGACCTTATCCGACCAATAGTGAACATTAATGGGGCCGTTTTACATAAATCACAACGCACGTGAAACTAAAATTGAAATTCAGTTAGGCCAATGTTAGCAAGTTTCTTTGATCGACACTGAATGAACGAGACATACACACAGCCTAGTTGCAAAAATCGAAATCTTCACGCGAGTGATTCAATTACCAGCGTTTTTTTAAACATAATATATAAAAATTAGTACGAATGTCGTGTCCTTCTTTGTGGATACCATCCTACTTTTTTATTCTACTTCTCGTCTTGGTTTTTCAGGTGGCAAATCTCGACTTTTTCCTTATCCTATTTAACCTAAATTCAGAGGCCTAAAATCCAACACTCACGACATAAAATGGTCGGAAAAATCAACGGCAATAATACTTTATTGAACTCCCTCCTACATTATTCGCCAAGAAACACAACAAATTTGGTTAGCAATCGCACATATGCTAAGCCCATTTTGTTTTCTCTAGAAAATATATACAATTAATCCCCCCCCGGCAAAAAAAAAAAAAAAAAAATTCCTTCTCTATGCTCCATCTTCTTTTCTGTGTAATCTCTTTCCAACTCTTTCCATTAATTTTAACTTCCACGAAACCGGTCCATTGCGTAAAAAGCAGAAATCAACAAGGGCAAAAGAGACAAACTGCACGTAGAGAGAGGGAAAGAAGAAGGAAAAGCTTAAATTTTTAACACCGCCATGCAGACGCGGCCATGATGGCCCTATCTTGCCAACCCAAGAGCAAGCAGCCCTTGTCCTCCGTCAACCGGTACCCGTCGCTCGAGTACAGGTCCAGCAAGATCTTCGACTGGGTCACCGCGTTCCCGCTCAGCGGCACCCCCTTGAACCCCTTCCCCTCCATCGCCTTCCTCCACTTCTCGAGCCGCTCATGCCGCACCGTCCGCTCCGCCCCCTCGCATGCCACCACGTTCCGTATCTCCGGTGCGAAGATGTACTGCTCCACTTGCGCCCTCTGCGCCGAATCCGGCGGGAACGTGGCGTCCAGTGAGTCGAAGATGGCCGAGTAGTAGTGCAGCGCCTCGAGGAACCGGCCCAGGAAGTAGGGCCCGTTGTGGCTCGCCTCCTGCTCGACGAGGGTCACGATGTTCGGGGCCTGGTCGCGGATCATGGAGAGCAGGCTCCCGAGGCAATGTGCGGGGACGCGGTGGAGGCGGTTCACGGAGCTCACTGCCAGTGCCTCCCCGACCCGTCGGTTCAGCATGTGGGGCTTGAGGTCCTCAAGCTGCTCGCCCACCGGGTGGAACTCAAAGGGGATATGGAGGGAGTGGGCGAGCTCCGTGAGGCACCGGCCAGTCTCGCACACGGCCTCGATCTCAGGGCCGACTCCGGTTATTCGAAGGAAGGGGGCCCCTGCGGGCCGGGCAGCGAGGGCCTGCATGAAGGCTGGCCACTGGTAGCCCTGGTGGATGTCCAGGTCAATCACGTGGACGCGCTCCTCAAACTCGATCGCCTCAAAGATGACTTGGTTCGCGGTGAAATGCGCAAATTTTATGTAGGGGCAGGCCTGGTAGAGGATTTGGTAGTACTTGAGGATTTCAGGGGAGTTTGGGGGGAAGGGTGTGAAGGGCTTGGCTGAGGACGAGGTGGGGCGAGTGGTGAGGGTGGCGGTGAGGCGGGCACTCAGGGCTTCGGTGAAGCAGGAGGCGACACGTTGCATGGAATCGCCGATGGGCGAGACGATGCGGTTGAGGTGGTGGAGGTACTTCCGGGCCAGCATGTAGTCATCTTTGGCCACTGCTTCAGCACACGCGAGGAGGAGGTGCACTAGTTGAAGCCCACTGTCTTGTTCCTGAGATAGAAAGAAAATTATATGCAGATATACGATCAGATTTCTTCTCTTTTGGATGATTATTCAGTGATATTAAAAAAACATAATACCAATTAGAAAAAAAAAAAAAAAAAAAAAAAAAGGAAAAGGTGCTGATGATATGACACAAAGACTGAAATGGTAAAAGATTTTCCATAGAAAATTAGGTAATTAGTATGTATTTCCCGCGATAAGTACGATAAAATATGATATTCCGTTTATTTTGTAGCAAATGAATTATTTGAAATTATCTTTCTGAAAATGATGGCTTGTACCAACATGAAATTATCTTTGCACTCAGTCCCCACACGGATGCACCGGGCCTTACGAGATCTAGCCTAAGAAGGTCGGATTATGAGGATGAATCAAATGATCTTGTAATCAGATGAACGATGGAGAGAGATACCTGTTCGGAGCCAATAGCTATGGGCATCATTAAAGTGTCAGCCATGTTTTGCTGATGCTGATGGGTCGACTGATCATGTTGCTGTTGCCACTTCTCGTGGAGGTGCTCTTGTTGCAGCTGCTGAGACAGAGGCATCTGCGAACTCGACACACAGCTCATCTGATGGTACACGTCGCCCTCTTGAGTGAGCTGAGACGCGCTGCCCACTGTCTCGCTCATCGGCCCGCCATACCTCGGTCCTACAGACACGCACTCCAGCATTGGGCTGGCGTCGAACTGCGAAGGGTACACCCCGAACTCATCCTTCTGGTAGTCCTCCAAGTAGTCCTCGATAGCAGGCAGAGCAAGATTACTACCAACTTGCATATACTGATTATGATTGTTATTACTATTGCTGCTGCGGTTGTCGTTGTTATTAATATTGCTATTGCTGCTGCTATTGTTGTTGTTGTTGTTGGTGGTGGTGGTGGACGAATTGTTGACCTTGTGGAGAGGGCTCATGCCCTTCCCTCGGAGCAGGCTGAGCGGCGACGAGAAGAGCCGTGGCGGAGAGTACCACGAGAGTGACTGCCCTTGGATGTTGTTGGCATAGGTCAAGCTGTTGATGTAGCTGAAGTTCGGGCTGTGAGGTAACGATGAAAGATTACCGTCGGTACCACTGGGGGCCCTCACTGGGGAAGAGATCATGAAGTCACCATCGAGCTGGTCGGAGAAGAAGGACTCGAGGAGGGCGGTCGTGGGGGACTGGACCTCGGCTTCTTCCTCCATCTGGGCCTTGAGCGACGGGAAGCTGAGGCTCGGCGGGGTCAAGCTGCCGCTACGATCCATCTCAGTCGGAGGAGGCGTCTTCTTGGAATCTGCGAGGGAGAGGGACGACGAGCCAGTCGGCGACGTCGACAGGTGGTTCTTGCTGGCGCATGAGCTCTCGCTCTTGAGCGACCCCATGCTGCCACACAAAGAATTGATCATGTCCTCTCTCTCTCTCTCTCTCAAAAGGTCTCATTCACCGAAACTTTGGAGAAGTAAAAGAAGGAGGAGCTTTAATGGGGACGGCGGCGGTTCGGGGAGTGATGGGCCATTGGTGTTTTCTAGAGTTTCTCGAGTTCTAGAGCTTTTTCTGCAAGAAAAAGACTCTCGTTTGGAGGCATTCTCTCTCTACCCTTTTGTCCGCACGTACAGACGACGGCGAGAGAGAAAGGATGAGCGAGAGAAGACGAGACGAACTGCAGACGTAGTTCCATGCGATCGGAGGGGATGCGCCAAATCCCGCCTACGTTTTCATCATCGCCTCGTGCCCGAGGCGAAGCTGTAATCTAGGGCTCGTTCCTTGTCGTTTCTGGCGCGCTTTCGAATTATGCTTCCAAAGTAAGGGACAAAAGGGATAGAGAAAATTATCTCCATTTTGATTGGTGGGGCCCGGTGAATTTTCCTTGGGCCGGCCCCAATCTCGAGCACAAGGCGAAGGATAATATTAGTTTAATGCACCTTTTTCTTATTGCCACAACTAATAAATGAAATAATAATAAAAAAGGGAGGAGGGGAAATAGAAATAGAAATAGGAATAGTAGTAGTACTATTGGCTTAGTTGGGAGCGTTTGATTGGTGGTTTAGAAGAGTTAAAAGGAGTGAATATGCCACGGGAGATTCAAAGATGAGAAGGGACGAAACCTTTCGATCGGGAAACAGACGGGATGTCGCCATTCATGATGGTCCGGGAAGATAGAAATACCCCTCCCCCCCAAAGAAGGAAAACCCTAGAATTAATAATTAAAATAGAGATTAAAATCACAAAAAAAAAACTCTAAATTATACCCATTATGACAAAAATATTTTGAAATTTCTTTATGTCACTAAAAACCCTAGACTTGCTTATTGTGACATAAATACCACAAATTTTGTGTCATAAAAAATCATGAACTTATACTAGCTTGACATATATATTTAGGATGAAATTGAAATATATTGTATATATGTCATGCATATATAAGTTTAGAATTTTCAATGACAAAAAAAAAAAATTGAGGATATCCGTGTTATAGTGGGCAAGTTTATGATTTTTGGTAATGCAAGAAAAAAGTTTGATATATTTGTATTATAGGCTGCATAGTTTGAAACTTTTTTTTTTATAGTATTTGCTTTAATAATGATAAAAGAACTAAAAAAAATCACGCAAGAGATCAGGAGGGTCTCTCAGATTTAACTCGATAAAGAGAAAAAGGAGGGGGAGAAATAGAATAAGATTATCTGGAAGCGGGGAGAGCGAGGGGAGAGGACAAGAGAAGGGAATGAAGGACATGGGCAACATCGTCGGATGTGGCGTCGGTGTCGCCGCCCCTCCCCGCCTTGTATTTGCCCGCGGTCGTCGTGCGTTTGTCCTGCTCGCCTCTCCTGTCGTCCCCCCCCTCCCCTTACTACACGTATCATCATCTCCTCCTTTTCTTCACTTTCCAATCTTTCCCTTAGTTGATAACTTTAGAAATGAAGTTTCGGGAAGATGCGTTACCGCCCATTAACTGAGGGGAAAACGTCTCTTTTGGTTGTCTTTTCACCACCTCAAGCGAAATACATTCGTCCCCGATCGATTGTCGATTTGATCGGCGTTGTTGAGGGAAATGTATAGTCCTATTTGTTAAGGATGCGCATGGTAACGTTTTTTGGTTGGAGTTCTTTTCTATTTTTATTTCGGAGAATAATTTATGAGTAAAATAAGGTATTTGGTAACTATACAAAATTTATATTCTTGAAATGGAAATGTGTTTGATTTTTTATTTTTTTTTATTTATTATTTTTTATTCTTGCTCACGGATCGTCGCCGCCGCCACCCGTTGCCGTTGCCCGCAACGGCGGTCGAGGAGCGGCGACAATGGGCAGCCGGTGGTTGGCAGCGGCAACGCCGGTCGGTGGCAGTCATCAGAGGTCGAGGTTGGCCGGTGGATTGTGGGCGGTAGCAACGACGATCAGATGGTGGCAGCGACAATGGTCGCCGTCGATGGGGCAACAGTCAGCGATGGTCGACAGTCGATCAACGATGGTTGCGGCCGGCCGAAGGTGGCTGGTAGTTGGCAAGCGGCCACCCAAGGCCGCAGCAAGCAAGAAAACTAAATGACAAAAAGAAAAAAAAAAATTGACTTATTTCTAGAAATTTTTTCGAGAATAAGAAGTTACTTTTTTTTTTTTTGTTTATCTTCTAAAATGTTTCGAGAATAAAAGTTTTACCAAATGAATTTCTATTCATTTTTTTGTTCCGGAGAACAAAAGAACAGAAATTGAGAGAAACAAAAATGTTATCATGCAGGCCTTTTCAAGTGTTTTTGAAAATCTAATGCACATCATGACCCGTGTAATATATGAGCCGTAAATTTAGTACAATATATTATTAGTTAAACCCAAAGCCAGCCCATGTCTCTTATAGAAGCTCAAGCCCAAGCCCAAGCCCAAGCCCAAGCCATCTTATATCTTCTTCAACAGATGAAGATGATGCAGCCAACGCGAAAAGAACGTGAAGGAAAATGGGGAAAAGAGCGAGGGAGAGAGAAAAAGGCGGAAACGGGAAAATTTTGGCGTGCTCACTAACATCGTTTGCAATGCCGGTGAGTGATTGAAATCTTTAATCGTCTATTTAAGGGAATTGTCGAAATTAAGGCTTGAAACTTGAATTTAGGTCAATTATGATTTGTTGTGTTTGATTGGAGAGTTTTTGGGTGGCATATATATAGTTTAGGATATTGTGAACTATAGCACCTTAAAGATTTCAATTTGAGATTATAGTTTGCCAGAAACGAAATTTTCAACTTTATCGTGAATGTTGATAAGATTTCAAACAATACCATGTCGTCCGAAAACTCTCCAATCAAATCTAAAGCCTTAATTTCTATAATTTCTTTAAATAGATGATTAGAGGTTTTGATCATTTACTGACGTTGCAAAACGATGTTAATTTGGCTTGATGAGTCGTCCGGATCGTGCGCCAAAATTTTCCCGTTTCCCCCATTTTCTCTCTCCTCCTCTCTTTTTTTCCCTTATCCTTCTCGTGAAGCGACCTGGCTGCCCTTTCTTTTCTCGTTGGCAGCATCATCTTCATCAGTTAAAGAAGATATAAAATGGCTTGGGCTTGGGCTTGGACAAGAGACATGGGCTGGCTTTGGATTTAACTAGTAATATAGGCTGGATTTATGGCCCATATATTACACCTCATGACTTGGATCCATTGCATTATTTATATTGAATCCCCGTTAACATGTTCGTTCCGAGTCTATGTATCAGGCTATTCTATCCTATATGTAGGCATTTATTACACCATTTTCAATTTTGAACTGTTCAAACTGCCATAGTTAATTTTTATTCTTGTAGTTGTGCACCAACAAAAGTCGCTTCTTCCCTCTATACTTCAGACCGTTCTTGAATTGAGAGAAAGATATAAAATTCAATTGCAAGATTCATAATCTTAAATTCCACTCAAGTATATTTCTTGATACATAGAACTTCCGGGAGAATATGAGTTGGTCTCCTGAGTGACCCAATACCAGAAGATAAGTCATAAGATTAAGTCACGAGTTCACAATAGCCCAACTTATTCACATTCATAGTGCATGAGGCTTACCCCAAACACACTTGGTCTATATAGTGCTTGAGTTATCAATGATTGAACGTTAATTTTACTCAATTTCAAGATTAAAATGGATAACTTGATCAGCAACCAATAGCCATTATCCATACTATAATTGGTGCATTTTAAGAACAAATCTGCATCAACGCTACACTTCTTCGGTTCTCTCTTGATGACATGCTCGGCACCATGCTAGTAATGGCTCCGACATAGCCAAGGGTGGGCACGAGGGAAGTGAACTTGAGGGGGAGAGTAGCACAAGGAGCCTAGATTGTCAAGTAGAGGTGAGTGGAAAAGAGAAGAGGTGCTCTAGAGTTTTTTTTTTTTTTAATAAAAGGACAAAAATGGAATTACGTTAAATAAATGAAGGGCGAGATGGAAAACTAACATATTTTCATTAAACCAAGCAAGCAACATTCCGAAAATGTTACTTTTCAAGGTACCTCCAACCTTTCATTCCTCTAAAGGTCTTTGGAGAGCTTTGTAGATGCAATTACATCTTTCCAAAGCCCTCCAAAAAATAAACCAAACACTATTTGCATTTAGCTAAATCCCTTTTAGAGCCCCAAAGCCCATTCCAAATGTTGAATTAAACGGGGACTAAATCTACTCAATTTCATTATCCTCCATGCCTCCTAAAAATGTCTAGTCACTATCTATCCGCACATCCAATTCTCACTGAAAGAATTCTAGATCCAACCCAAATACGCATTTTACAAAAAAACCAAGTATAAAAAAGCCCAATTGCAGAAGTAGGCCCAACCACTGTTATCACTCTTCCCAAATTAAATTAATTCCTCCATTCCACGCCAACTTCTGTTTCCCCAAAACACCATTTCTTTTTCCGTGCGGGTAAATTTCGATAGGCACTGGTCAGTGAAAAAACTGACGGTAAAAAAAATAAAATGACCTTGTTACTTTTATCACGTAAAACAAACAAATAACAAGAACAATTCTGAAAACTAACACATTTATAGCTTCAATGCAAGAACCCAAAATGTAATGCAAGTCTTTGCACGAAGGCCTCCATTGCAACGCTTGTGTAGGGAATTTTTTTTTTTTTTTGTTGGTATAAGTAATAAATTGTGTAGGGAAGTTTGTCATTAACATCTCCCAGAAAAAGACATGAAGAGCAAGACCAGATGGACAAAGCAAAGGGCCAACCTTCCAATCTTCAAAGCAGAGTCAGAAATCCCCCCCAAATTAAGGAACCAAGGCTCAAATTAGGGCCCATGAGGAAAATCCTTTCTAGGCCATGAAACAAGACCCGCATAAATTAATCCTTTTCTTTAGCCAATCATCCATATAATTGAAATGCAAATTTTCCAATCAAAGTCTTTCAACTTTTTTATTTATCTAATCAGATTCTTCAACTTTCATATAAAGAATTCAAATTAGCTTGATCAGCAACCAATGGCCATTATCCATACTTTAATCGTTGCATTTTAAGAGCAAATCTACACCAACACTATACTTTTTCAGTTCTCTCTTGGCAATATGGTCAGCACCATGCTAGTATCGGCCTAGTATAGCCGCCATCTCCATCACGACCATTTCGAGATTCGTTCTCTCCATCTTTGGCAATGATTTTGCCAATGCTACTATCACCATATGCCATCGTGACAGGCATCGTCTACCATCGGATTCTATCCCTTGAGGAACTTGATAACACTTTATACAAATTGGGGAAATTGATTGTTTCTAATGCACTGTTTTTATCATGTTATCTTTAATCAATATAATAGAAATTAAAATATGCAACAAAACTCTTTTTATATTAGACAAAACTTAAATTACCAAATGCAGTATTTATGACAACAACCACCGAATTATTGGCGAATTATTGGCAAATTATTGGCGACAACCACCAAATGCAGTATTATATGATGCTTATTTTATGACAATGTATTTTCTTTTGCAAGGAGTGGACCCATCAAATGTGTGAGTTACTACACCATACCACCATAAAGAGAAATGAAGAAAGAGAAATCACGAGAAAGTGGTAGACAAGATTGAAAGCTTCAGCGGATGATATAGTAATTGCATTCCCTTATCTCTTCACCGGTCCAACATAGATGTTCACATGAACAGCATAAATGCCCTTTTTATCTATCCAATTCCACAGTGTGTTCTTTTCATTCCTCATTTTAAAAACTGAATCAGCTTAAACTTTTTGAACAAATGATTCCACAAAATTTAAACATAATAAGATTCTATAGGAGAATGTTAACAGTCATAGTTTTACTTAATATCTCAATTTTCTGAGTCAAAATGTAGCGTGAGTACTCCTACGATGGAAATTATTGCGTGGTCGTTCTTTATGGATGACTTGGTGGAAAAACCAATAAGTAATTTGTCAACACATAAATGTTTTGGAGCTTTTTTCTCTTTTGCTACTCAGCATGAGTCTAACATGAAACAGTTTGCAATGTGATTTTAGGTCGTTTGATATAGTAAACTTAAGTATTGTGTAAACTTGTTATACGTTATCAAAGCTATCACATATAAGAAGAAAATCAAGAGGACCCACAATGTGTTCTACTAATTTTCATATTTTTGCCTCTTGGTACAATGTAGTATATGAAACAGTTTGCAATACGGTTGGCCTAATGGCAGGAGCAACATCAGTGAGAAAATTCACCAAAATCCATTAATAATTCAGTTTACTGATAAGCCATAAGTTTAACTGAAGTCAGTTCTCCAATATATATATATATAGATCTTGAGCTTCAAGTCTTTTGTAACTTGAAGGCTTAGGAGACCTCCAAGAACAACCACCACTCATGAGTCTCTGAAAAACTAGCCCCTCTCTCTCTCTCTCTCTCTCACACACACACACAGACACCCACACACACGCACGCACGCACGCACGCACGCACGCGCACACAGAGTCCTCACATCAGCCAAAGGACATTCACGTGTCTGTGTAACTCTCTGATTGCAAGAAAAGATAAAGAAAAGCCTCTTTAACTTCTTTTGCATCAGATCAGCAGACCCAGTAGAGTCTCTTCAGTCTCCATTTATCCACACAACATTTGCCTGCAAACTATCATTCTTTAATCCTCCCTCTCTCTCTCTCTCTCTCTCTTCCTCTGAACACCTATCCACCAAGAAAAGCAAGAACCGACCATGAGTTTGAACGCACCCATTTTCTTCATCGTGTCTCTCTTCTTCATCCACTCCCTTCCTTCGCAAGTTGAACCAGCCAGGCCCAACTCCCACATCACCGTTATGGGCATGGTCTACTGTGACATCTGCTTCAACAACACCTTCTCTAGGCACAGCTACTTTCTACCAGGTGCAAAACAAGCTTCAGTTCATTCAAATGCTGTTCTTTCTTGCTTTTGCGTCTTTGTTTCTGGCAGTCCAATAAGAGGCAAATTCACAGATCATATTGCATTCTAGTGTTCAAGTCACGTACATCATAATGTCTTCGCCGGCTTCTGTTTGTTAATGCAGATTCAATTTATCAGCCAGTCTGATCCAAAGTCATTCTATTAAATATCACAAGCGAATACCGAATTGAAAGCACCATAACAAATGCAGTGACAAGCACCTTTAAATGGTCACTGCAAAAAGTTCAATTAAAATTGCAGGTTCTTGACACAACACCCTTTTTTTTGGTTGATCTAAAACAGGTGCAGAAGTGAAGATAGACTGCAAATTTGAGGCCGTGTCGCCAAAAACGATGGAGAAGATATCGTTCTCAGTCAAGAGAACCACAAATAGGTATGGGGTGTACAAGCTGGAGATACCGGCGGTGGATGGGATCGAGTGCGCCAGAGATTCAGCCATCGTGTCTTTCTGTGAGGCAAGCTTGATGGGGAGCTCATCCGATTCATGCAATGTGCCTGGCTACAGGACCACCACTGACCAAATTGCCTTCAAGTCCAAGCAAGCTAATCTCTGCATCTACAGTCTAAATGCACTCAATTATAGGCCATCCAAAAAAGATAAAAGCCTGTGTGGTGGGCGTTAAGTATACTCTGGTACCTCGTTATATGGCCTTTTCTTGCATCCTTACCACCCACTTGCCGCTTTCCCACATATACTTTTCCTTGGTATTATTGCAAGGCAAATCTTTAAGAAAGAAATCCCACTTACCTGAGGGACTTGTTTGCTTGCTAAATGCGGGGACCCATATAATCAGCAGGTTTTCAGAGAACATGTTGTGAGAGTGAAGTGAAAATGCACACTCCCAACTGTACGTGGTGATTGATTCCCCAGTCACTCAATGTCTCTCGATATGGTGTCTATTCAAGCTACATTGAGGTTTCTGTCTGTTCATATTAGGGAAAGAGAATCCACTGGAAATCTCAGGATAGGCATTACAGCAACGCAAGTTTTATTCTGTTGTCCGCAATATGTGTAATGGTGGTCCATGACACACTAAAAGATAAATCCATGCTCTGACTTGCATATGCAAACATGCTGCAAAATCGTGTATCTTCTCTCTTTGTTTCTTTCTTGACAATGCATAATGCCACATTTTTCAGTTCCAAACAAAGGTCGAACAACATAAGCAAGAAAAAGATTCCCAAAAAAACAATGACCAAAATGAAGCATGCTAATTACAAACAAGCAATGAACTCAGGGGAAGCTCAGCAGGGGAAAAACACAGTAATTTCCTCGAAGTTTGCATATAAACCTTCACACGGAAACTCTGAACCAAGCTCTTTGAAAGATGGTAGTTTTTCGTCCTTTTCTTTCCTCAAAGTTAACACGAACTTAGAGTCTAGACGAGGAAAGTAAAAGATTCAGTGGAAACCAGTGAAGATTGCGAAATTCACTATAACCATCAGTGAGGTTAACTAACTTTCGCCTGCGAGTAGTAAGGAAGCTGAGGCTCCTCGTGATTTAATGAAGCATGGGCTTGGGTCAAAATAAAGGCTATCGGATATATCAACTGCCAATTGAATAAGATAAGAAACATAAAGAAAACATATAAATGCAATTCTATCTCTTACACATGTCAAGCTGGAAGGAACAATGAACAGCCTGGTATCAAACGCTGATGCGAGCACTTTGTGTCCTATCCTTTCTTTCCTTTCATTTTTGAAGGTTAAGGCCTGGTGTCTTAGATGATAGATTGTTCCTCTTGCCAAAGAAAGTCAAGATCAGTTTTATGTTCTTTTATGTGGTGTTATGATGAAAGTTCAGTTCTATAAAGATGGACGCCAGAAAATTTGAGTTTTGGCATTTACTCGTGGTGGAAGGTTATTGTTGATTGTTATAAGAAATTTTTCATTTTTTGGCCACATAAATTTCTTGACTAGGGTGTTCATCATATGGAATGATCAATTTTGACAATATTTCTATAACATGAAGCACAGTTGATAAACCACAGAACAGTGACTTTGTGCCCAGTCCTCACAGCCATAAACCATCTCTAATCTAATTTATTTGGATTCCACACTATCCAATGCCAACAGCCAACATAATATTTTCTTAGAGATAATCGAACAACATAAGTAAGATCATACATCGAAATGAATTTTGAGAATATGGGATCCTGCACATAAATAAATCACCAAGCAAGAGAGGTCTTCTCTATCTAGAACTGATGTCTAGAACTGCATCAGTTCTTCGAAGATCTTCATAGCAGGAGCAGGCATACCAAGAAGCACATTGATGCTTTTCCTCCCAGTCCCATGAGAAAGGAACAGAATCACTTCCTTCTCGGGCAATGCCACAGGCCCCGACAAGATGGGCTCGCCCCATCCAAAATCCGTGGTGTAAAAGGACAACCTTGACCAAGTTGTGATCAAGAGGGTGCAAGCCAAAGATGGCCTTGCTCTTGTTATTTCAAAGTAATCTATGGCCGATCTCATGTAACCATCCGAGACCATCTTGATTGCATCCTGAACTAGCCCAACTGCATAAGAAAGTGGTTTCTCCAGAATTTCACCAGCTTCGCATATGGAATTGGTGAGCACGATTCCATTTCCAAAGTACCCTTTTGGAAGAGGAGGTTCAAACTTAGGGCGCCCGTCCACTGCAAAGAGAAGTTTTGTCTGCTGATCAGGCACCATGTTGAGTGCCTTAGTTCGAGCTCTCCATACAAATGCCGAGAGAGCTTCAAAAGTGGTGCACTTCTCAAGAACCCCATCTTTCATTGCTTTAGCCTTTAGCTTCTCAAGCTTCTCGGGATCAAAACAGAAAGAACTGTATCGCATTTCGTCCTTGTAGAGATCAGCCGTGTTAGACTTGTCTTCTATCTCAGCGAATTCCTGATGAAGGTTTTCCACCTTAGGCGGGTTCCTGGATTTCAGAATAGTTCGGTCAAGGAAAGGTGGGGTTGTGAGAGGCAACCCTCTGGCTGTTTCACCCCACGAATTAACAAATTCCATAGCTCCAATCCCATCAAACATGCAATGATTCATGCACAGCCCTAGAACAAACCCTCCGCATTTGAATTTAGTCACCTGGCAAACACCAAAAAGGGCAGCTTCAAGTTCTTAATCATACAATAAATCTATTCACTGATACAGGAAAATGTGAACATATCTATAATATGAGCTTCTCATTTAGTGATTTTGAAGGATGTGTTGGTAACAAGTGAGGTCGTAGCAGAATAAACATGCTGGCATTTTGTTTCTGCCAATATTTCTTCCTCTGTGGGGAGATAGCCAAATCTTGAGAGCTTTCAGGCATAGATAGGTAGAATAGATTGCTAGAAGCCTAGGACTGTATTGGCAGTTCCGACTTTTATCAAGTCTGAAATTCTTGAAGTGTTTCATATGATTCAAAGAGCCGCAAATATGTTAGCAGGCGGTGTAATTTGTTTGCAGGAGATACCAAAGCAGAAGACGCAAAAGAAAAAATTTACGAACCTGAGCCACCAGGGGTGGCATCTCTAGTATGTTCTTAGCACCTGGAACATCATAAACCAATTTCCCAAGCGTCTCAGGATGAGGCTTAGTTATGTCTCCAATCTCTTCGAGAGTACAATTTGCTTCAGCCTCGACAAAAATTGCTCCCTCTCCGGTGCAATCCACGATGAGCTTTCCCTCGGGGCTAATGGTCAAGCGCCCAGCAAGAGGGTAGTAATGCACAAGGACCTTTTTCAAGGCACCCTTGATCACTTCTCCAACATGCTCATTGCCTTTCTCGATCGACTTGAAGCAATAAATCGTGCGGATTATCACCGCAATGTTCTGGTCAAGGTTCGAGAGGAAGTACAGCCCGTTCTCTGTCTCCTCAGCAGGAGTCACTAGCGTCGGTTCGCCTTGAGTCACACAAAGTTGGAATACACTAGTACCATTAGAGTTCTCCATCAAGGTGGACGCTTCGGGCTTCGGGACCTATAAGCACAATGCGCGATTTACGTATAAATATGGAGTGTGTATATGAAACCAAGCAGCATTAATTGAGTTGATGAAGAACATTATACATATTTCTCGAGTAACTGAAACAGAAATCATTATCGATATGTGACAAACCATTACGACAGGCTGAGTGAGCTTGGACTAGCTTTCCGAGTTCTTCAGGAAGAATCCGTGATCTTCGCCTCGGAGCTTCTAATAAAACAAATGTGATGATTAAGAACAAATAAATTGCATCAACTCCAGATGTCTGCCAGAATTTGTGAGTTGTTCTCTGCTCATCGTATTCCCTCTGTAGTGGGAAATATATAGGGAAAATAGTTGGTGTGACTGAGAACACATTCTGCCTCTTCAAGAATATGAAATTCAAGGGAAAGGGACAACTGTCCCTGTGTGATTGCAGCCTGAGAAGATCAGTTGTGGTTAGGTGGATGACCCATGATAATTAAATCGAGGATGACCCAAGATCTGAGGTCTGAAACAAAATTTTCCTTTTCCAAAAAATCAAAGTTTTATCATTTGGTTAGAGTTGGCCACTGATCCTGGCACCAAATAAAACCCACTCATTTGGAGTCTGAGGGCTGGTTTGGTGGGGTTGGCATCCTGAATTTGCTTACCAAGGCCTGGTCATAATTTCACTACGATTGATTCATCATGGAAGATTGAATATTTCTTGCTGATTTCAGTTATCATTGTCCTATAGCATCTTTAGGTGGTTGGCTTCCTAGCAGAGAATCACGTAGAGAAAATTAAAGAGCAGGTCTTATCTTACTGAAGAAAACTTCCAAGAGGTAGGCCATAGAGACGTAGGTATAACAGAAATCTACCGATCTTGCCAAAGATGCCAGCAATTTCCCCTCGGTCAACCGGGTTTAGGAAAGAACTTCAATTTGACCTGCTGTTATTCTATCCTGAATCAGGTCAACTTGGGACGGGTGGTGACAGATGGCAAAATTTAGCCGACAGGAATATTTATTTGACCATATTGTCACCATAAAGTTTCATTTTTTACTCTGAATAGCCTTCAGATCTTGTTACGTGCTTCTGCAAATTGGTACCGAACCAGGGTCGGTTTACCATAACAAAACATGATTTCCAATATTGCATAGTAGTTAAACATGAACTCTCAATACGGCCGCCTTAGGAAGATTCTCTTCCCCCACATGGAGATGGAGAAGCACCCGGGCAGTTGAGATGCTAGGACAATTTTGACAGAGCATCGACAGACCATGTGCTGAGAAATGCATTCGGCACAAAAACACGTCACATTTCCTGGGGTGTTCACATTGCTTATTCGTTTATTTTGTACGTCTCAGAACAGGACCCGGTGCGAAAACGTGAAGACACCGTGCGAAAGTTCAAAAGTTCCGTCCAGGTGGACGGCCAGCCCTCGACAGGTATTCCTACTAGGCCCGAGTAACAAAATTAGTCATCATTAGAACGGCTTCGGAATGCATTTTGCCTGAACAAGGAAAAAGCATTCAAACCAGAAGCAGATGTGCCCATGAGACACTGGGCGTTCTGATATGAATACCACTTGAGCTGTTAGTTCAATTTCTTCGATGTCGTGAAGCGTATATATACACGAAGAACAACAAACATGTAAATGCCACCTAAATGAAAAGTACGGCGCATGTTCGACTGCAAGCAAGCCCTTCCAACTACATTTCAGCAGAGCGAGTGGGTCTTCTTTAAAAAGTAGAGGACAAACAAAGGTCATACAATGCCCGCAAGCCCATTATCGAAAAGTCGGTTGCCAAGAAATCCCAGGACGGGCAAATACAAAACTGTATAGACAACAAATTATTGTAAGCCTTCCTATCTCACGTAAATATCTTCATCTGTATACCCCTATTGGGTTGGGGACTAGAATATGTTGGAATTACGGAATGGTGAGCTGATCTACAGTGGCTGGGTATAAGGGCGAGTGGCTCAAGTTGTTCGACTCCACATGGGCAAGTGGTTTGGTGATTCTCTTGTAGCAGCACGTTTCCCTTAAATCCATTTTCTTTCACAAGGAATCGCCCCCATCAAATCGCGCCAGCAGAAAAGAGTACCAGCGAAGTGCATCTAAAGGGTTATGCCTGCCCACACTTGCTCAGACAACGAAATCCTTCTTCCAGATACTCTTCTCTGCTAATCCAGAATTCAGGTGCATCCTTCACGAGACAACAGCATAACTTTGACCTCAAATAACTTAATTGAAATGTTGAGAATTTTTCTTTTATTCTTAAATCAGTCCCCCCCCCCAAAAAAAAAAAAAAAAACCCTTTTCTTTTCCCATATATCTTTCCCTTTTTTTCTCGGGTTGGGGAGGGGGTGGGGGGGGTTGAAAAACGTAACACAGAAACCCAAGAGAAGGTTACCTTCATGATTCCTGCAAGTACAGCACCTCCCAGGTACACCATATGTTTTCTTCGTGGTGGATCCTCAATACGTAACCGCAATTTCTATCAAACCAATGAAAAATCTATTATTAGGTAGTGAAGAAAAGGTCAATCTTCCATATGATGGGGACACTCTTATTACTAGGCCTCTGCTACAGACAACAGCTTTCCAAATTTCAAAAAATGTATCGCAAACAACTTATTATGTTACTCTCTACTATTTGTTCTACCCATAAACATAAATCTTAACTTTCGAGAACAATAATCTTGAATCAACTATCGTTATCCACAGACTGGGAACTACACTGGAAAATGCAGATTTTATATGTTTAGTGCTGAAAGGACTCTGAGATTCTTATCCTCTTTTCTTGCTATTCATATCCTAATTCTACAACGAGAGACGAAAGGAGTCTTTTACAATGGCAGTAGATAGTGGAGTTCCATGCTTTGATAAAATCCCTTGGACAAGAACTATCACATACTTCTTCAGGTGCCTGTTTTCTCAGACAAGGTTCTTATTCATCTGGGACCTTACCATTTCAAGCTATAATTATGACGGCATGACCCATGATGAACAGTACTTACCTAAATATTGGTAATCTAAAAATGGAAAGTCTCTAGAAGATGAGAATTGAGCAAAATGATATTCTTGAAGCTTTATGTTAAACAAAAGACTACCTTCAAGCCATCTTTATTTCCCTTGAGAACAACTTCCAGATACCGATCCAGTATTTCTTTCTCCAGACTGAAACAGAAAGCAAAATTTTATTAATTCAAGCATTAAAACTGAACAAACCTTTTGTAATCATATTGTCCTCGGAGATCACCCACAATTTACAGAAACGAGTATTCATACAGGAAAGCCCCAAGAAAACTAGGGAAATCCTAGAGAATCTGTTTGATTCCTTGTCATGGATAGAATAGACCGTAAAGCACGGAATTTGTTGAGACCCCCTTTTTCCATGGATTACAAATGCTCAAGCAAGCAATTTCATTTATTAGACGGTAAAAGAAGTTCAATTAGCCTTCTTGTCAGAACCATTCTGAGGACTTAAGAGGGAAGATTTTGTTTGGAGCTGTGCATCGCAAAATTCAACAGAAGGAAAGGTGCACACTTTTTATTTATATGTGACAATAACAATAGATCGTTAGTCTTGGAGAAAGCCCAGGCTACAAAATCGAGATCAACCACTTAATTTCGGCACCATTAGCCTCATCTAGGTAATTGCCTGAGGAGAAGTGCTGATGCAATCCATCTCCTCTTTAAGGTGCATCTCTTGTGAAGACTATTGCTAGAAGTAGTTCTCACTCTAACAGTGAACATACGTCAGCGATTGACTCACTCTTTGTATAAATATGTCCACAACGGACAAGATCATTGGAAAGTAAGCACAGGAATATTCACTAAAGAAGTTTGCAGCCAGAACATGAAGTTGTCCATTTATTCAGGGAAAGCAATTTATTTTCTTTTAATCATCGTCTTGCAGCTCAATGATTATTATATTACAATTTTAAAATTAGTGATGACTTGCTAGCTTCCACGGCAAGGATGCTGATCATTTTCTCTCTAAAGACATGTTTGTAGGACAATAACAAGAATGATCAATAAACTACAAGTAAGATGCCCAAGAAAAATTAAGAGAGACAACTATAGTCCAAAAACTGTTGGCATTGCCATGATTTATCTTGAAACGGTAAAAGTTAATTACCGACTAGGTAATCCAGGATACATGGTGCTTCCTCCACTTAAGACAATGTGTTGGTAGAGCTGCAAATGAGGAAATAAATCACAGCTGTGATGAACAAGATATATATGACCAATGGAAAGGAACAAATTTGGATCAAACTCATCAGTAACAAGCAAAAACTCAGAAACTGTGATATTTAGTTCAGGATCTAGCATCTGATTGTTGAATATAGGTCTCAAACAGAGCGCACAGCATGGGAAAGTTCGGATTACATTCAAAAGGGATCTGGAAAAATCTTGTAAACAAATACCATAAAATTGCAGTACTAAAATGCCCCAGATGAACTAACTAATGAGCATTGTCTAAATTATACTGCTTGTGAGGGAGAGTGTGCATGCCATGGATGTACAAGGAGTTAGAGAAAGCACAGACAGTACACACATGATGCACATTACTCAAACTTACTATGTATAGTCACTAAATGGAACTAAAAACGGCTTAATATTTACAATAATAATGCGCTTATATTATTACTAGCCAATACCTAGATGACGTAAGCTACAAGTTCTAGAGGTGTGTATTTCATTGTGCTTACCAGCATACGATTATCAATGTCCATTTCCTGGATGCAGCGGAATACCATGTCAGCCATCCCATCACCTTCAACATCTATGAGTTCCTGCACCACTCGAAAGAAAAAAAATATATAATTTATTGCAAGACTCATAAAACCTAATGAAGAATGATCAATATCAAAGCACCATCTAATAAATTCCTAAGGAGCTCTATTATTTGATTTTGCTTTCTCTAATAAACTCACACTAACATGTGCATGTTTGTCTCAGCTCATAAAAGTCCTCTTTTGCATTCCTTTTAAAAAGTCAGAAAATGAAGAAATTTCTGGATATTTGAAGTTTTTAAAATTATGAATTACTTTAATGTCACTCGTTTCTTCTAAAACATTTCACGCGTTTGACATTGTAGCTCACCTTTCCTTCTTCTTAAGGACAATTATAGAGTACACAATGGTTTGGCTGTCTAATTATGGACTAAGTTTCGTGGCTCAACTCTCAACAGGGAGAAGATTACATAATTAGATAAACCAGTAGCACAGTTGACGATTCAAAGATAAGGTCATATTTGCATAAGCAGGCAAGTATGAGAAATGAATTAGCTATTGGCCTGTGAACCCGCAAAACACATGCACACTGCTGTAATTGAGAAACTTAACATAATTAGTAACACCGCCGAAACCATTGCCTGCTGTCTACCAGAATAGCAATGAGCATTCAGAATTTTCAGCTTGTGAAAGACTAGCAGGATGAGGTAAAACAAAATATGCCAAAATATCCCTAGATGGTCCATTATCTCCAATGTAACCCTTTGCCATAAACCATAGACATAACAACCACTCTGCTGCTGAAGTACTTGATAACCAATATTAGATTAAACTACCAGCCCAATCCACTAATCTATGCCAAATGATTAGTTGAAGCCAATGGCTACATTTCAGCAATGTAAGGCCTCAGAATATGGCTTTAACCACAAACAAGTAGCAGAAAGAGTTGCCTTAAAAGAACATGAGGATTGTAAAAGTCTCAAGAGAATTGACTGCACAGAGAGGTAAAGGAGGAGTAGAGACTTACTGGGGTGAACAGAGCTTCTGGAGCTTGGAATCTTTCAGTGCCAACTTTAATAACCCTTCCATCTGGCAGCTAAGCAGGATAGATTTACCAATAATTTGATGTCAAATACCTATCAGCCTTAACTAGAAGCTTAGTCTTTAAAGCAAGCACTAGAATATAAGTAATTAAAGCAGCTCAATGATAGAACATCTACCTCAGTACCTCCAAAAAACAGAACAAAAGAGAGAAGCAAAAAAAAATTGTCTAACTACATGAGATTGTAGAACTTCCGATGACCATTCCACACAAGCATTTTAACTCAGGTGAGTGCATACAAATGGCACTTCAATGGAATATTATATTGCCTATATCATGACTTCTGCCAAGTAAGAATTCACTTACAGTGTAATGCTTAACGAGAATGGTTGTCTCAAGTCCCAGTTGGTACTCCCTCTTGTAATCATAACTAACACAAGTTTGACTACATCAAACACGATGAAATAATCCCCACAAAATTCAGCATATAATATAAGTACTTTTGAAACCTTATGTAGCAAAGCTTCTCTTTGATTTCTCTGACAGTCTCAAAATCAGCAGTTCTATTCATTGCATACCTTCAGAAGAAAGTCAAAACACTCAATTAATGTTGAGCAGAAGGAAGAACACAAAAAGACTAATAAATAATACTTTGAACCGCCCTCACCCTCTCCGTGAAAGTAAATCAACTAGATAGGAAGTTATGTGCCGACCAGCAACGTTCATGCGTTTTGTAAGATGAGGGAATGAATAACCATCAACAACAGGAACCTGAAGAACATTTTTCAAGCAGAGATGCTTCAGGCTTAACCTTAAGATAGCCCACCAGTTAAACTACTGAATTTCTGTACTTATTCTCATATTCTACCTATATATATTTTACCTACACCTGGATTCGCACTTCTCAAGCAGAATATTTAATCCAAAATGATTGAAAAATGTTCTGTAATGCAACAGAAGATAACCCGATTGCCTAGAATGCCCTCATACATAACATACTTAGTTTCCACGGCATATTTAAAAGGCAAAAGAATCGCAAAAACTTAAAAAGATGAGAAGTACATAAATCAGCTCTTCTACATTAGATCATTTTAACACATTGGAATTTTAGATAGGGTTAGCCATTTAGATATATCTACTTAGTCAAGCAAGAGGAAAGGAGAAGATGTAATAGAAGCTGAAAATGGAGTAAAGATCAGCTACAAGGAAAGATAGGGTAGCTGAAAGATAGGGTCATATATGTACAAGATGAGTATGTGCCCACACTTGCACACTCACCAGTGCATTTTCATACCCAAAAGAGCTCAAACTAGCAACTGAACCTAAAAGAATCACAGAAAGTTCGAGACAAAGAAAATGAACCAGTGCTCTTCAGTTGTTTACCACATGAGTGACACCATCACCAGAGTCAATTACCAATCCAGTCAGCAAACCTGTGACCATTTAAGTTAACAAAAGGGAATCTGCAGAAAATATACTAAGCTTATCTTGAAAAAGTAGGACTATTGTGTAATGCATCAATAAGAATAATATCTGATCAGGGACAACCACAAGGTTTCACCTGTGGCATGTTCCACCTGCAGTGACGATGGATTTTGCAGGTCACCATTCATAATGCAAGTTGTGTTAATTAAAAAGAGATGCCTAACTGCTATTCAATATTTTTAGAACCTTGAGCATACAATGTCAGCACAGCCTGAATTTGTATGAAGACACCAGCAAAGTTGTACTTCTCAAACATTGTCTCTACCTACAAAACCAAGTAAACCTGACATCAACCCAGATGCAAAGTACATACAGTGATAACAAGACGGGGAAGAGCGCATGAAGAATGCTAAAGTAATAAGACAGCACTAACCATTTTCTCCCGATTCTTTGAGGGATTAAGAGGTGGATCAGTAAGTAATATTTTACATTCCGCAGGGTCTATCTGTTAATGAGAAACGTAAATTGAAGTTGGGATTCAGAGTCGTTATTGCACTTGGTGTAGGTAACGGAGCTTAAGCATAGCCTGTGATTGGCAGAAGCAAAGGAATACAAACCTTCAATTCGTTGTAAAATGTGTGATCCCAGACATGACCCATATCTTCCCAATTTTGCACAATGCCATTATTTACGGGATATGATATATCTAGTTGATTCCGCAAGTCGGCACATGCATCGCCGACGACAATATCCTGAAAAAGAACGAGAATATCCCATAAAGGCGCAAACTCCTTAAGAATACACACCACCAATTCACCTACCAAAAATCCTTTCATAAGATTCAAAAAATTGGAATCCGTGACCGTGATGCGAGTAATTGCTAAAACAGTAATGATTTATAAACCCCACGGAACATCCTCTCATCGCCAACATTGTTATACCATAAATAGGCGAACTCGGCCAAAAGCAAACATTTTTCACCTTCAGCTCTTGTTCCGTGAGCGATTCCTCGTACCGAAGCATCGGCCTCCCAACCATGCACGGGAACACGGACGTGGGGAAATTCTCTCCGGCAAATCCACACTTGACATACTGCACCAGACAGACAGACAAAAAGTCAGCTTCTTTACCGAGTTCCCGCGTCATCAAAGCGTGCCCATGCTCCACAATAAAAAAACATCGACATCGACGGCGACGGCAACAAATCGGAACGAGCAGCGAAAAGGGAGTCAAGCAGAAGCGAAAATGCGTCGACGGGAAATGGGTTCTCTTCCGGGGATCGCCCCGAGACCCGAATTCCGGATCCCACAACCGGGTCGCACGAAACCCATTTGAATTCGCTAGGATCTCGTGGAGTCCGTGCGGGTTTCGCGTCGAGGGTGTCGGGCAGTCAGGCGGGTCGCGATCGGGAACGACCCAGATCGAGACGAAAGAGCGAGAGCTGCGCGCGCACAGTCCCGACGAGCCAGCGACCACGGAGAAGGAGGGAAAATGGAAAGGGAGGGAGGAGTTTACCCCGGTGCCATTGTCGCAGACGACGACATTGTGATTCTCCATGAAGGAAGCAGTCGAGCAGGAAGAGGAAGAGAGAGAGAGATGGGTTCGAAGCTTGAAGCTTTGTCGCTCGAGGTTGCTGGTGAAGATGGAGGCGGTTGTTCTTGACTTCGATTACAAGAAACTTTTTCACTCGAACCACGTCTACACTTAAATAAATTTGTTTTTCACTAATGGAATGTTGATCCTAATTTACGAATATCAAATAAGAAATCGAGCAATTAATAACATCATGTGTGCTCCTGTAAATGTATAGTATGATGCCGTCGTATAAGTAAATATGTTGTGCGATCGTGTTATTTACAATATGGATATAAAAGTTTTATTGATAAAAAGAATTTGGATTGCGAGCGTGATGTGTCATTTCATTGTTGGAAAAAGAGCATAAATGGATTATGCATGTTTTAATGTCCGCAAACTTTCATATGAAATAGTCTTCTATGAATTATACAAATGAAAGGATTAGCATATGTTTTGCAAGCATTAAACATGTAGTTCACCAACAATTCCGCAAAACTCTTTTTTTTGAAATAGCAAATGGCATAGGGACTATGCACGTGTGTGTCAAAACTTGACATTTTTCTAAGAAAGCAAAGTAACTGAATTACAAATTATTAGAATCATTAGCAAAATATTAAAAGAATTATCGATAAGCTACATGTTATAAAGAAGTTATAAAAAGTTTGGTACGAAGATAAATATATTTTAAGATTTGAAATTCTATTAAGAAGGTTTGTTGTAGGATTAAAAAGTACTCAGATCTTAAATATTGCAATATGTGTTGGTTTAAACAAATTATATATCAACTATAAGATAAATAAATGAGGTCATTTGGGGAAGGGAAAAATGATCGAGATCTTCCAAAATGAAAAAGATAAGCAGTCTTCTTTGATTTATGAGTCATATTATCTCAACACCATATACCAAAATTTAAATAAAATAATACAAAATGAGAGTTTTAAACACAAATCAATGCATTCCAATTATTTCAAGCCTACAATTAAGAATGCGTGTTAAAATCAACTCCATCAATGTTTTATTAATTTAGGAATAAATTGACTTTGCTAGTGATGTGAGAGCATCGGATCCCAATGATCAACCCACAAGCTCAACTCGTAACTGTATTTTGTCTATTGAGCCAATTGATTTGCTATTCAAGCAAAAATTAATTATGCGAGTTCAAGGATGAAGTTGCCGATTATACAATATTGTCGAGGCTTGTTATCAATTCGATTATGTGTTGCTATTGGGGCTTGTTATCAGTTGCAAGACTCCCCATCCGTAACCTAACGAGTGGAGACGGTTTTGATCCATTTTTATTGCTATTTGATGACCTTCTATAATAACTATTCAGCTTCCAAGATTGGTCCACGTATTTAGGAAGTCTTCTTACCAAGTTCTTTATTTATAGATTTTATGATTCTTTATCATGTTATTTTTAAGAGTCATTATTAGGTGAATTCACCAAGGTTACTAGAATTCGAAGAGTGT
The DNA here is from genome assembly GCF_016545825.1 of Eucalyptus grandis. NCBI lineage: Eukaryota > Viridiplantae > Streptophyta > Magnoliopsida > Myrtales > Myrtaceae > Eucalyptus > Eucalyptus grandis. The sequence continues at coordinate 65,378,946 of NC_052619.1, read as the reverse complement.
TTTTGTTTAGCAATGTTTTTATAAATAGAGGTGTAATCTCATTGTAAAGGTACCGAATTTTGAGTATATAGGGCGTGCATGGAAACGTTTAAGAAACGTTTCCAGCTTTGTACGGACAGTGTCTTCAGAACAAAGGAGCGTAAACCTTAACGTTTGGTAAACGTTTTTGTTCGCTTTTTTTTTTTTTCAGAACGAAATAGGAATAGAAAAGAAAGCAAAAAAAAGTTGTTCTCCAAAAAAAACTTCGGAAGAACAAAAGAAAAAAACGACTCTTCTCTCTTCTTCTTCTCTTCTTCTTTTCTTCTTTTTTTTTCTTTTTTTCTTTTGGCCGGTCGCCGGCCCTCGGCCATGGCCGGCCGACGCCGGTCGAGGCTCGCGTCGCAGCGCTGGCGAGGCCGAGCCTTGGCCGGGCGAGGCCGGCGTCGCCGCGGCCCGCGAGGCTCGAGGCTCGCCGGATGGGCGAGCTCTGAGCTCGCCAGCCATGGCGAGGCTCGAGCTCGCCGGACTGGGCGAGCCCGAGCTCGCCCAGCCAAGGCGGGCTCGGCGTTGCCCGCGGCCGAGGCCGAGCCTCGCCCAACCACGCCGGGCTCGGCCTCGCCGTGGCGGCGAGCCTCGCGAGTGGCCGGGCGAGGCTGCCGCCGTCGGCCCGATCACGGAGCCGGTGACCCGGCCTAATAAAAAAAGAAAAATAAAAGAAAGGAAAAAATAAAAATAATAAAAAATGTTTAAAAATTAAAAAGAAACAAAAAAATAATAAAATTTAACCAAAACGTGCTTTCTGTTCATTTTTATTCGGATCAAACGTTAACAAACGCGTTCTTTTGTTCAAAAAATTGTTAACAAACACTTTTTTTTCATTTCCCGAACAAAAAAGCACGAAATAAATCCATGCGCACCCTAAATATATTAGACTTTTTAGTTTCTTTGGCCTTGGAGAATGGATTACTTCTCAGTGGTGGGGCCCTTTATCCTTAACTGGTAATTCATCCTATAGCCTTTGATGGAAAGCTCCTCCGTCACGAAATCCTTTATTTTTGGCGAGTGATGCGTCCTTTGAGTCTTCGTGTTGAATTTTGTTGATCCCGATTATCTCCCTCGATTGGTGGTGCGTCCTTCAAGCCTTAGTGGTGATCATATATTATCCTTTGTTTACGCTTGTCCATCCACATCTATCTCTTACATTCTCTCTCTCTTTGGTCTAATATCCTCTATTCTATTTATAATTCTATTGACATTACTCAAAACATCTCTCGCCCATCCCTCTGCTGCATCAGCTAGAGTAATTTTGCCTAAAGCATTGAAAATCTCACTGACACCTTCATTTGAATTCCTCACGTGTCGAAACAGTTTTTTTTTTTTTTTTACTTTTCTTAAGGTAATGTACCCAAGTTTTGCAAATTGTATTTCTCCCTACCTTTTCCTGTTTATTAAACTAGGATTTCTCCTTCCACGTTCATCGCCCAGGCGAAAAACCCTTCACAGGGTTCTTGCCGCTGCCGCTTTCGCCACTGTCGGAAAGAGCCTGCAACTCCCACATCTCCTCTCATGGTAATCTCTCTCTCTCTCTCTCTCTCTCTCTCTCTGTGTTTGCCGTTGAATCTTGTCAACTTTTTACAATTCAATCTTTTCTTGTAGTATCAGAAACTTTTAAATGATCCATCTTGCAATGTTACTTTGCATAATCATTGATCAAGATCGAGCTTTTTAGGCCGTAGGCTAAATTCTATGCGCTTCGATTCGTTTTGTTTTCTTTTTTAGCTAGAACGTATATTGATGTAACGACCCGTTAGAGAGCTCTGAGTTTAGTCCAAAACTGCATCAGGGTGATATATGTGTTCACTTTTTTGTCTATTTGATTCCCATTTTTGTCACATTTTTTGCATTCTTGCTCATCTGAAGGGTCCAAAAAGAGGTGGGAAAGCTCCGGCGGCTGCGAAGAAGAAGCAGGTATTGTGTACGACATGTCCCAATTTTGTTTTGAGAGCTACTGTTTTCGTGCAAAGTTTCCATCTTTTTTGCCAATTTTGTGGTTTTGCAGGAGAAAGTTACGAACCCTTTGTTCGAGAAGTGGCTGAGGCAGTTCGGGATGGGCGGCGCACTTCCGCCGAAGTGGGATTTGACCTGGTTTGTGAAATTCCCTAAGACTGTTCAAATTCAAAGGAAGAGGAGGATTCTGAAGCAGAGGTTGAAGGTTCCGCCGGCTTTGAACTAGTTCACCAAGTCTCTTGACAAGAACCTGCGTGTGGATTCTGTTCTTTTCTTGGGGTTGTTAATACAAGATATGCGGATGGTTAACATCTTTCGAAGACCTGGCTTGTTGTTTGTTTGAATGTGATCATTGTCAGTACATGCATTTGTTCTAGGGTTGATTGTGTCTACTGCATCTGAAATGCTACATTGATATGTTGCGCTAATGGTTCAAGGTTTATTTTAACTGAAATTTTGTGATGCGTACCAAGAGTTTCTTCATCAGGGATGAAAGTTTCATACTGTTTTAGAACTTGTATCACAGAGTAGCTTGTGATATTGGGAACTACGAAAATGCAATGCCTAGTTAATGAATGGCAATGGTGGTTGCACTTCCATTTCAATTTGAATAAAACTTGTCATTTGTCATGGTTGCTTTCACCTGCTCTAGTAATGTGATTCTTGAGCCAAATAAATGAAAAATGTGAGTTCTGCAGTTAGTCTTCAGTCAGATGGCTTGAAGTTTGTGTTGGTAGATGTTTTCAATTATTGCTTGGGTCTTTCCAAGTTTGTTTGTAATCTGGTTGTTTTACATCTCACTATTTTTCTTTTTTTCTGTTTAGTCTTTCTGCTGATCACTGTTGGCAAGTGTGGCTTTGATCAGTATTTGAGTTTGAACTGGTAGCTGATCCATTTGTCTTAAAATACAGCATTCTTTTGCAGCACGCTTTCACCATTTGGTTTTTTCTTCTCCTCTCTGTTTCACTTTTTGTTTTAGTATGCATGTATCTGCCATTTTGTTTCATTTTGTTCATGGAATTAATTCATCTATTTTAAATTGCTGCAGTGACAAACCTATTCAAGATGCTTCTGAAGTATAGGCCTGAGGACAAGGCAGCAAAGAAGGAGAGGCTCCTAAAAGAGGCTCAGACTAAGGCAGAAGGAAAAACTTCTGAGGCCAGAAAACCAATTGTTGTGAAATATGGCCTTAATCATGTCACTTACCTTATTGAGCAGGTCCACCGTTTATTTGATCCATCAAATAGGTCTTTTATCATCATTTCTTCTCTGATGCACCCCTCAACTATTCCAAAATTGGGAGATAAATCTAACTCGAAGAAAATGCTTCCAGAACAAGGCACAATTGGTAGTCATTGCTCATGATGTGGACCCGATAGAGCTGGTTTTGTGGCTCCCAGCATTATGCAGGAAAATGGAAATTCCATACTGCATTGTGAAGGGCAAGGCCCGCCTGGGCACAGTAATTATACTATATCTCATTGTCTAATTAACAGATTTGGGAATCACCCATCTGTGTTAAACAAAATCTGTATCTTTGGCAGATCGTCCATAAGAAAACTGCGTCTGTTTTGTGCCTGACAACGGTGAAAAATGAGGACAAGTTGGAATTCAGCAAAATCTTGGAGGCTATTAAGGTATGAACTCCTGCCTTTCTGGAGTACATATGAAGAAGATGTTCATAGCTCTCTCGATTATGAGTTATGCCAGTCATGCTTATTGTTCACTCCCGCAGGCTAACTTCAATGACAAATACGATGAGTACAAGAAAAAGTGGGGTGGTGGGATCATGGGCTTAAAATCCCAAGCCTAAACCAAGGCCAAAGAAAGGCTTCTTGCCAAGGAAGCTGCTCAGAGAATGACTTAGGGCTAAAGAAGAAAACTGTGCGAAAATGTTATCTCCTGTGGCTCTGTATGATGGGAGACTTGTTTCTTACTTTGATATGTCTTCGGATTTGATATTGACTTCTAGATTAAGGTGTAAAGTGCATCTTCTTCCCTAGAACTCAACGGACAATGAATTGACATCCCTCTTGGCCACCCCTTTTGATTTGATTGGATTTTAAAATTTCGACATGTAGGTGTATTGCCATTCCAAAAAGAGAACAAAAGAAAATTGTCTAATGGACGCGTGTTCTCTGTACACACTTTGCTCTGATGGCGTACGCTGTTCTCTGCTGGGTAGGAATTTGGTCGTGCTGAAAATTTACTCTTTGACAGACGAAAACCTTTCCTTTGTTTTTGTTTTTGTTTTTATTTCATATAATAAATAAGGATATACAATAGATAAAATCCTAAGTAAAATAGATAAAATCCTAAGTAAGAACATTGAAAAATTAAGCAAGTAAAAAGAAAGGCCTTTTTATTCTTCACGTCCAGGATTACGTCCTGGATCATTAGATAGGAATCCAAAGATGAAGAGAGAAACAAAAAATATCACTACTGTATAAACAAAAGAGTTTGAGAGTAAGCATCTCCGAACTTTTAGGAGTTTATAAATTTACCTCTTGTAAAAGCTAACTTGTGATTTCTATTAATTAGTTGATTTTCGCATCTTTGAGGATATTCTGAATTTTCTTTTTAGCTTTTGGAGGCAGAGTGAAGTTGGAAAGGAAAACAGCTTTGCATCTCCTAATTATGCATTCTCAGTGCATGATGAACACGATATAACTTAAGCAATTGCCTATATCAAAAATGCTGCTTGAGATAAATTAATTGAAAACTTTAGATGGGAGAAACAAGTAGAGCATTGTCAACACTAGTCAAATAATGATTATTTCTGTTTTTTTTACTTGGAATAAAAATAAAAAATAGAAATCCGTTTGGTATCATCAATTTATTCTTTTGTTTCCAAAGATATATTTAATTAAGAAGTATAAAAAATTACTTTTTTATTTCCAAGAATAATGGAAAAATTCTAAATAAGAGTCTAGAGTACCCTTATTTTCTTAATTAAGGGTCCGGAGTGAAATTATTTCAAATAAGAGCTTGAAGTACATTTAATTTCTCAAATAAGGACTTGAAGTGGATTTTGTTTCAAATAAGGACCCGAAGTGTATATATTAGTTTCAAAGAAAGGACCGAACTCACCAAATACGAAGGGCGATTTTGTCTTTTTATTTTTAAAAAATTTTCTTTCTTTAAAAAAAAACTAAAAAGCTTTTAAAAAAAAAAAAGAGAGAGAAAGAAAAGAAGGCATAGAAGGGAGGGTGTTGGCCATTGTCCGATCGACGATGGGGCGGCGGTGAAGGTTAGCGGGATCGTTAGCGCCTAGGAGTGGGTCGGCAACCCACGACCAACTAGAGGCGAAGGCTAGTAGCGAGAGAGGGCGGCGACCCTCTCCCAAATCCGAGAGGATCATTTGTCCTCTTTTGCCTGCGAGCTTCGCCTTTGGTTGGCCGGGGTCATCGGCCTCTCACAAGCATCGGTGACCCGTCGATCTTCGCTACCACCTCGCCCGTGTTTTCTCTTTTTCTTTATTTTTAAATTTATAATCTAATCATTGTATTTGGATGAAAATATCCTTGATCGGCTGAAATTTTTCCCAATCGGGAGGCTAGGCCCTTATTTGAAATGGTCGTAACCACTCCTAGCCCTTCTTTGAGATTGATATAGGCACCTTAGGCTCTTATTTAAAACAAAGTCCACTTCAAACCCTTATTTGAGAAAATGAGGACATTTCAAGTTCTTATTTGGAATTTTCCCCGAGAATATTCTTTTCTTCTTCTTCTTCTTCTACTAGCCGATTGCCGGCGACCTCATTGGAGCCTCACCTTTGTTAGGGGAGGCTCGATCTCGCCTTGATTGGGTGAGGCTCCCTCAAGGCCGACAACTAGCTAGAGAGGAGGAAGAAGAATAAGAAAAAAAAAAAAAAGGGAAAAGGAAAAATGTAATTAAAAAAGATTAAAAAAATTTTAGGTCACAAAAAAAAATTAAAAGTCATACCGAACGTATTTCTATTTTAGAAATAAATTTTATACAGTTACCAAATACTTTCAAATGCACAAAAACTCATCCAAGAAACATAATCAAAAAAACTATTTCTAAACAAATATTGTTTTAGAAATTGTTTTCGGGAACAGTTACCAGACACACATTTAGTGACCATATAACTAATGTCTCAATTGCTTGCTGTCAAAGCTATTCCATCTAGAAGGTAACACAGATTGGCTACTCTAGGAAATTGTTTTAGTACCACATGCACGGTTTAAAGAAAGTCCGAAAAGTACTAACTTCGAGTATCATTCTTAAAACATTCAGGAGCAAAAGATTATTGACCGCAAGATAATTCCTTCCCTTGCACTCTGTCAAGCCAGTTCAAAATTGGTTCCGATTTAGATGCAGAAGAAAGTAGGAATACAAGTTCTGATGAAATATGTCTCATCATCAGAGAAGATTTTTCCCTAATCCATTTCATGTGTTCAAGGGCAAGTCCAGCCTCGTCTGCATCATTTAAATATTTCAGGAAAGTGACATGGGAGTCTAAATTGTCCAAATCACAATTGAAACGTTGGAGCAACTTTGAAGCAGTAACAAAATCACCTGCATCGAGCGTGTCAAGACATAGAACCAAGATATTATCAGTTGCTGCAATTGGATAAGATCAAGAATACTCAGAATCCACTATTCACTGAGCATGTCAAAAGTTTACCTTTTCTGCAGAGACACAGGACGAATGCATTGAGGACACTCTTGGCAAGAGTTGGATCCTGTTCAATACACTTATCAAAAATATCAAAGGCAGCTTCAAAGTTTGCTTCTTGACAAAGCCCTTCAATGAGAGATCTGTAGATTAAGGAATCCGGTTCCAACCCTTTCTCCAACATGTGGTAAAACAGCCTCCCTTGCCTCTTCAACTTGCCCTATTTCAGAGAACTTCTTGATCAAGATAGTATATGTTCTCAAATCTCCAGAACACCCACTTGAAAACATCTCATCCCACAGCCTTTTAGCTGGACGCATAAGATCTTCCTGACAACATGCATCCAGAACAGAATTATAGCCAAACACATCTGGGCCCAACCCTTTCTTCTTCATCACCTGAAGGATTCCATAAGCTTCTCTTACTCTTCCAGCCTTACATAAAAATGAGACCATCACATTGTAACTCTCCGCATCAGCAAAATAACCACCAGAATCCAAGACTTGATACACCTGCACCAGTACGTCAGTTTTGTTGTGCTTGCATAAGTTTCTACACAAATTGCTCAATGTCAAAAGTGTCGGGAACTTTCCCTTCTTGATCATGAACCTAAAGAAGGCGATTGCTGATTGGGGATCATCAGCTGAGATTGTTCCAATCAATGCGTTAAGGATATCATCCTCCAGGGGAAAGTCCCGCTAACGATGACCTCACCCAACTGTGTGGCTTCCTTCATTAGTCTTTCAGAAATCAGAGTAAATAAAAACTCTCTATAGTCATTCGCCCTCGGAGCTACTCCTAACTTCCGCTTCAACTTCAAAACTCTGTCTTTCTCCACTACATCTCCCATTTCTCGAAAAGCTTCCATAACAATTCTATAAGCCATAAAATCAGGTTTGCAGCTCCTACTTCTCAGCTCCTCCAACACCCAGAGAGCCTCCGATGCCCTCGAAGCTTGACAAAGACCATGAACTACCAAAACAGCAATAACTGACCCGTTAATCCCTGCATTACCCCTCCTAGCTTCATCTAACACGCTCAAAACCTCGGAAATCTCCCCATTACCACAAAACTTCCACAAGAACACGCCCAATCCCAAAGTGCTCAAACGAACGCCTCGCCGCGTCATTTCATCAAACACCTTCCTCGCATTATCGATATACCCGTCAGACGCGAGCGCAGCCAAAAGCAAGTTACACACGTCCGGCCCAACGTCCCCGACCGACGAGCCAGCCTCACTGAAAACCAAAAACCCATCGTGGGTCCTCCTGTTCCGGACAAAACAAGCGATGACGTGCCCGTAGGCGGAACCATCGAGGCCGATCCTGCGGGCTCTGGCCCGCTTCAGGAGCGCTTCCACGGCATTGGACTGCCGGGAAGCGGGAGCGACTTGAGGACGGCGCGGTAGGCGAGGGGGTCGTGGGCGAAGCCGGGCTGCTGGGAGGCCCAGTCGAAGAAGCCGAGGGCGAGGGAGTGGTGCGGGATCAGGAACGGGTCGATCACGCGGGCGACGAGGTGAGGGGCGGCGAGCGAGTCGCGGCAGCGGAGGCGGTGCAGGGTCTGCTCGAGCGAGGCCGTCCACGCGCGCGTCGGGGCGGTGCGGTCGGAGGCCGAGAGGAGAGCTCTGCTTATTCTCGTCGCTACCTCCGTGACGTTGGATTTCATGACAGAATACGATGATCGGCGTACGGACAGGCAGACGAACCGGAGTCTTCTTTCTCGTCCTCAAGAAAGTTTTCTGGTCTCTTTTTATTAGCGCTTAGGGACAAGAAGACATCATTCGATTTGAAACATAAGTACCATTTGAATTAATTGATATTTGGGAGTGAACCCTACGCCACTTAACCAACCGTCGAAGTGATGGAAACTTTTCTTATCCTTATTGAAATTGTGTTAAGCTAAAATGAGAATCAGACTCTATTGGCTCATTGGATTGATTTGTTCTATTTTAGGATGACGGACCCTATGAGTATGAAACTTGAGTTGGTTCCGGAGTTAAAGATTTGAAACTTCTTGCGCTTCGATTTTGAAGGAACAAAGTTGTTCCAGCATGACATTGCAGTCCTTCGATTAGCCACATTGATTTTTACCGTTTTTCTTTACATACGTGGCACCGATGTGGCACTCGTTAATATAATGAAAATCAAAAAATTTAAAGTCAATAGGGGTTGGACAGTTGCATTTCCAAGGGTAGGTGAGCATTGCTAACTCCTCCCCGGCACGGAGTGCCGTCTCCGATGCAAATTCGCAAACTCTATGATCTTATAATCGCAAGTTTTTTTTTTTTTTTTTTTTGCACTTCTCACATTTTTAGTTTTATATTTTACATTTTCGGTTTCATAATTTTTTTCTTTTTTTCCTTCTAATTTTTAGTCTTCTTTTAGTTTTTTCAATTTTTTCTAACGTGGCAATAGTAAAATAGTACCGTTTTGTGCCTAAGCAGAAAGCTGATACTTAGGAAGAAAGCTGCTAGCAGCAAGGGTCCGCCAGCCAAGGACTTGAGATCAAGCTGACGAAATATCATTGACGAAGTCAGGCGTTGAGGACTCGAGTCGGGTTGTTACAGGCCTATTTCCGACAATGGGTGATCCAGCCGTGGGTGCTGACAGCGGCAGTTCGGTCGATGGCGGTGTCGGAGGTGGAGGTTCGTTCCAATTTGTTTTCCCATACGAATACAAATTCTCGTTGATGTCAAACCCATGTCATGTCATTCCTCAAGAGTGCAGCTTAATAGAAATGACCAAAAAATAAACATGAGATGATGCGTAAAGCTGAAGATATGAGGGCTCATACATAATATTCACAGTCTATCTCATTGATCTAACGATGCTTTTAATAGCTCTGTACACAGTAGAGTAACATCACCCTGTACACTATCTACTTACAGGAAGTAAAGATTTACAAAAGAAACCATCATTAAAGTAACAGATGGTGGTCTTGAGAATCTTCTATCTACAGTCTGATAGCAGAGAGCCATATACCCCCATCATCACTTGGCCCTAGGTGTACTATAGCAGACGTGATTTCCGTGTATGTTTGAGGGGTTGAAATGCTTGTATCTTCTGTACAGTGTGTCTACTTACAGGATCCCGTGGTGAGCCGTTCACGAGGCCAATCTGACTAACTTGAAGTTCTGGAAGTTCCTTGTTCTGAAGAAGTTGCCAAAAGGAAACCGCCTGTAGTTTCTTGAGGTTTTTAGGCAGCAGAAGTGAATTGTGTTTCACCTGCAACACGGACGGTACAATTTGACGACGGATTGAATCGATGATCTTGAGGTCCACAGGGCTACCGGTGACATCAGATACGTAGAATGTGTCTTTGGCTTTCCCATCTTTAGTTGAAATCTCAGCTCTTTTTACGCACAAACCATTCTCTCGGAATAACCTAGTGACGTCTGCGAGGAGTCCAACCCGGTCTTCGGCACACAATTCCAGTTCCAAACCCTACAAGAAGGCTTTTTCTCAGTTCATCGCTACCGAGCAACAAAAGACGAAAATTTCTTCCGATAAAAGTTGAAAGTACCTCAGATGCCCGCCTTTCAATAGCTGCTTCAAGACATTGTGTGATCCTTTCTCGTTCAGCTTGAACCTATAGGAGTCCATCAACATGTCGGATGTAGAATTCCTTCAACCATATGGAATTTAGCTTCAGTTAACATAGAAGAGATGCATTCGATGGGCAAATAGCTGACAAGGTGGAAACTTGGAGAGAAATGTCAATTTACTCACTCGAAGACCTACTCACTGCATACTCCTCCAAAAAAGCAAAAGCAAAGGGAAAAGGGAATGCCTGGATGTATGAATTTACCTGATAAGCTTCTTTCCTCCCAGTGTTGACCATTCCATGAAAGACTACATACTGCATGTCTGTCAATGTGCAAATGATATCAAACAGTAGTTTTGGTCGATCTTTAGACCTCATGGTCACAATGGTATAATCTTTCTCATAACAATCCATCACTGTTACAAAGGGTCTCGTGCTGTTATCATGCATCCTCCTAATCTCTTCTTTATCAACCCTTTCATAGTCTCTGTCTGCAAACATAATCTGATGTAGCCTCCTCCCCTGTTAGTCACCCCGGGCGATGAAAGTGTCATCTTGGCCGTGTTAACATCACCATCTGCTTTAAGAACATTACAAAGAAGGTCCCTTATTGTAGCAAGACGTTTCGGATCTTTGATAGCATGCCCTGTTGTATCATCAGTGACATGAACAACAGCTGCGGCCCTAGCATTGTGTGTCCATATTTCAGCATTTACTACATTGCAATGAAGGTCCGTAAGAACAGCACATACTTCCGACAACAGACCAGGCCGGTCCGTACCAGAGAGTTCGATTGAGGTGTGCTCATTAGAGGGCATAAAGCCTACAGACTCTCTGAACGAGGGGGAAATGCTTGCATTGCTTTCAAGTCTCTGCGAATTTGATATCAAAGTTAATAATAAGCCATTGAATGTATTATCATACATAAGAACTCCTAATGACAAATAAATGTGAATAATTCAAGCTTTAAGGAAGCAAAAAGGTATTCCAGCATTTGCAACAGGACAGAAAACAGTGGAACATATGACAATCATAATAACATTTGCAATTTTCTTTCCTGACAAAAGAAGAATGAATGAGCTCATACAAATTTCTGATGCTTTAATTGGCAAATTTCCAGATTCAACTCAAATGTATCTATCACTTTGATAGCCCAAGACAAACAATGGAAAAAGGTAGATCAGCCAGAAAGACGGAGAGAGATACAAACAAAAATCCAGAGAAAGTCACAGAGCAACGACTGAAGTATCCATCACAAACCCGGATCTACTTAATTTCAATCGACTCCTACAGCATAAAGAGAATTTACCACATGTCTTTGCTCAACTATTTGGAAGTATACATCATGAGAGAGGAAATGACATGACCGACACCAGGATAAATAACCTTTCGGACAACAAAAACATTCTAGAGATTTTCTTACACCTCACCGGGAGAATGGTTGGGGCTGAGGGACAAAAGGAGAAGAAGCACAAAGAATTGGGTCCACAGCGAACTTACCCTCTTAATATATTCGATGACTTCTTTCTCCTTGATTTTCTTCCCGTCACAATCAATCACATTAAAAACTGAAGCGTTGAAGGGGGGAAAAATGAGAAACTGGGTGGAGTTCTCTAAACTTTGTTTCAAACCATCAAGTAGCAAATAAAGACTCACCATCCATGAACCATCCTCCATCAGATGATATATAAGCTTTAGTAATTGTGAGATTCATATCTATGAGCACTTGGACTACTTCTAGGAGAATGCCATGTTTGTTGATACTGTCAACCTGATGTAGATAAAAAGTTTAAAAATTAGAAACTTTGAATGAGAGAATAGTTTCAGAATATCATAACAGAAAAAAACTATCAGAAACCCAACGTTCATTATTTTTTTGAAACACGCCAACATTGACCAACCTTATCTTTCTCATCTTAAATTAGACCCAAATTTAAAAATAAAAAATAAAATAAAAAAATGAAAGAAAGAGCTGCACCTGTATCACTGTGGCATCCTCGCAAGACTTGTTGTCGATAACCACTCTGCATTACGAGAGCAGCAATTAGATGAAACAGATACATAACCAAGGAGAAGTAAAATCACATGTAGGATGTCGTAGCGGTCAGGTTGACGACGTACAAAGTTAAACACGCAGCAAGCATAATTCACGACCTCCTTCGACAGTTTACCATAACAATTGCTCATCTAAGACCGAGAAATAAGTACTAATTTACAAAACCACATCGCAAATCAAAATCGACCAAAGACTAAATCAAACATCAAACAGCCATCTTGGCTCGGCTTTCGACCGATGGCTCCCACATGAGATAAAAACATCGCCCGAAGCGAACTTCCATCCGCTCACCAGTGCCAACTCAGCCAAAGCACCACAATTAAGTCGAAAATCCAACAGCCCCTTAACAGCCCCTTAACAGGCACGGGCTTTTTCTGTTTCAAGTTCCGAAGGAAAACGGAACCAGCGCAACACCGCCAGAACTTCTCACGCCCACAAAACACCAAAGCACCCAGAGAAGGAACCCTAAAACCGTTCGGAACGAACAAAATCGCAACGACCCTTTTCCCCACCGCCACCGAAGAAAAGTGGGCAAAGACCTTTGCCCAAACCCATGGACCCCAGGCGCGCAAAAGCCCGCCCAAAACAGAGGAACCCAGAAAGAAGGGTTTCGGGTACCTGGGGGGTTCATTCTCCTGATGAGCTTAGCGTACTCATCGTCCATCTCCGGGAGCACGGCGGGGCCTCCTCTGCTCTGCTCGGGGGCCGAGAGCGAAGCGAGTGGAGGATGGAGTGAACAGAAGAGAAGAGGTGGGGGGGAGAGGCAGGGGAAGGCAGGGGGAGGAGGAGGAGAATATATTCAGAGATGGGGGAAGAAGAGCGTTTGGTGTGCTGCTGCTTGCTCTGGTTTTTGGGCGACGATGCCTTCTCCAGCATCCAAGGAATAACTCCCCGCAGAGAGAGAGAGAGAGTAGCGCCAGCCGTTTTTTAACTGTAACTTTTAACCTAAGGAGGAGGTTAACTAACATTTAGCATTTTCTTTTTCTTTTTCTTTTTCTTTAAGGATATAAAATCATAACAACTTGTCTAAATCAATATTTTTTAAAAAAAGTTTTGTGCTATCGATTTCGAAATAATGAAAACCGACACAATTAGTTGTCTAGTTTAAATTCTTAAATTTGAAGGGTTAACTAACTGTCAATGATGAGTGTTTCCCAAAGCGTAAAGTTTAAGGAGAAGTTTTTTTTTTCCTCTATTAAAATAGTAGAAAGCATGAGGAAAATTACCGAATCTTGAATTTATTATATCTGTGCTAATTTAGTACTAACCAATTCAGTATTAAATCTTTTTATAATTTACTAATTCATTTAATTTAGTTAATTTTGACCGAAAATGGTTAATGTGAATCTCGACCATTTAATGAGGCACGGTGTAGACCGATTTTGTAATTTTTAAGTTTTCAATTACTTATTTATTTAATTTCTTTTGGTCCTTTATTGCAACAACCCTTTAGCTAGGACCCTCTCTAGCTATCACTCGAGACATGACACCGATAAAAGAAAAATAAAAAATAGGAAAAAGAAAGAAGAAATAAAAAAAAAGAATTTTTAAAAATTGTCTACATTAAGATCGGTTGCTCTCTACATGGCATTTGACTAACGCTAACTGAATCGCGCCAGTATTTTTTTATCAAAATTTATCGGAAATATTATAATGATAAATCGTCAAAAAATCTAGGATTAAATCAATAAAAGTATAATAGATTTAAAAAAATTAGTAATTTTCTTAAAACCGTACGGATTCAAATTTTTAACTTGCACTAGTTTTTCCATTGACTTTCGGATAGTTGGACAGCAACGGCTACTACATGAGCCTTAACATGTCGAAATTTGAGACGAAGGGAGTTCTTTAAGGAAGAAAGAAATCATAAGCGGAAGGATTTGGTTGGAATAATTACGCTTTCGAAGACCCTTACATAAGCATGGAGAAATTTCACTAGCAAGCTATGAAGGTGGAAAATTACATATCAACCATCGAGAATGGTCCGACAAAAATGACATGGAATGTTGGAGAAGAAACCGTGATCACGTCCGCACGATCCTCGCATTAAAACCTACAACAAGTATTGGGGAGGAAGGTTTACTTCTAACTTTACTTCAAAAATTTTAAAAATTAAAAAAATATATTTTATCTTAAATTATACCAAAAAAATTGTAATATCACCTATCATTTTAAAAAAAAATCAACTATCCATTAATGTTTTCAATTTTTCAAATAAAATTTAAAATGAATCTTATTTCATATAGAAACTTAAAATGTTTTCGTTTTTTTAAATAAGAATTTGAAGAGCACATTATTTTAAATACAGACATGAAGTATCATGTCACTCTCAAAGAAGGGCATGACCTCACGAGCTAGTCGAGGTATTTTCCTCATTTACTTTTTTTTTTTCTATAAAGACAAATCGAAAAAAAAAAAAAAAAAAAGGCTTTTCTTCGCTTCGCAATTTTTTTCTCTTTTTCACGGTTGAGGCGATTGGAGCTGAAAACCGGAAATGCCCGTACTCCGGAGGCGCGCGGCCGCCGAGACCACACGATGTTGTTGGTGACGTGGCGCGCAGAGGTGTCTCCACGTCATATTATTGGCGGGAAGGTAATTTTCGGCCGAGAAATGGTTAAGCGTGAAGTTTACGGTTTTCCCACCCAACCACCTTAATGATTAAGGTTGTCATTTTACGTTCCCAGTTACAACTAAAGAGAGTGATTAGTTTCGATTGGTCGATTCCATTGGTGAAACTGTCAATCAGCCCACTGATCCCAAACCGATGATTTTTTTCTTCTTTATTTTTTTATTTCTTTATTCCTTATAAGTGAGAGTTTTTCAAAATTAAAAGAAAAAAATTACTAATTAGAGTTTATTTCAAGATAAAAGATTAAAAAAATGATCATACCGTTGGTTATGTTGTTGCCTTTGGTTCGGTTCCAAATTGTTGAAATCAGAAACTGAATCGCTCCTCTCAAGATTTTTAGGTTGAACGGGAATCAATGCACACCTCTACCGAAACTACTATCTAACATATTCTACTCTTTGATCTTTAGCACCTATCTGCTTGTGTGAGCCCCAAGCATTTCAGTCATTGACTTTGATTTTTACCTATGATTGCCGTACGCATCCTTTAATGATCGAAATCTATACTCAACTCAATAACATACATCTCTGACTCACGAGACTTGGAGAATGTTTTCCGAGGTCTTGACCACTCTTGGCAAGACCACATTCGAGTCTACATCAGCAATGTCCAAACTCGTTCCACTTCGCTAGGTTCTAACCGAATCACAAAAACCGACATATGAAATGATGTAGCCGTTCACAAACGGACATCCAAACAAATGCGTCGAAAATCGACGGTGCCAACAACGATCTATCTGGAAACTTAACATGAGTACAACATTCACACATTAGATCCTAGCTAAAAACTTTTTGCCTGGGGCACAATGTCTAGCACCGTCCTAGCAACCCACCTATCAGTTCCGATGGGTTCGGTGGGGGGTTGGGAGATCAAGAAGAGAGAAGACATTCATGAAATGGGGAGGTGTCTAGGCGAGGAAGGACAGATATTGGAAATCGCTCGTGAAGATTTTTCTCTTTTTTGCCTCTTGCCACGACACGTCCCGATCGATCGTCTAATCTATCACGACCGACCTACTTTTCAGCGCCCTCGTCTTTGGCTCGTGCTGTGAAATCTCGGTCGGAGCGACCGACGCCTAGAATAGCAACTAATTCGGCGGATGTTCGGTCGCTTCGGTCCTTGGAGAGATCCTTCGTAGCTCATGTGGGAAACCAAACGAGGAGGCTTTAATCACGATGAACACGCGGCGCCATTATTTTGGTTATGAAGTGGACGTTACATGGTCTCTCTCTCTTGAATTTTTCCATTTTTTCCTTTCTAGATTCGTATCGAGATATCACTAAAGGGAAAATTCACATCTCAAAATATCGCGATGCCTCAGACAACACCTAGTATTAGATATGAAAGATTCCACATTTCATATAAATTCTACATGAAGCTTGAAACCTATCAATTGGAATAAATTTCTAATTTTTAGGAATCTGGGACCTATCATACATGCTCTAGAACCTATCCATATCATAGGTTTAGGGGCCAATAGGTTATATTTGTATTATTAATTGAATGATAATAGTGAATCATCACCTTAAATGACCACCACTTATTACTACAATCCATTAACCACAACTTATATTTAGATATGCCAAAAATATGAAACATTAATGAATCAAAAGTATTTAGTCATAAAATAGAATCCGAAACTAGTGATTCCAAATTATATACTCATCATGGACGTCGAGATCACGCGAAGACATAGACCGGGAAAAACACAAAAACTTATTTCAAGTTCCACCTGTCTAATTTTTTTTCTAATATCTAAAATATAGAACCTACCCATCAAAACAAGTTCCAAACTTTTCCTATATAGATAGGTTCCCATAAGCATGGCTCTCCAATTTTTTTCATTATAAGTTTTACCCTAAAATCATGCTCACTCTTACTTGTCGGTGATTGGCTCTTTTAAATCATCAGTGTAATAAATTGGGTACATCGTCATTTCCTTGAAAGCACAATAAAAATGTTTTATTTACGACATCAGGATATTAACATTAATGTTATCATGATTTTACAGGGAAAATTACATAAGCAATCCTAAACACATTGTACATATATTGATTTATTCATCAACTTTTTTTTTCCAATTTAATCCTAAGCCTTTATGTGAAATTATAATATAATCATTTTCGTTAGAAATTGCTGATGTAACAATCCAGCCATGGTTAGCCATTTTACGTGGTACACTGCCGAGTAAGTAGGTATCGATTAAAAATTGGTCAAAAGGACTATGATAAAATTCACACAAGTTTTATGACTAAATTAGTAAACCTAAAAGTTTAAGACTCAATAGACATCCATACAATAAATGCTACATTTGTTACCCTTAATTTGTAAATTTTGGGGCACTTTTACTTCATTTTTTTAGCATGAAATATTTCAAAATTAATAAAATACTTAAAATTGATATAAAGAACTATAGTGTATACCTATTTTTTCATAATTTTTCAAAACTTAAAGTGACAATTTCTCGTTCGAAGAACGAAAAATCATAAAAGGAAATGAATAAGTATGGAAAAAGGTTCACCCCCGGTGGGACTTCATATAGCAAACTTTACTGTCCAAAACAGATCATCTTAAATTGGTCCTTGGATATGATCATATGAATGTATAGCTGCTTCAATCGAATATAGTCCAATGAACGTGATCACCAAAGTAACCTTCCTAGTGTAACGACATGTCAAGGGGCATGGCAACGGTTGTGTCCTCGAGCTGCTTAGGGCTTGGTAGTTGGTACAATTTTTACCAAAATCTTCTACATTCTATAAGATTTCACACAGAATTCCTATATCTCGTTTCCCTCAAATTGCAATTTTTCTTACAAAATGTCGTCGCCCTTAATGTCACCTTTTTCAGGCAAGGACATTCTTGCACGAGTTTCGCACCTTGTATCAGACGATGGACCCAGGAAATTGAAACATGGAAATTGCCAGAACACTTTTCGTCACCTGCAAAGGTAGCTGCATCTTCCTCGTCACCTACTCTTTCCGCCGAGTCGTCTTTAAGGAACGAGCGGCTAGATATCAACGTGTCAATGCCAAAAAGGGCAGTGAAGAATTTCGGACACGCATGATGGAAGAAACGGAAAATTTCGAAGCAAGAAACTAAGATGATATAATTATATAAATAATTTTTAAAATTTCCTTTAATATGTAATGTGGTCCATGAATTTTTAATTTTTTAATATTATTATTGAAATTTAACTCCACGTATGAAGTGGTTCATAAGTTTTAAAATTTGTTTACCCAAGTAAATAAAGTTTAGGAATCATATTAAACAAACGAAAAGTTAATTGATCACATTATACAGTAAGGAAAAGCTTAGAGATTATTTATGTCATTTTACGTGAAATGGATGTTAAATGTACATGTGAGTAAGTTGCATTAAAGAAATTACATATCAAATAATTGATGTGGCGTAGAATAATTAATATATTATAATTAGTCCATGACTCATTGACTTAACGGGTTTGCGTTCTCTTTTGGCAATCTCGATTTCTATTGCACACTGCCAACAACAGGATGATGTGTTGCCCAAGACACGACAATTTCGATGCCAGACGATATGAAGAGGACAGGTCGAAAGATAATTCGGTAATTGGTCAATGGAGGGAGCGAGGGCAAACAGGGGAAATCTCCCAGGTTCTCGTGGAGTAGTGGATAACGTTTGTCATCATGAGAAGGTTTCCGACTCCAAGCAAGCAACCGTCCAGAGGAGACTGTGAATGCTACAGCTCTACCTTATCCTTTTTCATTCCTCTAGGAGATTAGGAAACGAGGCCGTGGTGACAAACTACTCCAAGAGTGATACCGAGGCCCTGAACGTGGAGCTTTTCAAGCAACACCTACAATCGATTTTGTGCCATCAAAATAATAGAAAGATATAATTTTTTTTTTTTTTTGCTTTGTCCGGAATTTTGCATACCAATTGAATACGTTTGTTTCGTGAGAAATGAGTGATTTGAAAAATAATTTCCATTAAAATAATAAAGCTGGCATTACTAAATAATTAATCGATAAAAAATATCTTAGTATTGATAACAATTTACAATTTTTTTTTCCTTCGTTTTGTTTTTTTAATTGATTAGGACGATTGCAAGAAGAATTATATAATAAATAGGACTTTTAAAGTCTTTTCAATATCCAAGAGAAGCCGGAATCATAACTTTCGCACCCGCAATGGGTCGGCTCTTTCACTAAATTAGTCCTTGTTTTCTTGTACGAGAAACCCATTCTTTAAGGAGAGAAAGAAAATAGTTTTTAAAAGGCATTCTCACGTCCTAAGGTAGCTTACCCTTAAGGCTCACCCAAGATAACCAATCGTTGAATCAAAACGAACTTATCACTTAAGCCGAGTATATACATATTGGGGTTTTGATGATAATTTTTCTTAGTAGTCTATTCTTTTTTTACATATAGATTGGATCGAATATATGTAGACACGTGAATAATAAATGTAAACGTGTGTAGTTATTATAAACATTTGGATGGGATCGGATAACATGTGAAGATCGTGGAATATTTATAAATAAATAAAATTTAAAAAAAAGAAAGGCTAGAGGAGAAAAGGATAAGGTTTCACGCCAAAATCCGAAGCTCATAGAAAAGCCGTTTGATTTGAGCGCACGGCAAATATCCCCAAAAGGTTCTCCAGACCGCGTGGCACCGCGGGCCCACCACAGCGATCGATCATGCGCCACGTGGCACATTCCTGCCGGAATATCTGGCCGTCCTTGGACGGACGGATCGTTGCCAGCTGGATCCGGGGGCGGCGAATAAAGCGGGGAGCAAAATGAAAAGAAAAAGGCCGGGGCCCCACTGGTAGATGGTGATTGATGGACATTCCACTGTGCGGGCCCCACAGTGGAGGAACAAATAATTGAGGGCCCACCAGTCGAAACCATCCACGTCAGATCCAGTTCTTTCTTTTCTTTTTGAATGGGGATTTTGTCTATTTTTTTCTAAGGATCGGTTGATTTATGTTAGGTGCAAAATTTTTCAATTGGTTAGTGTGGAGCACATGTACACTTTGTTGAGTTTAAAAGGGTACAATATAGGCATATGGATCAAGAAGCTATTTGCGTTGGCTTTTAACGTTTCAAGCAAGTTAATCCTTTCATTTTTCCAATTAACGATGAATTAGACAATTATCGAATCAAGTTTTAGTCCATATCGTTTTTTCTCATCTTGTTTTCAAACCAAATGACTCCTTTGTACAAACCATAAACCGCACATGTCCTTTCATGTCTTCTCTGTGATAGCTTATATGGTAATACTTAGAAGGTCATTGGTAATGTTTGATATGCCTATAACTTTTTTTTTTATTGTAAGCTATTCAAACTATTTTTCAATTATAAAATTAATTTCTTTCAATTCCAGCCCACATGAAAGGATGCATTTCTTCTGAAAATTCTCGATACCCATTTTGCAAATTCATCATTCTAATGTATTAATCATATCTCAAGCACGCTTCATGCGAGTGCCTAATTTACTCTACACAAATCCATCTTGTAATTAAAAAAAGCATTAAAGTCGGCATCCACATCTTAGAAAAAAAAGTATAGCAAATTTTGCTAATTTTTTAAAAGGCTTTACTATTATAATAGCATTTGGGTGACTGTGAGAGTTATAGTTTATTGTAAATCACAAATTTTTAAAAGAATAAGCTGAATAATTTATAATTATTTGCATTTCATTTTTTCTTATCCAGTAATATATTATTATTCTCACTAGAGATTGAAATCGTTGCTTAATCGTCTCTCTTTTCGAAATGCCTGTATTATGTGGCCAAAAGTCATAGTGACATAAGTTCCATGATGAGAAGTTGTCTTCAATTCAACCTCTGCCCCCCTCTCTCTCTGGCTTCTTCTGAAAGGACTTTGCTTGAGCCAATCCCTTAACAAAAAAATTCCCAGCTGGGACACTTGGTCGATACGCTACGATTCGGAATCGGCCAAGGGGATCGACTGCAGAGCAAGAGGAAATCGATTGAGCACGAATTGATGGCACGCGTGCGATGCTGTCTGCCCAAGTGAATCTTCAAAAAGCATCGGGGTGGGGGATTCAACTTCGATCTACCGGCATCGGTTTCAACTCCCCCATCATTAGCACTTAGCGGCATCGTGTGATCCTCATTGCCATGGCTAAAAAGGCCCTCCCCTACTAGCACGACTGCTCAAGTGCCTCAAAAGCTTCCTAGGTATGTGTACGATGATATATCGATTTGTTGTCGAAAGCCGATTGGATTGTATTCGGATCACAATATGATTTTGATATGCAATGAGTACAAGCATTTTTTTATGTACCCACGGGTCTGGCGCGATTAGTTTGACACCGAGGGGTTTTTAGTTCAGAAAGTGGAGATCCGCTCATTTGAATCTAGCAAACCGCAAGCAAGCTGTTCTGGTTCAAGGTCATTTTTGTGAGCTAAAGGTCCGAACTTAACCGGCTCAAGGGGATCACATGGCATTTTGCAGGTCTTTATAAACAAAAAGGGCATTATTTTCCTATAAAAATTACGAAGTGATGTGATCATACTTAAGCGCACTCAAATATTTAGTAGTAGGATCACGTCACGAGCACCGGCCGTACAAAATTAAGGCTGGCCCCTTCCATTTTCTTAAGGAGGGATCCGTGGAAATCTCAAGTCAACTTATAACATGAGCAAAACTGTAATTCCTTTCCATCGTATCGCTTTTTCAGATGGTGGCCTTTCCTCAGCACCCAACTTCCTTCTCTCTCTCTCTCTCATTCGGGCCACCATCGCTGTCGTTGAGTGACGACGATCCTCGTCCAGATCGAGGGCCACTGTCTATCTGTCAAGCTCTACCTCGTACGTTCGGATTCGAGCAGTGCACCCCATAGATGGCATAGGGCTCGATACCTTTCATTGCTGCAACTTTTCGTTTCACTTTGCCATCGGTCAATACTCAACATTCCGTTCTTAGATCTTCACTACTTTACTTCTAATTTTGTCAAAGAGACTCGTAGTTCTCTCTTCGCGCTTTCTCCATTTACAGTGACTTTGTCCATCCTACTTTCCTATGAGACCGGATCTAAGAGTCTCACACCAGCCGCGAGATTGTGCGGTTTCGTCTATAGAAAAGGGTTTTCTAAACCAATTTGACTAGCGGCCTTTAAATTTCTTAGGCCTTTCAGTTTTTTCTTTTTTTTGGGTAGAGAAACCTGTACAATTTGCTAGAGTAAGATAGGGAAAGGGGAATACGGGCAACAAAGCTCCTAGTCAAAGTAGGTCAAATTATTGCATCTTGCCCAATTTGATATCCAAGCCCATTGGTTTGATCCCGAATGGAGGGACCATCAGAAGCCCAAGCCTGCCCTATTTGGTGGTCCGCCGTCCATTGCCAAACACAAATCAAGATTTTTTCCCCTTCCTGGGTTGGCTATTCAAACACCAATTGCAACGCATCTGTCCTTTTCAAAAGGTGAGGAGGAAGCGTTGAGAGTCCTCCCATGTATAACGCAGGGTAAACTAGAAAATCTTACCAAAACTCTCTTACGAAACGAGGAATAGAATCGATACTACAATTTCTAAGCTGGTCAATTCATGCATGCGAGAATGATGCGAAAGAAGTTATGACGAACCCTTACTAGATCGAGTGATTAAGCTGCTCAATTTGACCGTTGACAAATTGTGAGCTTTAGTCACAACGCTGTGCACTCGATATAACCTTAGAGGCGGCACCCATCACCCTACAGGAGGAGGCTTACCTAACACCGTTTAAGGTTGATATAATTAGATAGAGATGTTTTTGCATTTACGAGGGTTGTCGAGTTGTAAACTTGAAATGCCTACCGTAAGAAAGGAAAACGAATATGGCATTTTCTTTTCTTTTGTTTTTATTTCTTTTTTTTAAACTTTGCCTTTGAAAAAGTATACTATGGGAAGAAATTAAATTGAAAATTCCCTCTAAATGGATTGTGGGGAGGCAAAGACATGATATCCGATTAGAATAAGTAGATGCATACATATTTTGAGCAGCTGATTAAGGAATTAAAAATGACCATAATTAGAGAGAGAGAGAGAGAGAGAGAGAGAGAGAGAGAGAGAGAGAGAGAGAGAGAGAGAGAGGGAGATCATTCTGAGGCATTTTCAACTTAAGTGACGAACTCTTAGGAAGGCCAGTCAATTGAAACGGTGTGGAATGGGAGGTATTAGTCAAATGTTTGGAATTTTGGGGAAGAGGAACTCGTGGTCTATCATCAAATTTGAAATATAGTCCTCGAGAATTTTCTTGCTTTTTTTTTTCGTGTGTGTGTGTGTTAATTTAGTCAAAATGTCATACACATGTCTCGACCGATCCACTTATTTAAATCCCGTCCAATAGCACAAGAAGAAGTAGGGTCTATGAAGAACTGAAATAATGTCATGGTCAACAAAATCGTGTAACAGAACGATGCGGTTCATGATATCTCTCATAAATAAAAAAAACATGTTGTTGGCCCATTTTCTACTTAAAATATTCCATTTGTTCCATGGAAAATGAATGATTAGAAAATATTTTTCTAATAACAGTTACTTGAAAAATTTGCCAAATGAAAATGATTTTAATATCAACAACAATTTATATCTAAACATTTTTTTTTTGGAAGATGAAAATATTTTTCGTTCATTTATTTAGGAGTTAATATCACAAAAAATACCAAATCGATACATATGTCATAAAATTATCCCATACTAATTTTTTTTAACCATAAAAATCCAAAACTAGTACACTTATGACAAATTTACTTTCCTTTAGCTTTCTTTAATTTTTACCGTCATATTACTAAGTTAAAAGATACGCACCGATTTGAGATTTTACTCTTAATTTGTCAAATGTATACAAATTTTAATCCAATTTAACTGAAAGTAACAAATGGAAATTTATCACAGAGCGTAACGGTTTGAGGTTTTTGGCAAGAAAAATTAATTTGAGGTAAATTTATCATGAGTATACTAGTTTGAGGTTTTTGTGGTTTAAAAAAATTAATTTTGGGTAAATTTATCACATATGTATCGTTTGGAGTTTTCCCTGAAACGATCATTTTAAATAATTTTTTTTCAAATAATTCATTCTCTAATATTGAGAATATTTTCATTGACTAATTATTTCAAGTGATATTTTAAAAAAATATATTTTCTTAATCATTTTCTGCAGAAATAGGAGCATAAGAATAAATATTTGTATATTTTATGGGTCCCGCTTTGATGCCATGATTTTCGTGCAGGACAAAGCTTCTCTCTTGTCAGGTTGGAGACAATGAAATTTTTACGAGCCTTGATAACGCAAACAATCATGCTTCGACAGTTCTAGAACACTGTAATATCCGTGACGGAAGGAGACCCTTTTGTCTATACATGGGTTGGTAATTATCTGAGTTTGCCTTGACTCTAGGGCTTGATGACCCCTGATCTTGATCGAGTAGCTGTCCCATAAAAATCTAACTAGAAGATGAAGTCTTGAGTTTTACTAGCTAGTGATACTTTGAGAATTTTGGCCTAACCCCTATACTCGACATTTGTCGGTTTGCCCACGCCCTAATCACTTTTGCTTATAGTCACCTTTAAACTGATGTGCCTTATTAATCTTGACTATCGATACATGTGAAGCAAGTCATTATGGAATACATCACTTGATGCACCAATGATCTGGGACCCTTAGGATAAAAACATCAAACGATGTTTGTAAATCCAATCCCAAAACTTAAACTATTGTTGGATTAAAATATTTGTTTGATTTAAATATTTTAATGCTCTCCCACGCGTAATATGTGTGATATATGTTATGGGGATGACAAATAAGGGTCCGAAAAGATTTTTATTTCAGAAATTTAAGTTGTTTGATGAAATTGTGATATAATATTTAAATATTTAATAGAGGGGATTGAGGTGTCGTATGGGAGCATGAGTGGGAGGAGAATCTCCATCAATTACAGCCTGTGATGCACATTGCATGTTTATTAAAAGAGAATATTTTGGCAAACTAAACTACTCTCCTCTCTCTTTCTCTCTCTCATGATTTAGGAAGACTAGATTTCAACTTAATTAATTAAGCAATAAGGTTTGAAAATAAAAAAGCAGTAAGAATTTGCCACATGTTTGGAGGAAAATTATATAAAAAAAAAGTCAAGAATTAATTTTATGAATGTTAATCTAGGCTAAACCTTTTAATTGCACCAAATTAGTTTTAAATTTTTGACGATTTGCTAATATAATGCTTTTGGCTAAACTGATCAGAAATCATTGAAGCAAACGAGTTTTGCAATTTTATCTATTTTATTTTCTTTCTCTCTCTCTTTTCATTGTTGACTTATTGAAGAGGATTGGCAAGGGCCATCATGAATGTCACCAATTGCGGGGGAGGGCTCCCATGAAGCCCTTGCCAACTAGATTTGGGTGTAGGCACGAGGGTGAGGGAGCCCTCGCCTAGTGGCTAGCAGGGCCCATCAACCCTTAATAATAAAAAGAAAAGAAAAGAAATGAAAGATTAATAAAAATTCAGAAAAAAAATTGCATGTCCATATCATCGCTGATTGTGTCATGTAGTAGGTTGACGACCACATTAATGATTTTCGGTCAATTTTAGATAAAGGGTTATATTGGAAAATTGTGATAATGTTTCCATTAGGGGTGTACATGGTTTGGGCAAGGCGGTCCTCGACCTGGGATTAGGAACCGCCCGCTAAGCGAGTTCCGAAAATTGAACTGGATACACGTTAGTTGCGTAAGATCCACCTTGAATCGACCACTGTCCGGTCAGTGGTCCCAATTCTCGGGTGGATTTATGGAACCGGCTCACAATAATAATAACTAGCACTGATTAAGTCCTGAAGTCTCCCCTTGTCATGCCCGAAATCTTAACAAATTTATGTACTCGCTCTTTCTAAGCAGAACCTGGGAAGATTAAGATCAAATTTCCATTGTGCTAATTAAAGATGCAGAACTAACATTTCTCCCTTGTCCATCATCAGCCCCCACCCTCGGCAAAATCCACGGTTGGCCACCATTCATCAGCAGAACAAAAACCGCAAAGCATGCCATGCGTATACACACAACCATAACCAAGAAAAGAAGCGAGTTCTGCGTGGATTAATAACCGGGTGGGCAGTCTGGGAGGGTTTTAATAAGTGAGATATGGAGATCAACGCCTCTCCATTTGGTGCGCTTTGGACTTTTTCTCACTTTAATTAATTTTTTTAATTATTTGATTTGGGTTTGTTAATTTGTATTTCATTTTTTTAATATTAAAAATTAATATTATTTTAATATAATCGGCCCGATCCGGTGGGCGGATGGACGGATCCGCCCATGGGCTAAGGGAACCCACCTGACCTACCGGTTCCCATAAATTGAATCGGGAATCCCACCAGGTTTCAAGAACCACCGGTTCGGGCGGTTTAGATCCCGGTTTGGGTGGTCAGGCGGGCCCCGGTTCTTTTACACCCTTAGTTTCCAATTAAATTGATGCATATGATGAATTTGTGATTGAATTGGCATTCATACAATAGATTTATAAATATTTTGGTAATTTTTCCCGGTCCGTGAAAATAAATATTCTATTATGAATATATTCCTAATGCAAAAATTATTACATTGTATAGTATGAAATTCATCACAAATATAATAGTTTTGCATATAAAAAGACGTAGATAAAGAAAGGTAAATAAAAGTTTGGAAAGATAAGAGATTTTTTTTTTTTTTATTGTGAGAGATGTTTGAGAAGTAAGTAATTTGGAAAAACTAAATAAACATAAACTCAAATAAGAGTTTGTAATTTAATTGTAGAAAATTGGTATCACTATGATTAAGGTTAATAGTTTCTTAAGAAATATTAATATACCTAACGGATTGATAAGGAATGCGTATAAAAATTGATAACACAACTAAAAAGTTGGTCAACTTGATAAAGCATCAAATGAACATCGGTAAACAAATCAAATAAGAGTTGTAACCTAATGAGAGAAAAGTTGATAATTTAATTTAAGCTATTTGTAAGAAAGACAAACAAAATTTGGTAAAGACAATGGGAGTTGATGAATAATTAAAAGAAAATTCAGTAAATAACTTAGATGAAAGACGACAATCTACAAAGAGCTGGTAACTAGATTGGAAAGATATTGGTAAAGCCATTCAAATAAAAGTTGGTAAATTTAAGCATTGACAAGAAGCAGTTAAAAGTTGATGGTAAACAATAAAAAGAGAGTTGGTGGCTTCATTAAAATATCGGTGAGCTACCGATAAATTACTTGAACATAAACAGTTCAATCTATCGAAACGAAACAGCAGGATCATCCACATATTTTCTCCCAACGAGATAAACGAAATGGTCCATGCATATATTATACATGGACCAACAGTAAATTAGGTAACCGTACTCTTGAGCATGGAGATGAAGGGCGCTTGTTAGGAAGCTGCCTCTGCACCGTAATTTTTATAAACATGTGGGGGCGCCGCCTCACGTTCCTGAAGGGTCTTGACCGGAGAAAAACGTGAACTTCGTTGCCGGGTTCGTACTGTAGACATAGCCATGGCCACGAATAGGATTAGTGCTGCTTCAAGGAAGTTACGAGGCATTTAGGTTTTGGCGGGCCGCAGCCAGAGCACTGTAGGGACTTTCGCAAATGCGATTCAGCCATCTACCCACTTCATGTCTCGTCACATTCGAGGAACCCGTGAAAAGTTATATGATCACAATATTCAATTTCCTCCTTTCCAATTCCACCGAAATGGAATTCTATACACATAAACTCGTTCCTTTGGGCCCCGCGAGAGGCGGGTTCAAGAGAGAAACCTAACAGGTTATCGACTTGGAAGAGTTTCTGTGCGCTTATATACTCGCTCGCACACGCATCCGATGCCTTCTGAAGAGGAGATTGAATGGAAATGGCCGAAGCTTATTAGATCGCATGAGGGGGTAAGTGCAATGTTTTGACGTTCACGCCGTGAATGTGGATGAAGAGACATTTCAAAATATTCCTTCTGGGTTGGACTTTGTGGAAGGGGGACGTCCTAGTCTTAATGATGAAAGCCGCCACCATTTTCCACAACCTTACTTTTCACAAATCAATCCGCCAATGCAGCCATGATTTTTTCTCTTCCTAATCTCTCTCACTTTGCCTTTTTTTTTTCTTTTCTATTTTTTCATCATATGCGTGCAATATTACTTCCAACAGACTAAATGAAACATATATATTGGGGGGTGGGGTGGGCTACAAAAGACGATGCTTTAGGGCTCAACTGATCTCCTTATCAAGTAATTGTCGATGCGAAGTCCGTGATCTTGGAAGTAGGCTTAAAGATATGCGCAAATGCAGTGATTCCAACCCAAGCTTGAGCGAGTAGTATGAACACGCTTATCACTGGAGCAGCTCTTTGAAGACTGCCATGATCACATTTAAAAACATGACATAGAAGCGGATTATATATATTGTCATAAATAGCCTTAACAATTTTATAAACTATCGATCATGTCGATCTACTTCATCTCTACCGTTGATTATATAATTCTCATAGTGAAGCCTTTACAATTAATGATTGAGATCACACTGATCTAGATAACTTGTAGAAAGTGTTAAACGGTCACGACAGCTTGTGGAAATGAACGAAGGTGTTCACGAATAAGTTTCGTGCCGTTTACGTCAGCTGGATGCTATATATCCCCGTCAAAATCATTTTGCCCACCTTCACTTCGTCTCTCATTTTTCCTTCTATATATCATCCCTAAAAGAAACTTTCAGACCACACCTCCTCCTCCTCCTCCTCCTCCTCCTCCCGTAGTTCTTCTTTATCATCTCATATCTTCGTTTTACCCTAATTAGATCATCACAGAAACAAAACTGGTTAACGATCCATGGATGGCTATCACATCTTGTTCCCTCCATCTTCTTCTTCATCGGCCTCAGCAGCATCACCGAGCTTTCCTTTTGCACATTATGCTTACAAAAATGCTCACGCGTTCCATACTGGGTCGGAAATGATGAATCATAGTAACGAGACGTGCTCGTCATCGGAGGTTAAAAGGTGAGCTCATCAACTCTCACACGGACGTGTCCGAGACGACGAGGACAAAGCCGGAAGCGACAAGAAGAAGGGGCCGTCATCATCGTCGGAGAAGAAGAAGCCGAGGAAACCGAGGTATGCGTTCCAGACGAGGAGCCAAGTGGACATACTCGACGATGGTTATCGCTGAGGAAATACGGTCAAAAGGCTGTCAAGAACAACAGATTCCCAAGGTACGCTACTTAATTTGAGGACTTGGAGCTTTGTATTCTTTTTGGTTAATTCTGCATCTCTCTGGTGATTTCCTATGTGGGGTGTGAAGGTCATCCGCTGTCTATCAATTAGCTAGCCGTGTCAAACCGTAAAGTAAGAATACACTAGATCTTCCAATATGCTGCTATTCTTTTGGAGTGGACCTCTGCCCGATCGGTGCAGGTCATTTCCTCAAACGATATGTATTCTAGTAGAAAATCAATCATATAGGGCAGTTGAATCCTTTCTATAGTTTCGAGTTTGTTGAATCAGGTTGGTTATCAACGGGAGACGTTTACGCCTTCAATTGCTTCATATCGGATGAGATAGCTAGGTTATGACAAAACCAATGCGAAAGGAAGTTTAGGCTAAAGAAGGCAATATTTCAGCTAAGATAATAGCATTTTAAGCCATAATCGACGCTATAGCGAAAGGACGCCCATTATACCTCGCGATGTCCCCCAATCACAATTGTACGTAATTGCGAAAGGGACTTTTACTTTGTCCACTGCTGATTGAAAATTGTGATGACAAAAAAATATGATCTTTTTGTTCATTATCGATCAAGAGTACATGAGCCTATTTATAAGCTTTACAGGATGATAAATTAAAATAGTAATTATCGATTACAATTAATCATTGTCGATCAAATAAATTATAAAATCTCCTACAATCTCTCAAGTTTACATCTTTCAAATCACCTTAAATTTAAGAGGATGTTAGAGACATAACTTGACCTCTTTCAAATCACCTTGAGTTTGAGGGGATGTTAGAAACATATTTAGAGAATGTGGGAGATTGTATATTTCTTTGAATTGGTCATGATTGATTATAATTGGCGTTTGCTACTTTAGACAGTCATCCTCTAAAACCTACAACTAAGTTCATTTACTCTTCATTTGATAATGAACAGAATATTCCATAATTCTGTCATTACAATTTTCAAGATGATATCGAGTAAAAGTTCAGTTCAAATATTTTACTATCCCGTATTTGCCTAGGAAAATATTTAAAGTATTTTAACAAGTAGACCATACTTCACCTATTAGTTTAAGTTTCTAGAGCAGTTGGCAATAATGGTACAAAATCCCACAGTTTCAAGCATTACTTGCAGAAAACTATGCCTTTTCACTTTTGGAGATCAAACAAGAAAGTCAACAAAAACCATCATCTTTTAATATCATCATTCTAAAGAGACATCATCACAGGTTTGATTCATCTAAGTTCAGTAGCTTCGGAAGGTGCTCTTTCCATCACTCAGCTTAATATTCTCCCTACGCACGTAGTCCTGAGATCCACAGTATTTCCAACCCTAGACTCTCATGACTTCGCAGGAGCTACTATAAGTGCACCTTCCAAGGATGCAACGTGAAGAAGCAAGTCCAGAGGCTGACCAAAGATGAAGGTGTCGTGGTGACAACCTACGAAGGCATGCCACCACTCCATAGATAAACCCACTGATAATTTTGAACATATCTTGAACCAAATGCATATTTACAATCACTTTTTAGTGGTTCCATACAAAAAGGGA